>NC_134716.1:36326029-36642500 GCF_049634645.1 Pelodiscus sinensis | reverse complement strand
GAACTCAAGTAAGTAAATTAAGTGCTGAGTTAATTAAGTTGTTAATTAGTTAATTAACTGTTATGGTTTTAAGAGATGCCATTAACAAACTGACAGATTTCAGTATAATTTCCTATATATATAGAAAGTCTTTATGAAACTGTAAAGCTTGGGGGCTTAATTCCTTCCACAGAATTTAAGAATCAAACACTAACATATTCATAATAGGATTTTTATTATTTAGAGGCTAGAGCAGTTTTTAAACCATTTAACTAATTGCCTTTTTTTAAAAAAATAAAGCCTTTTGGTATTACACTATTTTATTCAAAAATAGAGCTGTGAATAAAATATGAAAATAAGATTAGTAAAAATTTCACAGTTGAACTTCATAAGCTATGTATAGAACAATTTGCTTCTTTAGAGTGAGGTCATTGTAGATTCTGTTAAAGAAAATGTCACTTTTTGAGTGCTGATAGTGTATGGTCATTATATATTTTCATGAATGAGCACCTGTGGAAACTACCTATATTTGAAGAGCTAGACATCCAGGATATCTTACTCATAGCTCAAGCTCACATGATACAGCAAGCCCTCCCACATGCAAATATTGTTTTTAAAGATGATTGATGACCTGGATATGATAAAAAATGACAGCTAGACTAGGACTACCTTAATTTGGTAGTGACCCATTCACAAGAAATTTAAATACCCCATAATGTAAGGATTTGAATTAACAAAAAAGGTAGAAATGTACTCAACCTTGACCACCTCATTTGTACTTTGGGGACATTTGGCTTTACCGCCAAATTTAGATTCCAACTCTGCAGCTTGGGCCTCTTGCTAAAGTTTCACTTCAGAACAAAAAAAATTCCTATCCTATTGTTAGACAGAGATGTTAGAAGCATCATTTTTAAGCACAGGATGCTGGGGCCACCTGAAAGTCTTCTGTTGTTTGGTAAAAAGTGTAAGATAGTGATGCACTGGAAGTGTGTGGGGGGAGTGTTTCATAACAAGGGCACAGATGTGACATTTTTGGGTGGAAGATGAATGATCTCTCAATTAATTTGTGCCTGCACTCTTTCCACCTTACTTCTTCATCTGGGTGTTTCATGCTCCAAAGGTCAGCAATGACAAAAACAGACATGGAGAAGGGCTCACAGATGTCATCATTTGAGGTAAAACTTCTGGTCAGCCCTCACATCTAACTATGTGTTCTACCTTAGCTATGTTTATCTGGGATCTAACAGCATGCTCTATATCACTGTATACCTTGAAGTGAACTTGGACACTAAACAGGCTATGGCTACAGCTACACTGCCGGTTTTGCCAGCAGTGAGTATGCAAATGAGCTGTATATTAGCATATTGTCACAGTTCATTTGCATAATTTATGCAAACCATTTTTGCGGAAAAAATTAGTGTGGGTGGATTTTTTTTGTGCAAAAACCCCTTTTTCCACAAGATCCTTATGCCCCCAAAAATGAGGTTTACCGATCTTGCAGGAAAAGGGTTTTTTGCGCAAAAAGAAAACATCCACAATGCTTGTTTTTGCACAAAAACCCTAGCAAAAATAAGGATTGGCAGAAAATATGCAAATGAGATCACGACTCATGCACGAGTCCTTCATTAGCATATTTTTTGCCAAGAAAACTCGTAGTGTAGACGTAGCCTATTTGATTACACATACTGTTGCCTATGTATCACTATAAGACTAGGAATGTCATAGTGTAGTCAATTAACTGATAAGCAAAAGCATATAGGTTAATGCTATAGACTACACGCATTTCCCCCACTACCAGTTTGCACGCACGTATTACCACCACTACACATTTTTTAGCAGGCCGATCAGCAGCTTGACTCAGGTCTGGCTCGCGCCAGGTCCAAGACCTTTCCCTGCTGCGGCTCCGCATTTAAAGTATATTAGGAGCCAGGCAGGCAGGCAGCCCAGCTCAGTTCCCACTCGCATGGGGTCTGGGAGCTCAGCCCTGCCCCTTCCCCCCAGACAGGGGCTGCTGCCACCCCACACTGGGCAGCAGTGCAGGGCAACAGGCAGCTGGTCTGTGAGGGGAGCTGATTTTTAAACTGGTTCCCCTCGTGGACCAGCTCCCCCTGGAACTCCATACTGCTGCCTCTGATACAAAGGTGGCAGCACAGAGTGACAGGGGGCTCCTCGAGAGTGGAGATGGAGTGGCACTGGCTTATGGCTTCATCCCCGGGGTCTATAGAATAGTCGACTAACAGATAAAACTTCAAAAGGTTAAATGACTATTCAATTAACTGATATTTAACATCCCTATTTAAGACACTAAACTCACTCTAAATAACTGCAAGTACTCCTGAGCTTGTACAGACTCAACTGGTTTGAATTTTCTGTACACTGTTATGTCCAAAGTCTGGAAATCATACACATTAAAAATCAAGAGACCTAGTAGGTGTATCTCCTGACCAATGCAGATTGTTTCCTACAATGCTTTTCAAGTGTTTTCGCCAGTCTAATTTAAATGCCTTAAGCAGCAGGACTCCCATTATTTCCTTTAGACTCCTTAGAGGCTATTCTAAATCATATTGATCTCACTGTCAGGAAGATTTTCTGGATATTCAGCCCAAATTTGCTTTTATTTTAATCACTTGACTCCAAGCTGTTCCCCCTTGTACTATACTAAACATTCTTTATGGTATTTGGTGCTTATGCCCTTCAAATACTTGTAGATGGTTACCATATAGTACTCCTTTAGCCAGGATATTAAAATACCCAAATACATGTTTTTTCTCATAAATCAGTTGCTCCGCGCCCGATCACTTTGGCTGCCCCCTTTTTAAATTGCACCCAGTTAGCCTACATCTTCCTGGCAATGAGTTGTACAGAGCTGACTAGAGTGCCTTCTGTGTTGTCATCAGATCACTATATAAGGGAACTACTCTTGACTCCATAATGCGGTCTTTGCAAATCAAAGCACCTGACTATTTTCTGGCATATTTCATTTCCCAGTACAGTATTTTCTTTAGTGTATATATTTTTGAAGGAGTAAAGGCTAAAAAGTGACTAGCTCATCATTACTAATGACATATCTTTGAATTCATGTACAGTACATTGGGCAAAATAAGATTTGTGGCCAGCTTGTAGGACTGCAGCAGTACTCACTCATTTGTACCTTAGATTCAGCTCAAGAAAAAAAAATCATTCTAACTTTGACTAATATAACAACTGTCTTTCCAGCTGCAGTAGTTGTTGATTTTATTATAAAAAACAAAACAAAAAAAAAAAAAAAAAGAAAAGCCATTTGCCTATCCCTTAAAAACTGCTGCCCTTTCCTTATTGCATTGGTTTTGGGAACACTTGCTGTTCATAAGGCATCCAGCAGAGGAAGCACAAGTTAACTGACAAACCTTGTTCCTAGAGATTCATTAACATCATAAATATATCCACAATCACTGTTGTTACAGGCTTCTCCATCTTAAGATTAATGCAAGATAAAAAATGTTAAATAACTCTTGGCTGAATATGGGGAGCAGTTTCCATTTCTTTCTAAGAAGCTGTGTGTGTTTATATGGTTATTTGCAGGTAAATGTATACATAGAATACAAAGACATACCTATAGGTTTTAAGTGCAGTATTGTGATCTGTAAGGAAAAAGGCAGAGATTTGGTGTTGTATTGTTAATCTACCTAATAATATACACAATATTTGGTACTGATTTTTAGTGTAATATTTTTGTATTCATTAGGTCCACAAGTAACTTCAATATAGTTTTTTATACATAAATAGTTATATGGATAGGAAATTGTTATGCAATCTTGTAGGTGTTGTTTAGTGAACATCACCATGGTTTTTAGAAGTGCTGGGAACACAGTTTCCTTTAGTTTCAATGTTGTTTGGGTTTTTAAATCAAAACTCTTATTGCCATGTGACTAAAAGGTCTCTCTGTGTGGGTAATCCCAGAAAATATGTACATGTAGTGTTGTAATAGACGAGACCAGTAAAACCCAATCAAGCTATAGCTCTGACCGGTAAGCCCAGTCAAAACCAAAATAAAAGTGGTGGTAATGTGTGTTTTGGAGGATGCCTGGCCAAATGTCAAGTATAGTACCTTGCAATTGAGCTTTCTTTTAAAAACCAAAACAAAATGTCCATTATTCAGAGCTGTACAGATCATGACAGTAGTCCTTTAGACATGCCTGCTTTTCTGAGGCATTTACATAATTTTCAGTGTTTGGGTTTTTCTGAATATTTTCACATAAATGAGGGTATTGTAATAGTTGAAGATAGTGATGATGATCTGTAGAATCCTGTAAATCCACAGATGTCTGCTTTATATCCTTGGGTATCCATATATGTGGATAGCCACAGCTCGTTTTTGTGGCTAGGGATACAAGTTTTGTATTTAGAACCATGGAGAATTGCTGATATTCACTTTATAACCGGATCCATGGCCGTGGATATAGATATCTGCAGATCATTTTTGCAGATGTGGATATCAATTTTGTATCTGCACAGGGCTCTAATGATCTGATCTTCCAAGATTTTGTTTTTAGCAAGGGGTTCAAATGAATTCAACAGTGAAATCTGAAAAAAAAAGCAGTGCCCACTTTCATCTTTATGTGGTTTTGTGAGGGAAATCTGGGATAAAACCTTGGATTTCAGAGGCTACGTCTACATTGGCCGCCTATTACGGAATAGGCATGCAAATGTAGAACTTTGGAAGAGGAAAATGCGCGGGGGATTTAAATATCCCCCGCGGCATTTGCATTTTAATGGCCGCCGCTTTTTTCCAGCTTGGAGATAAGCTGGAGAAAAGCATCCAGACTGGCGCGATCCTCCTGAATAAAGCCCTATTCCGGAGGATCTCTTATTCCTACTTGCAAGACGCGGTCGGTCAACAGGGGAAGCCTTTGTCGACTGCTCCTGTAAACCTAATTTCACGAGGCATAAGGGAGCGGTCGACAAAGGCTTCCCCTGTTAACTTATCTGCGCCTTGACTGCCACGCTGTGCTGACGATCAACTGAGCCGGCACAGCACGGTGGCCATTTTTATTTTAATGAAGCTGGGGATATTTAAATCCCGGCTTCTTTGACCCTGTCAGGTAGCCTAATTTACATGCCTCTGTTGGCAGAGGCATGTAGTCTAGACATACCCTTTGTGGAATCTACATAGGCTTCATCATCGTGGAATGGCTGACTTTTTGTATGTACCCAAGCTATCTATGTGGTACAAGTATATATTATCCAGTCTGTGAGGTATTTTAGGAGATCTGCTTGAGAGAAGTTGATGTTTAGTAGAACCAATCCCCTGAGTCCTTTGTTGCTGAAAGAGTTTTGTATTTGATTCTTTGATATTTCTCTCTCTGAGGCTACGTCTAGACTGCAGACTTTTTTCGGAAGAAGCTTTTCTGGATGAGATCTCCCTAAAAAACTTCATCTAAAAGAGAGCGTCCATACTGCCAAAGCACATCAAAAAAGCCATCTGCTTTTTCAAAAGATAGCGTTCACACCGAATGGACACTATCTCACATTTCAGCTGTGATTACCTTGGACAGAGTGGCCACCAGGGCATCTGTGCTTTTTTCTCTTTCCTATTCTTTTGAAAGAACTCCCTCTTCCCTGTCCACACATGCCATTTTCTGAAAGAACTCTTTCAGAAAATGGCTTCTTCCTCATAGAAAGAGGTTTACCCATGTTGGAAAACCCCCTCTGTTTTTTCAATTGTTTTTCGAAAGAACACGATTGCAGTATGGACGTAAATGAAGTTTTTTTTGGAAAAATGGCTGTTTTTCTGAAATAACTCTGTAGTATAGACATAGCCTAAGTGAAAATGGAAATGTATGAATCAAAAAATCAGAACAAGCTTGTTGGGAGTATTAGGGGGTAAGTAGTGCAAAAAGTACATGAACATAAATTTTAGTAGAAAAGGCATCTTAATGGCTGATATTATACTTCCTAATGTTGGCAATAGAACAGACAATCGGTCTTTGGAAATTTGTTCAAATAATGGGGCTGTTGTATCACAGAGTCATTATGTTCATATGAATTATTGTTCCATCCTGCAATCTCAGATCTACCATAGTCTGTAATGGTCTTTTTCTGCATAAAGGAACAGATTCTATGGCATGCCCCTCAGGAAGTCCATGTTTATCAGCAATACAATGGGTTCTGACTGCAAAATAGTTTCAGAACTATGCTGCATCCTGACAAATCTTAAAACAGGGACACCACTCTGGCCTGAAAACTCCGTGGAAGTAAGGAGTTAATGTTTCATTATTCCTGTGTGCAAAAAGTCCTTGAGCCTTTCTGGGACTCATCAGTCTGAGACTGAGTCTCAAAGTTTGTACATCAGCATTTGCTAGTTAAGGGCCAGAGGAAAATAAGGTTTACCCTCTTCTCTGGGTTCCAGCTCTGTACTCCTTACATTTCTGGTTGGTTTCTGGGACCGCTCTTACCTCTTCCCTTTTTGTTAGCATCTCTCACAAGACTGTGGCCTCCACTATTCTTACTCTGGAGTTCTGTTGTCTCATGCAACCTCTTTTCCTAGCTACTACTTAGGCACTTGCTCATAGGCACTCCCAGGATTGGGCCTAAAATGTTTAGGGTCTGTCCACTGTCTACTCACTTACATTGGTAGATAGCAGGAATTGACTCATTATATATTTGCGAAGTTGCACTAATGTAAAACCAGTGTGAATAAGAGGAAATCTTTAGTTAGTTTCTTGTAAACAGAATGACAAGTATTTTGTCTGTCCTTCCAGCAAATATTTCTGTTGGTAGTAGAACTGAGTATAGCTTCTAACAGGGAGATGTAAGAACAAAATCTTCTTCCCCTGAAATTCATATTCTAACTTAATTAAAAACCTTAGATTTTGATAATAAACTAGGTTTTGTTTGTGTAATTGAGAAGTGAAAAATAATCTGAAACAGCAAAATACATATGTGTTTTGTTCATATTCATTCTTAAAAAGAAGGTAAACAAGCTCAGGCATAGCTGGATTTAGTGTGTGAATGAATAAAAATCTAGTGCGTCTGAAAAAAGAATGTGTTTGCAGTTAAAACATTAGGAAAATTATTCACAGCATTTGGGGCTGTTACTTTTTTGCTGTGTGACCTGAATGGGATCTCAGTTACCAAGAACTTCTGACCTGGGACCCTTCATTTTATTCTGTTTGGTTGAGATGAAAGAGCTTCAACAGCCCTATAACAATCTTCTTAGAAATCTATGCCTGTTTTGCACCTGGGGGATAACATCAGGAAAGAAGTGTTTTCCTAGCATCACAACTGGGTTGGGGAGGTAAGGTCCTCCTTGTCTGACTGACAATTGGTATTAATGGAGATGATTCATTGATTTTAAGGCCAAAAGGGATCATTAAGATCATCTAGACTGATCTAGGCTTTGTCTACGCTACCAAGTTTTGTCACCTAAAATTGCCTTTTGACGACAAAACAGTGAGAGTGTTTACCCTGAGATGCAACTTTAGTAAGAAAAACATCCAGGCTACATATAGACTGCAGGCTTCTTTTGGAAGAACCTTTTTTCAGAAGAGATCTTCCGAAAAAACTTCTTCTGAAAGAGCGCGTCCATACAGAAAAACGCATTAAAAAAGTGATCTGCTTTTTCAAAAGACAGTGTCCATACTGAATGGACGTGATCTTAAATTTAAGCTGTGATTACTATGGACAGAGTGGCCACCAGAGCACCTGTGCTTTTTTCCTCTTTCTTCTTCTTTCGAAAGAACTCCCTCTTCCCCATCCACACAGGCCTTTTTCTGAAAGAGCTCTTTTGGAAAAAGGCTTCTTCCTCATAGAAAAAGGATTACCAATGTAGGAAAAAAACTTCTGTTCTTTTGATTTACTTTTAGAAGAACGCGATTGCAGTGTGGACGTAACTCAGGTTTTGTCGGAAAAAACGGCCATTTTTCTGACAAAACTCTGTAGTGTAGACATACCCCCAGTTTTGGCAACAAAAACTTCCACCTCTGCAAGAGACTTTTTCTCCCCCGCCCTCCTGTTGACAAACAGCCAGTGTGGACTCTGCTGTTTTGTCTACAAAATTGTCTTCTGCCAGAACCTCACAATGACTGCCCTGATGGTTCTGCTTAATGATTTATGATTTCTGTTGCCCTTCAGGCAGGCACCCCTCCCCTTTTAAAGCTCTGAGGACGTATCTGACAGCTGAGTGAGCTGCTCCATTTGGTGAGCAAACAAACAACACATCATTGGAATGCTCCTGTTCTGCCCTGCTAGGAACACAGCAGCAGGCAGACTGCTGCTGCTGCAGGTGAAGGCTGTAGGGACTGCTGTGCTGCTTTGACATTCCTTAGCAGGGAGAGCTCACAGAGCTATGAGGGAATCCCAAGAAGCACAGGGATCAGCTCTGCCTTCCCACAACATTGTACAGTGGGATGCTTGTATAGATTTGAACCTGGGCCCTCTGAAGCTGTGTATAGGAGCCTCTCTACCCTCTGAGCTAAAAGCCAGCTGGCTCCCAGCCCATGTTGTAGAGGTCTCTTGATCTTAGCTGTTGCTGTGGTCAAGGTGCCACTGCATTGGTCAGTGAACCACACTAGGGCTATGTCTGCACTGGCGGGTTATTGCTCAAGAACGGTGTTCTTCCAGAAAGCATCCACACTGCCCACCCGCTCTTCCGCAAGAAGATTTACAGTACAGGGTGGTAAGAGAGGGCTTCCTGCGCAAGAGCTACGCTCTTTTTTAACAGGTGTTAGCCCTCTTGCACAGGGGCTCTTGTGCAAGAGGACAGTGTGGATGTTTGGCAGGGATTTCTTGTGCAAGAAAGCCCTATGGCTAAAATGGCCATCAGAGCTTTCTTGCGCAAGAGAGCATCCACAATGCCATGGATGCTCTTGTGCAAAAGCACAGCTCGCCCATGGCAGTGTGGCCGTTTTCTTATGCTAGAAGCCACCAGTGTAGACATAACTCCCGTGTGTGGGTACAATTGCCCATATTGTTTTGCTCTATCTGTTGACAGGGTGCTAGCAAGGTGGCCATGAAATGTTGACAATGGGAGGCAGAAAAATTGGTTTGATCGGTTTTCACTTTTGGTGACTTTTGCATGTTGACACCACTTTACTCGCAAGTCCTTCCCAGTGTAGCTACAGCATATACATAGGGTATAGAATAGAGCCCATTAGGTGGAAGAACACTTCCCAAAGCAATCAGGAGGGGCATGGCTGAAGAATAGTAACTCTTATTCCCCCAACAATTCACCAACTTATTTGAATGCTAAACACTCGTTTAAGTGATTTAGTGGATCAGGACCAGAGTGCTCAGTGCCTTGCAAGATCAAGCCTGTAGGGGGAACCATTTAACACTAGGAATTAACTATGAAATTAAAAATGCTTTAATTTTAAGCAAAATGATTATCTGAGTGTACTACTGAGTCTGCTATCTGAGCAGACACTGTTGAATAATGACATTATTTGTGTGACTCCAGAAGTAGTGAAGAGAGAGGGAAGGGATTCTAAATCAGATTCCATACTCATGCTGCAATATCAGTGCACTAACATTGTTAGGGACCAAGAATGTGAAGTGACGTATATTACTACATTAGTGTTTCTCAAAGTGGGCCGCGGGCTGGCACCACTTTGGCGGGCTGGCACCATTTTGTTTATCTAATGTGTCCTTAACCATGGAGCCTTCCAGCTCCCATTGGCTGTGATTTGCTGTATCCAGCCCAGGGGAGCTGCAGGAAGTTGTGTGGCCCAAACTAATGGGGGCTCTGAAGCTCCGTGACTACAGAAACTTTAGATAAACAAAGTGGTTTGGGCCTGCCACTGGCTTATCCAGGCAGGCCTGAAGCCCACTTTGAGAAACACTGCACTACACAGATATGTTAAAAGCACATGTGACATTTGCGTAATATATTTACACCAACACCTCCTACAGCATCGCACACTGTTTCTTTTAGTGACTAGAGATACCAAGGTAGGTGGTAGTAAACATTACATGTGTTGTTCAAATATTAAATTTTAAAGTGCACCACCAGTTTTTAATGAACCAATTAACAAACCATTTGTTTCTGCGCAAATGTAAGGATAACACAAAGAATTCAGCAACCAGGATGTCAGTGGCAAGGCAAAGAAAGGCTAACATTATAAAACGGAAACAGAGCCTCTCAAGAAAAGCTTATAATTAAATCTGAGTTGAGTATCATTTTATGGAACAGAAGCCAGAGATGGTTCGGTATAATTTAAAACCTCTCCATTTCAGAAATGGCTTTTAGAATTTAAATGCTCAAAGAAGTATCACAGAGATACTACACCCTTAATCACAAGTGCTGTCACTTAGATTCTTGCATTTGGTAAAAAGATGAAAATTAAAGAAAAAAATGCCCACTAACTTCTAGAGATTTAGCTTTTCCACATAATGTGACTTTCCATATGGAGACTTGTTACTCTTATAGTTTTGTAAAGATGTTTTTCCAGACTGTGGTTTTCTGACCACGTGTCAGGCAAATCTGGAAAACATTGTAAGGGAAGGTTGCCTTCAGTATATAATTCTTTCTTTAGTCTGCAAAGACCTGGAAGTTCAGTTGTGGAGATAGTCAATACAATGGAAAGGCAGCATATTTAAAACCAATATTTATATTTTCACTTACACCACATAATTAAACTGGAAACCCATTGCCCCAGTTGCCATTGAGGCCAAGAAGTTGATGCATTAAAATAAATAGACATTTATGTGTATATGAACACCCAAGTACCTCGGGTGTGGACTTCAAGAGAATGGACAAAAACCCTCATGTTTCAAAGCATAACTATGCAGCTAAAAGACAGGAGTTAGTGACAGAGTTGGTTAGGAACCAGGAATTTTGGTGAAAGTAAAGATACCCAAAAAATCTAAAAACTTTTAAATTCAATTTTTTTCAAGTAGCTATAGCTAGAAATAAGCTTCCCCTCTGGTTATTCTGTAACTCATCTAATCTACAGTGGAATTTCTTCATCATCTCAAGCACCTGCTGCTAACCCCAATCAGCTTTTAGGACTGCAACAGTACTCACTCATTTGTACCGTAGATTCTTCTCAAGAAAAAAAAAACTATTCTAACTTTAATTAATCTGACAAACTCTCTTCCCAGCTGCAGCTGCTGTTGATTTTATCATCCATATTTATCCAAAGAACAAAACAAAAATAACTTCCTTACCCACAATCCCTATCTGAAATCTCACAGAAAGTGAAGACATTTTAGGAATGAAGAGGGCCAGAGAATTTTATTAAAAATTAAAATATATTATTCACTCAATTCTTCTAAGGACTGAAGCAGCAGGCCTTTTCACAAGAATGATCAAAGCTGTGAAATCTGTCCATAGTTGCCACAAGAAAAGTGTGAGATAATTTGTATATTTTCAGCTCCTACATTGCACACCAGTATGAAACAGATAAGAAATAATGGTCTAGCAGTTAGAGCAGGGGACTGGGGGAGGGGCAGAACTCCTTGGTTCTACAGTAAACCCTTGCCATCCACAAATACTGGGGGAAGGGGGTCCCAGTCACTGCAGTGAGCTCCCTCCGTCTCCTGAATTTACCACAGCTCCTGGCCCCAACAGTGCGCTCCCCGCAAAATCTCCACAGCTCTGGCCTGAGCAGTGAGCTCCCTGCGGCTCCCAGCCCCAGTGGTGAGTGTGTATATGGGGCCCAGACCACTGCCACTGAGGTGGTATCCCTCCCAGGCTGGACGATGGGGTGCAATGGGGGATGGGAGAGATTTGTGAATACATGAAAAGATACTGTGAATCGTGAGGGTCTTCTGTATTCCTGATTCATCCACTGACTCGTGGCTACATCTACACTTTGAACTAGAGGTAAGTTGCTTCTGCTCATGTACACATACTCACATCTTTTCTGACTGAACTAGTGCAAGTAGAAGTAAAAGGATAGCTAAGGCAGCATCAGCATCAGTGGAGACATAGCTTAGCTGTGTCCAGTATAAGCCTGCTTGAAACTGGTGGGTACGTGCCCAACACAGATAAGCAGTGCTTCCAGTGCCTGTCCTATCGTGGCTACATTTCTACTTCCACTTGAGCTAGCTTGAGTATGTGTACACGAGCAAGGAAAAAATTACAACCCTGAGATTATAGTGCAGCTGTAATCTGTAAGCAAGTCATTTCACAGTGTATCAATTTAACCACGTGTAAAAAGGATATAATACTTAACCAGTCTTGTGAGATGTAAGATATTAATATTTCTACAATGATTTGAGATCTTCACATAAAAAGTATGATAGAAATGTTGCTATCTTCTTAGGTGCATTCATATATCTGAAAGGAGATAGAAAAGCACATTAGTGGAGTGGTGACATATACAAATAATAGGTACTATATATTTTATCTGGAAGGTGTCACTACTACATGCAAAAGGAAAAACACATTTGCTAAATGATCTGACAATTTCTAGATCCTCTGTTTTTGTAAACAAAAAAGGAGAATTTTCTAAGTGAACATTATGCAGAGTATTGCTAACGTAGGCCCTGATCAGCAAGCACATGCTTCTTTTTACTCAAATGGTTACTCACTATACATGTGAGTAAACTAGGCATGTGCTTATATACTTGCAGGTTCAGAGCCTTCATAAGGATTTAAGAGGCAGTATCAATAATAATGCTATAATCAAGCTAATATAAGAAACTAAAATGCAATTTTCCCAAGTGAGTTCAGGAAAACCAGATAACTGATTTGAACAGCCATATTCTCTGTATCTTAAATATATAATTCCTGTGGTGCAGTGACAGTGGAAGCAAATTGCCACCTAATAACAGCAGAAGCAAATTACTATATGAACAGAAGCAAAACAGAGTTTTGATTTTCAGGTAAATCAGAAAATCTGATCTTTGCTAGAAATAACATCATTCCCCTCATTTGAACTAAGTTTTATGAGAACACTGGCAAACAGCATTTTGCTAGAGAATAAGAGGCGAGCGCTAGTGCTTTGAGGACAGCTTAAAGCTCTAGGCAATTTCTGTTTAATTGGCTCTCCGAGGTAGAAAATGAGCATTGATAGTGAGATCCCTGAACAAAATGCCCTCCATCTTTACCTTGGACACATCCATGTGAAGGATAGATAGAGGAGAAGAAAATACAGTCTAACCAAGGAAGTGGATAGATTAATTGTCTATCAAACAAATTCCTTCTGGGTTTCTTGATGAGCTGAAAAAAACCCAATAGGGGATTTTTTTGGTATTGTGCTATACTACATTTACATCAAATAATGCTAATCACATACCAGTGCTGAAGGGAAAAAAAGTTTTGCTGAACCCCCTCATACAACTGTAGCATTTCAGGCACCTATAATTTCTCTCCCTTCACCATGGTTAGTCTCACTCTCAATGACTCAAAGGACAAACACACACATTTCCACAAGGATTTATGAACTATGAGAAATCAGAAAGGAGGATGGCTCAGTGAAAATTAGCCTTCCTGAATGTCAGGATCCAGGAGCCAACCTTGTGCAATTCTGTGTGTACTAATTTTTATTCATGACAATGCAATGCAGGTAGTCTCAATTCTTCCACTATTATTCTATATTTCTTATATCAACTAGACCTGCTTCACCTGCAAATAACATAATTATTCTAGTGCCAAATGACTAGCAGCATTATTTTTGACCAAACAACTTTCAGTCAACAACAAAATTCCAGTTCTTCTTGCAGCCACTCAGGAAAAAAAAAAGACCTACTGAGGATCTTAAACATGGTAATTTTCTTGGAAAAAAAATCAAAATCTGATTGTAAAACAAAGCACATGAACAGATAGATTGCTGCAGAGCATGGAATGGAAATGAACTGAGGAGCATGAAACAGAATACAAAAAGCTGAAGAAATTACTTATTTAGCACTCAATTTGAAATATTTTCCTTTGGGTTCCCACAAAAATTCAGTACCTGCTTCTAAAGATGTTTTAGTTGCAGGACTTCTGCAAAGGACCGACTATTTGGGTAACACTAGCCTATGAATCTAGAGCCTCCACAAACTAATATAAAGCAATTTTTAAAAAAAAGGCAAAGGTATGTGAAGCAGCTGTTGTTGCTATGTGAGATATAAGTGTGGCACTGGCTACAGATACCAAAGGTCAACTTCATCTTCCATTTTGGAAGGTGAGACTTTGGTTTCCAGGAGAAGAAGCTGCGGCCAGCAATGTCTTATAGGAGTCTCCTATAGACAACCACCTAACCTCAAGATGATTCTTACCAACAACCACAGGACATACCACACTAATACCAACCCTGGTACTTTCCCTTGCAACAAACCCCGTTGCCAGCTTTGTCCACATATTCATTCTGCTGACACCATTATTGGGCCTAACCAAGTGAGTTATAAGATCAAGAACACATATTCCTGCGCATCCAGAAATATAATCTATGCTATCATGTGCCGAAAGTGTCCGTCTGCTATGTACATTGGACAAACGTCTCAGACACTTCGCCAAAGAATCAATGCCCACAAAACAGACATTAGACAGGATCACAAAGAAAAAACAGTTTCTTGCCATTTCAACCAGAAAGGACACTGTCTCAATGACCTAATCACATGCATCCTACTTCAGAAGACATTCAAATCTGCACTTGAAAGGGAATCCTCTGAACTGGCATTCATGCTAAAATTCGACACTCTCCGCAGGGGGCTGAACAAAGACCCCAATTACCTTACCCATTACAAAAATAGCTTCCCCAATTATCACCTCTAATACCATTAACTCACAGACATCTCCCCTTCCCCACCTCTAATATCATTAACTCACAGGCATTTACCTTCCTCCCCCCCCCCCCCCGCATCCTCCCTCTGTTCTGAAATGTGATTTGTCCTTTTTATTTGTGTTCATTTTTTTTAATTGTATCCTTTGGTATATACGATTGTGACTATTTTCTTCCACTATTTGATCTGAGGAAGTGGGTCTGGCCCACGAAAGCTCATCATCTAATAAACCATCTTGTTAGTCTTTAAAGTGCTACATAGTCCTGTATTTTGTTATAGGAGGCTCTTATTGATCTATTTAAAATATAACTGATTTGTTAAAGATAAGCTTTCCTTGCTCTAATGAGATGAACACTAGTGTTCATAGGCACTAATACTTATAAGTCCAATTCTTAAATTATTTCCCTGGTACTCTTTTGTATAGCAGTATTTGTAACACAGACAGGTTCTGTGATATAAGAATTTATCTGTTCCTGCTGCTTCCTGGCTCTACTGTAAGATGGCACCGAAGAAAGCTTTTGTTAGGCTCTCAGCAGACTTTTGGCTAATCTCTGGCTATGTCTGCACTGGGAGTTATGGGTACAAATCCCAGATCATGCAGATTGGCTTATGCTAGCTGTCATGAGTGTGTCTGCTAAAAATAGTAGTGTAGCTGTGGAAACATAGCTACTGGCAAGTGCCAGTATGGGCTAGCTGGTACCCATAGGTGGGTTTGCACACACAGGAGAGCTAAGTTATGCAACCCTTTGCTGCTGCACCAGTTACATCATTATTTTTAGTGCCCAAATTCTAATGTCTGCATAAGATGGCAATCACACACCTAGCTCTAAAGCAATATTTCTCAACCATTGGTACGAGTATCCTTAAGGGGACTCAAGAGAAATCTGTGGGGGTATGTCAACGCAACTGAAATTTGGAGAAAACTGAATTTTTGTTTTAAGATTTACAGTGCTTTATTATTTTTGTACTTTTTAAACCACAAAATTTCATTGCCCGCCCAGCTATGATTAAGTTGTTTAAACAAATGTGTTGAAATGGTAGAAAAAAATTGTGTGTCTAAAAACTGTAGGTACTGGGGATACTTATAATTTTTTTTTGAAAAAGGGGTACTTGGAGAAACACTACTCTAAAGTGTAGCTGTAACCTGAGAAGTGCGTGCTGTGCTGGAATTCTTCTATCTTCTAAAAAAAGTAATCCCGCAAAAATAAAAACAAATACTTTCTAATACTTTGGATGCTCCTGAGAAGTTAAAAATATGTTATCCTTTCTATTGTAAGAAAAATGTATTGATTTAATCAAGCAGCTTAATTCTAAGCCCAAATTTTGCTAAGGGGCATCCACATAAGTCTCATTGACTTCTGCCCCATAGCTACAGCTCTTATCCATGCAAAGTGACCAGTGACTCTAAAAACATAGAGAACTGGCCCTTTAACACAAAGATTCAGACTGAGTTCAGTCTTCCCCTTTAAAAACAGCAGTGTCTTGAGCTGAAGGATGATAGCATTTCCAATGCTGTGTGAGGAAGCTTCTACAACAGCTGCCTGCACTGTATTTGTACAATGTGTAAGTAGGGGAATCTGAGTAAATATTGTAATTAGGAACATAATAGCACATTTTGATTGCCATTAATAAGTAATACCAACATGAATCTTTTCTTAGTGGTGACACTAATGATCATTAATAGCCAAGACTGTTAGTTTTACACTATGAATTCTTGGCTGAACAGCCTTATGAGTGCAAAATACACTGCTATTGAAGCAGAAAATAAATGAAAAAAAATCAACAACAATCTCATTATCCTGCAATAATCTCCAGAAATCTATATCATAAACGATAACACCTGTTGTTTCTTTTGGTCTTTACACAATTGTGATAAGAAGAAACCATATAGGCACAATAGACTTTCCCATGCGATGCCTAGTATAGCCAGAGAAACTAGCTCTGGCTGGTTTCTAAAACAAGGAACAGTGAGTGCCACTGGAGCTGCTGATGGGGATGGGAGAAGAGACAAAGGGAGTAGTTGCTTTGTGATCCGGTGCTTCAAAAGGACCTGGGGCTCCTGACCCTTTAAATCACTATCAGAGAGCCACACTGCACACTCCAGTCATTGCTGAAGACCAGCTGCCCCCAGCACCACCTCTTCTGCGTGTGTGAAGGTGCCCCCACCCCCACCTTGCCTGGCAAGTTTGTCAGCCCCCCTGCAGTACCACTAGATCAGTGTTTCTAAACCAGTGATATGAGTACCCTTAAGGGTACTCGAGAGAAGTCTGGGGGGTATGTCAACACAACTGAAATTTGGAGAAAACTGAATTTTTGTTTTAAGTTTTACAGCGCTTTATTATTGTTGTACTTTTTACACCCAAAAATTTCATCGCTGGGCTGGCTACAATTAAGTTGTTTAAACAAATGTGGTGCAATGGTGGAAAAAATGTTGTGTGTCTGAAAACTATAGGTACTGGGTGTACTTATAATTTTTTTAAAAGTGTATTTTATAAAAAAAGGTTGAGAAACACTGCACTAGATGGCTCAGCTTTTTAAAGAGATACTCTCCAATTTTTATTGATGGCATACACCTCCCCCTTTAACATAAGAGAACATTAAAAAAAGATTACAGATGCTTTATCATTAATTATACAACATACTCTAAATTAAGTCTGAGAGAGAGATTATGACTTCTCTCTGGATAACAGCTTATAGAAATCACACCAGTGTCTGGATCGGCATCTGTACTTTCTGGGCTAGCTTTAACAGGAATATCTTACTATCCTTTAGTATTATGGTCACTTGTATTACCTAAATGCAGCAGAGTACCCACTTTTACCATTCCTTGGGCTCAAAGTGTAATGGTTGATTTAGGCACTACCCAAAATTTCCCAGTTCCTAGGGCTCTGGACGAAAGGCATCTGCCCCTTATCCAATTTCTAGGGCTTAGGCTGTTCTCTCCTGCAGGTTTGCAGGATCTTTTACTAGTGATATAGGCTGCCACAGTAATATACTTAAACTCAGTCCATGGTAGTGTAGGAGTTGATATGGACATAAGAGAAAGACTTGTTGAGAACCTCTGGGTTAGGACAAAAGGGGTAATAACCAAGGATGATGTCATGTTATGTGTCTACTACAGACCACCAACCCAAACAGAAGAGGTGGATGAAGCTTTTTTTTTAAAACTGACAAAATCATCCAAAGCACAGGAGTTGGTGGTGATGGAAGACTTCAACTATCCAGACATCTGTTGGAAAACTAACACAGCAGGGCATAAATTACCCAACAAGTTCTTGGAATGCACTGAAGACATTTTTTTTTTAATTTCAGAAGGTTGATAAAGTGGGGAAGGGTAGGGGGAGGGGAGAGCTGTTCAATTTGATTTTAACAAACAGGGAAGAACTGGTTGAGAATTTGAAAGTGGATGGCAGCTTTGGTGAAAGTGATCATGAAATCATAGAGTTCATGATTCTAAGGAATGGTAGAAGGGAGAACAGCAAAATGAAGACAATGGATTTCAGGAAGGCAGACTTTAGTGAACTCAGAGAACTGGTAGCTAAGGTCCCATGGGAAGCAAGGCTAAGAGGAAAAGCAATTGAAGACAGTTGGCAGTTTTTCAAAGGGAATTATTAAAGGCCTGAGCGAATGATTCCATTGCATAGGAAAGAGTGGAAGAATAGCAAGAAACCATGTTAGCTTAACCAGGAACTCTTGATCTAAAAATAAAAAAGGAGTTGTATAAAAAGTGCATGGGGACGGGGCAAAGGGGCAAGTGACTGAGGCCTGGTGATTCAGAAAGGGTCTGGGGCTCCTCGCTACTGTTGCTGCTACAGTGGTGGTGGTAGGGGCCCTGGGCTCTTTAAATTGCCACTAGAGCCTCAGGTGGTATGCTCCAGATAATACTGAAGGGCTGAGTGGGGGAGGCGCAGCACAATCTGGGCAGCACTGAGGGTTGGCTGCACCTAGCCTCCCCTTCCATAACTCTATGGCTATGCCTATACTGCAATTAAAAGATTATGGATGGCCCATGCTGACTGACTTGGGCTCATATGGGACTCAGGCTGTGCAGCTGTTTCATTGCAGTATAGATTCTAGGCTTGGGCTGAGACCATCCCACCTCTCAGGGTCCTTGAGCCTGAAAACTTACCTTGCAATTACATAGCCATTCAGCCCAAGACCCATTAGCCTGAGTTGGCTGGCAGGGGCCAGCCAGGGGTTTTTAACTGCAGTGAGGACATGCCCTGAGTATGTTTGCCGACGAGTATCACCCATCTCTCTAACTGCATTGTAGTCATTAGTAATAACTCTGTCTTAGAGGTTAAAGAAATGAAACTAGAGTTTGCTTTATCGGCACCCACATGAAATAATTTCCCAGACAGATATCGGTTAAACTTTTTAACAGCCGAGACAAAACTCTTTGTTTTTATCAATTTCAGCACAGTTATGTTTTCCCAGAACTAAGAAATCTAGAAGCAAAGACAATACAATAGGCCTTTCAATAGGCTATTCCATCACATGGGAAAGTACTGCTCCTGTTCTATATTGGGGAAGCATCATATGCTCACTTTATAGGAAAGTCTGTAGTGTGAAAATACTTTTTAAACATGTTATAATCTTCTTGGCTTTATCATGCATCTGCCTATGCTGATTGGACCAACATGATTTCTGTTCATTATGTAAAAGTTTGTTTAGTAGCTCTAACACTATGGCTGTGTTAAGCAAGATCAATGGAAATAACCAATTATGGCCTGAAATGCATGTAAGCATGACAAGCCTTGATGTTGGGGTGCCTTGAGGATAGTTTCAGCTCCGTATTGTGATTCATGCCAGCCACCTTTGCAACCAAATCACTGACAATGTGAAAATCTGGAGACTCATTTACATCTTTTCCTTTTTACTCTTGTGGCACTCAGATAGAGAGTGTCACAAGTACCTTTGGGAGGCTCCCACGGTGCTCTTCAGCACTAGATCCCATGACAAATATATCATCCAAGTACCACTGAATGCTAGGAATACTGTTATACCTGATTCATAGCTCATTGGCACAGAGCAGTTGGGGATGCTATTCCAAACACTATTCTGTTGTATGGAAAAGGACTAAGTGGGTGTTAATCATGAGGTACTTCTCACTCTCCTCAGTCTCCATTTTTAGCTAGCTTTGAGCAAGGTCAATGGAAAAAGCCTACCATCAGCTAATGAAACAAATATTCTCCATTCTAGGTAAATGACATTGATCCATATACAATAGTTGAGCTATGGCAACTTTGAAATTGCCATAGATACAGGCAGCTCCATTCTGTTTAGTTACTGGCACTAAAAGCCATGCTCGATTAATTTAATTAATTTTGAATATAAACCCACAGTGCTGTGACAAGAGAAGCCACCTCAGAATGCCCTCCCATGGCCAGAAGTAGGCCAAGGGACAGAGAATAAGACAGAGAATATCTTATTGCCTGTATATAAATATATGGTATGCCCACATCTTGAATACTGAGTACAGATGTGGTTGCTTTATCTCAAAAAAGATATATTGGCATAGAAAAAGTTTCAGAAATGGGCAACAAAAATGATTAGAGTTTTGGAATGGGTGCCATATGAAGAGAGATTAAAAAGACTGGAACTTTTCATCTTAGAAAAGAGGAGACTAATGGGGGATATGATAGAGGTCTATAAAATCATGACTGGTGTGGAAAAAGTGAATAAGGAAAAGTTACTTACTTGTATATACCCATAACCTAAGAACTAGGGGTCACCAAATGAAATTAATAGGTAGCAGGTTTAAAACAAACAAAAGGAAGTTTTTCTTCATGTACTGCACAGTCAACCTGTGGAGCTCTTTGCCAGAGGATGTTGTGAAGGCCAGGACTATAGCAGGGTTCATTGAAGAACTTAATACATTCATGGATGTTAGGTCCATCAATAGCTATTACCCGGGATGGGCAGGAATGGTGTCCCTAGCCTCTGTTCGTCAGGCTGGAAAAGGATGACAGGAGAAGGATCGCTTCATGATTACCTGTTTCTGTTCATTCCATCTGGGACATCTGTGATTGGCCACTATCGGCAGACAGGATACTGGGATAGATGGACCTTTGGTCTGACCCAGTATGACCGTTCTTATGTTCTAGAGGTCAACCTGCAGGACCCTGCCTCTCTCCTTACCTTTTCCACCACATCTTTCAATGCCATTTAAGAACTTACTCACTTCAAGAATAATTCAAACAATCCCCACAAGAAGTCTCATTTATTGAATCCAGATGCCCACTGGCCCATCAGGCCCCAACCCTTATTTTGTTCCCTCCACCATCTAGTAGTCCAAAATAACAAAGTCTTTCAAAAAACAGAACACAAATTCAGAGTCTTCATTTCAGTTTCTTCTGGGCACAGCCCCATTTTCCTGAGGGACTCTTTTTTTGTTGCCTAGCTCCTCTTGTGAGGAATTTGTCCATCTCCACCGTTCTTTCCAAAAGGGGTTAGTAGTCTTCCCCCTACTTGTGCAGAGTTTCTCTAAGGCCTCTCTGCCTGGAGTTTTCCTCATTAGCTACTGCTTTCTGAGCTTTCCTCCCTGCTGTCTCAGGGTCCTGCAGGAATCTTCTTGTTCCTGGAAGAGTCTACTGACATAGCTGAAATTTCCTGGGTTATCCCCCTTCACTGCAACTTTTTTCTCCTTTTGTTTTGCTCCTGGTTCCTCTCAAGCTATGTCTACACCTCAAGTGCATTTCTGTGCAAGAAAATTTACAGTCAATCAACAGAAGAGAGGGGTTTTTGCGATATAGGTATTCCTCTTTCTACAAGGAATAACTCCCTTTTGTGCAAGAGCTCCTGTGTAAAAAGGTATGTGTGGACAGGAAGCAGGGGTTTTTTGTGCAAAAACAGCCTATTGCAAGAAGCACAGGTACCCTGGTGGCCATTCTGTTAATGGCAATCAGAGCTATCTTGTGAGAGAGCGTCCATGCAGTCTGGACTTTTCCGATGCGCTTTTGCAGTGTGGATGAACTCTTGCACAAGAAGTTTTTGTGGAAGATCTCTTCTGCAAAAAGTTTCTTGCGTAAGAAGCCTGTAGTGTAGACGCAGTCTCAGGTGAGGCTCATCTTGTAATCATGATTGGCTTTGCCCCAGGATCTCCAGGCCATGGGGCAAGCCATCCTGTTCCAATAACACGTTCTCTTGTGTCTTAAGAAAGACTGTATGTCAGGGGTGGGCAAAAGGGCCTCTGCAGGCCAGATCCGGCCCAGTGGATTCAGCTCGCAGAGGACCTGCCACTCCTCTGCCCCCAGGCCAATCAAGGTTTGGGGGCGGGGAGCGCACAAAACTTCCTCCCACCCTGTGAGGAGCATGCAGCACCTCGCAGGGAAGGAGAAGACATCACACGTTCCCCCGCTCCCAAACCCTGATTGGCCTGGGGGTGGGAGAGCGTGCCAAGCCTCTTCCAGGGCATGGGTGCCTAATGGGAAGGGGGGGCAAAACGGGCTCCCCCACTCTCAGACCAATCATGGTCTGGGGTAGCCCCTCCCCTTCCCGTTTAGCTCCCACCCCTTCCCGTTTAGGCCCCACCCCTTCTGGGTGGCCAAAGGGCAAAAATTATGGCCCACCCCTGCTGTAAGGTCTATAATGCAGATGTGACCTTTGGGTGGCCTAGAGTTCACTTTAGTGTCTTTCTCTACTGCCTCCCCCTCACCTCAACTCTATAGAAGAGCATCTGAAGATCCAGAATTCAGTCTCTAAGGATTTTCAGCAAGGATTGCATAGAGTCAACCTCCCCATTCCAGTTTTAAAAAAAGAACAAAATAAATTAAAAGACACTTTAACTAATACAGTTTTGCTAAAATCAAGCATTTAAAGTATACAATTAAAATTATTCTCCTTTTTCCAATTTGCCCTTTGAATAATTAACACTATCAGGGCTTCCCTGTTGGAGGGATAACAATCACTAACTTATGGCAAAATGCTTCAGAGTTCTGGTAAATTCTGCTCCTGAGCTCAGTTTGTCCCAGCCCACACAGGGCACATGGCTTTTTGTAAAGCAGCTGCCCTGATTGCCTGCCCTCACAAAGCCTGAGTCCAGCCACAGGGAAGCTATTAAGCATACCCCAAACTCAAATCCAGAAACTTCTGGATGTGGAGTACTAATTGTGCATCAGCCTAGCAACAATGACCCAGCAACTCACTCTTATTCACCCCACAATAGATTGCTTAAAGAATTATCTTCCTATTAGGCATGTGGGTTACATAGGCACTGTACTGTCCCGTGCACTGTACTATCCATTACAATATGGTCTCAGTCCTGAATGGGCCTTGAAACACTACCACAGTACAAATTAAAACTCATATTCAATGTTTACTTGTGGTGACATATGCTTACAATGGAATTACTCAGCCAGTGAATTTCCACCTCTTAAGCACGCCTAATAATTAGTAAGATTAAGTGTTAGACCCCTGAAACAAAGCTTAAATCTGAATCAAACTTTCTCAAGGTCTGAGGAATTCACAAAGGGAGTTCTTGTTTGTGCTCATCTCTAATAAGGAATGGAAGCAGATTACAAATATTTTCTTAAGTAGTAAATAATAGAGCTAGATTATGGAAATAATGAAAAGTAACAAAAGACCTACATGAGATGTTCAAAATGTCCTGAACTACATAGTATATTTGTAAATGTAGTTCTAAATATACTTTATTTATGCTATAATAGACTTTCAACTGGAAAATTACTGTGGCGATTCAAAGAGCTTTTTACAAGATCATAATGTCTAATGCATTTCATTTCTGTATAATCACCAGGGCTATAATTCTCTAGGACACAGACAGTAAACATTATTGCAGTCATTAGAAATCCTCAAATTATTTTAGTAACAACTGAAGTTTAAAACAGGATCTTTTCCTGAGACTTATTAATGAAGAAGGCATGCCATTCTGAATTTTGCTTTCACTTGGAAGCAAGTATATTTGCATTTTCAGAAGCGCAAAAGCATACAAAAATGTACCCACTGACCCTGGTTTCGCTCTCTCTCTCTTTCTGCTTGATTACAAGATATTTGGTAAATAAATCTGCTATATTTTAAATGGAAACTCAGAATTACAAAGGAAAATGTAAAAACAATGAATGGGATTCAGGGGAAAATTCTCATTTTGATTCATGCATATAATTCCCACTGACATCAATGGGAATTATGCATACACAAGATAGGCCTCTGAAAGGATTGCTAATTTACATTGTTTAGGAACATCAGAAAAATGAATAAATAACTAGAAATAATGAGAGGCTTGGTTGTCCTCTCATTTACTTCACTATAAATCAGGAATAACTCCATGGCCATCAATGGTGTTACAGTAGTGTATGGGAGAGGAAAATCAGGCCTAGGATCTCCATCAAATACTATATGCAAGCAAAGTTCAGTACAGTCTTTACAATTAACACAGAATAATTACCGTAATAGAATTATTTGCATTAATACATCCTTTAAAATGCAATTTCAAGAGATTTACATATTCACAGTATATTTTTACAAATATTTTTCTTCAGTTCTTTCTACTGTTAGAGTTCTATCCTGCTGGCAATCTACAGCTGTTCACTAACAAGCCAAAACTCACACACCTATATATCAGAATAAATAAAGCAACAATTAACGTGTATTGGGAGCATCTGTAGTCTGCTAGTAGGGGGACATGAAGGTTTTTGCCAGTCCCTTTTGACAGACCCCTAAGGGTATGTCTACACTGCATTCCTCTTTCGAGAGAGGAATGCAAATGCAGCTGAGCAAAATTGCAAATGAAGCATGGATTTGAATTTCCCATGCTTCATTTGCATAATTGTGTCCGGGCGCTATTTCAAAATACCCTATTTAGAAAAAAGAAATGCAGTGTAGACATGGTTATTTCAAAATAAAACCCTTCTTTTGAAATTACCCTTAAACCTCATTTTATAGGATGTGTCTAGATTACAGGTTTTTTTTCAAAAAAGTGGCCTTTTTTCTAAAAAACTTACCCTGCATCTAGACTGCCACCTAGACGCAGTTCTTTTGAAAATGGGGCACTTTTTTGAAAGATCCTGTAAACCTCAAAAAATGGTTTACCAGATCATTAAAATTAGGTTAACAGGATCTTTTGAAAAAAGTGCCCCGTTTTTGAAAGAACCGCATCTAGGTGGCAGTCTAGATGCAGGGTAACTGCGTTTTCAATTTCAAAATAGCACTTTTTCGAAAAAGCACCATTACATGATTATGCAAATGAAGCACGGGATATTTAAATCCTGGCTTCATTTGCACTTTTGAAGTGTTTCATTTACATCCTTCTGCCGACAGAGGGATGTAGTCTAGAAGTAGCGGGTATGTCTACACTTGCACCCTCTTTTGAGAGAGGGATGCAAATGAAGACATTCGAAATTGCAAATGAAGCCAGGATTTAAATATCCCATGTTTCATTTGCATAATTGTGTTATGGCGCTATTTCAAAATAACAGACGCTGTTAAGATGTGGTTATTTAAGAGAAAACCCTTCTCTCGAAATAACTGGTAAATCTCATTGTATGAGGAACAAGGGTTATTTCAAAAGAAGGGTTTTCTTTCGAAATAACTGTGTCAACCCTGCATTTCTTTTTTTGAAATAGGGTATTTTGAAATAGCGCCCGGACGCAATTATGCAAATGAAGCACGGGAAATTCAAATCCGTGCTTCATTTGCAATTTCACCCAGCTGCATTTGCATTCCTCTCTCAAAAGAGGAATGCAGTATAGACATACCCTAAGAGAGTCAGTGGGAGACAAAGAAAGTAGGGAATAAATATGTGTTCCCCTACTTCCTACTCCATCCACAAACCTCTCATATTCACACAAGTCTGTAAATGATGCATGTAAAAACAGATATTGGAAAAATTATTTAATCTGAAAGTGAAAGCAAATGTGTGGGTTTGTGGATAATGTAAAAATGCAGCTTTGCATCCTCAGAAAATTCAAGCTTTATTGTCTAGGAAATCTTCAACCAAATACTATATGCCTACAAAAACCTGCATTCAATCTTATTTTCTGAAGTACTAATGAGACAGATTTCAAATTTAAGCATCATTCAACAGACCTGTTTTTCTGCTACGCTACACGGAATGCATTCATTGGTTTTGTTGAAAGGAAATGTTTGTGTTACTCAGCCTCAGTTTTGCAATATAGTATTGATTACAAATTGAGACATAGTTTGAAACAGACCTCAAACTGCTATGTCTCAAATTATGCAGCCAATTCTATGTTGAAATAAATCTGTTTCAAGTATTAGTTATAATCTGACAATTACAGTTGTAGTTTGCAAAATATATAATCAGTTAAAAGGTCTATACTTCTAAGTGGCAAGTGAAAATCTAGATTAAAACACGGGGTCATTAACGTAAGGGGTTTCAAATTTTAAAAATACCCAAACATCTCTAATAAAAGAACTAATATTCACTCTATTCTACTGTGAAATTTTGTAGGATGAAATATATTTCTTCTTGAATACTCTATCCTTTCCAGTGATTGTTTCTAACAGACATGCAATTTGGCCTGTACTACAACCCACTGAATATTTTAATGTTGATTTATCTTAAAGTTTGAGTGGTTGGGATGCATTTCAGTTTTTTTCTGTTCCACATAAAAATTAAAATAGGAGCGTATTATCACATAGGATATATAGTTTGTGACAGACATATAAAAATATTACCTGCCATATATCATGAAAGACTAGTAAATGAAGTGGGAGTGAAATTGTGCCCACAGAAAAGTTCATCTTTATGAGATGCTGTTGGGGGAAAAAATTCCCAGACCCCAGAGCACCACATTTATTAATAATCACCAGTTACTAACTCTATAGGTGAAGCACAATTGAGTTTGCGTAAAAATTGTGTTGACCATGTTCAGATTAGTCATCTAGAATTAGATAGGGATAGAAACCAAGGGATACTAGTGATCAGAGCAGTGGAAGAAGCCAAGACTTCTGGGTTTTATTCCCACCTTTGCTATGACTGTGTGACGTTGAGTTAGCAACAGCGACGTAGCAAGGAGGAAAGGAGGGGGTGGCAGTTGTCCCCAAGCGCCACGCTAGAAGGGTGCCTATTTAGTCCCCCTCTGCTCCGCCTGTCATCCCTCAGCTCGCCTGCTCTTCCTCCACCCACGGCCACCAGTTGGAGCTTCCGCCCTACCTCTTCACCCCCAGCCTGATCCTCCTCCATCTCTGCTGGCGCGTTAGTGGCGGGTTAGTGCGTGTGCGGGCCTGGCCCCAAACTGGAGGGGGCAAGGGAAGACACTGTACAACCACCTCCCAGGGTTGAGCTCAGACATGTGCCAGGTTTGGGGCCTCACCGTGCGGCGGGGATAGCAGAGACGGGCACCAATTTTGCCTTTGCCCCAGCCTGAAGTGGTTCCCATGATATCTGACCTTTACCTTTGGATCAAGGGCTCTCAGTACCCTCACCATACACACTGTGCAACCTCCCCCCCAACTCCCAAGGCAGAACTATTTTTAAGTTGCCTCCTAGATGAGGCGGAATGAACTAGCCTTTGCAAAGTAAGCATCTGATGAAGTGAGTTTTACCCATGAAGGCTTATGCCCAATAAATCCGTTAGCCTTTAAGGTGCCACTGGACTCCTTGTTGGTTTTGCAGATACAGACTCACAGGGCTACCCTTCTGAGCCTTGTAACCTTTGCAAAGGGACTGAGGGCTCCACCCCAGCTGATGAGAAACGGACGCTCTTGTATGCAAAGTCCAGGGCTGGACGTGTGGCGTGGTAACCATCTCTCCGATCGGACCCAGCCCTCTTAGGCTCGTCCCCATCGCTCCGCACTGAGGCGCGTGTGTTGCGCGGTACTGGCCACGTGCATGGCGGGAGGGAGGGGGGGGGCACAGCCACACTTATGGGTAAAAACTCTGCTCTTCAATCACCCTTGGAGCAGACGCCCCCGGCTAGGAGCCGAGCGCCTTGCCTGGGCCAGACAGCGCTTCCCCTCCTCCCCCAGCCGGTGCAGCCCACTGCAGTGCCCGCCAGGCGCCGGCGGGAGAGGCAGGCGCACGCGGCGCCTCGTTGCGGCAGAGGTCCCCGCACCCGCCGCACTTGGCGCTCGCTTTTGGGCGCTGTCCATGGTTGCAGCACTCGCCTGCGTGACGTCAGCCCGCCGGAGACGCCCGCGCTATTGGCTGAGGAGTCAGGCCCCGCTAGTGCGCCCCCAGCCCCGCCCCGTCCAGTCCCGGGCACCCCCGAGTCTCACTCCCGCTTGCCAGGCTGGGCAGCAGCCGTCCAGCCCAAGCAGCCGCAGCTGGAAGGAGCCGCCCCGGCCAGCCAAGCCAGCCCGGTGGCTCAGTGAGCGGAACTTTGCCCTGCCCGCTCGGCTGCCTTATGACAGCAGCATGGAGGAATTCTTGCAGCGCACCAAATCCAAACTGGTAAGTTAAGGAGGGGAGTTGAATGGGGAGGGGGCAGCACCCCCCATTCGGGGGCTGTGACTCTGCGGGTCTGTTGTTGGCGTCGGTGCGCTGCGTACAAAGATCCTGCGGGGCCGCTTGTTAGTGCGTGCAAAAAGCTACTACCGTGTCACTAAAGGGTTAATCAGCAGCCCGAGCGGCGGGGACGAGACGTGACTGGTTGATCTGAGAGTGGATTTACACAGGACTTGGGTTTCTTCTGCTGTCTCACCTAAAATCTATTGCAACCCTCCAGTTAGCACGGATTGAACATTTGGTGGAGTTCCCAACCATATTTCACTTGCATTTGGGGCCGCAACAGTAAATGGGCCACTTCAGGAGGGTATTTATAAGTTTGTAATGCATCTTTCATATGCATCAAGTTGCTGTACAGTCTAATGACCCAAACACTGCTATATATATAAAGTAGAGGAGACAATATTCTATGTAGTGTAGCCTCTATCATCTGAATGCCATATGGAACTTTGACTAAGTCTGCCATATGGAACTTGACTAAGTCAAGATTTCACATACTCAAAAGTATTTGCAAGGTAATTAAGTACTTTGGATAATAATGTTTTAGATACCTGTATATGCATAAGTACATAAAGATAGTGCCAGATTTTCAGCTGGTGTTAACTGATGTTCAGTCTGTTGACATCAGGCAATGGAACTATGCTAATTGATGATCTGGCCCCAGAATCTATTTACCATATATGCATCTCTTTCTTGAGACTGTCCATAGAGGTGTAATGCAAAACTAGAATGTTTTTGGGCTTGTGACAATTTCATGCTATCTTGTGCACCTGTTAGAATCTATAATTTGTTAAAGAACAAGTCCCATATAAGTTACCTTTAGTGGGCTACCTGCTTTTCATATATTCAGATGCAGGTTAGACTACGGGGCTGCTAATACTGGTCTCCTTGCTCAGGCAAACTTCCCATTGAAGTCATGGGAGTTTTTCTTCAATAATTTATGGAAATCAGGCCCAGCATGCTTGTATTTTTTCCTGGATGGGTATAATTAAAGAACAATAAACTTCATTGTTGATACTTCCGACAACAGCAACTTCCTCATTTCCAGATCCGTTGTGAAGCTTTGGTGAGAGAGGGGCACTACATTGGAAAGAGTGTCCCTTCCTCTACTTGTAGTAATTTGGTTGTTGTTGCACTGCCTTTTGCTATCCTGGATCTAGTTAAAATAGTGCTTTAAGTTGCCAGTGAAGGCACCTTTTTGGAGGGGTAGCAATGCACAGGAGCATATAATTAACTGCCCATCCCCTAAGTCTGTTGGGGCTGGAGCTATTCAGGGATGTCTTGTGTCCTTTCTAGAGCCTGCCACTGGAGTTGGAGCTGGAACAGTGTACCCCTGTTCTGCAGCTGAGGCTGGAGCTCCCACCTTTCCTGTGGCTGCAGCCAGGGCTGGTGCCAGCGCTCTCCCCTCACCCCCCATGCCAATGGAACTCAGGCTGTCAGTCCCCCGGTCATGGGCTCCAGCTATCTCCCCCTCCACACTGCCCTACTTCATGGTTATTTTTTAGTAAAGTCACACATAGGGTCATAGGCTCTCTTGAATTTTTGTTTATTGCCTGTGACCTGTCTGTGACTTTTATTAAAAATAAGCATGACAAAATCTTAATTGGCAAGCCTGTCCAAATATCATGTTTTCTAATAATATAGTATCATATAGCACTTGAACACTGCCAAAGAGTAAAAATCTCTACACAGTGTCTAAGGGTATTAAAATCACCATTACTATAGTCTTTTAAATAACATAACATTTTTAGTTATTTGAGATGCAGTGTTAGATTATTCCCAGTAATGCTCAGTGTGGAATTTTTAGTTACAAAAATGCAATCCAGGGACACGTTTGTATAGGGCTACAAGACAACCTGTTACTCTATTGCTGAAGGAAAAGTGCTAGTGAAAAAATATTAAGCGATGGAACAGTAATAATCCTGAAATGATCCACATTTATGGTCCTAAAGTTTCTTCTCAGACCTTACTCAGGCAAAATTCCACTTGAAATCAATGAGTGTTTTTCTTAAGTAAGTTCTGAGTAGGTCAATGGCCCTGGTGAAGGAAACCTATTGGAGGAGGGGCTGAAGCAGGGGCAGATCAGAAGTGGGAATATGTGATATATACTGCTATAGGGGTTCTGGGCTTTGTCATAGGCAGGTTAAAATCTTCTAGCACCTCAAACAGTTGGGCAGCCAGAAAGCTGAAAGATGGCAGAAAACCACCATTTACCCTTTCCTGTCCCATGGCTTCTCCTTCTGTGTTGTGTCACCTGGAAAGGCAGTACTAAATTGGAACTATTAGTTTTGCTTTTATTATATTTGAGAAAAGAACCTCTAAAATACCCAGATTAGGCCTTCAACTGAAGAACTCACTGAAACTAGTCACACCACTTAAGTTAGGGGGATCTGAATTCTACTGGAATACAGATATTGGTAATGGGCCAAACTGTTCCCCGAGTTCAATGTGTGGAGGGATTCCTTTAAAGTCTGTTACCTCTACCAGATGCTAAAGAGTGACTCCGATGCTGTTAAGCCACTATTTCTTCTTTATTCAGACATTACAGAGAGCTGTCCACATTACACAGAGTCCATTTTTGGAAATGGGGCTGTGGAGTTCCAATAGACCAAGAGAGGAGTCAGGAGGGGTGGGGATGGAAGACAAGACTATGGAATAGTTTTCTTAAGGAAGTGGTGGAAGCCCTATTCTTTAACACTTTTTACAAATAACCTAGCCCAGTGGTCCCCAACGCGGTGCCCGCGGGCACCATGGCGCCCACCGGGCCATTTCTGTGCGCCCGCTGAGTGATCGGGGCCAGCCCCTCCCCCGGGCACGCGGCACAGGGTCGGTGCAAGCCCCAGGTGCGCAGCACTTGGGTGGCCCTGCCCCCAGGCTCGCGGTGCATGGGCTGTGCTGGCCCTGGGCGCGAGGTGCATGGGTGCTGCCGGCTCCTGGGCGTGTGGGTGGCCCCGCCCCTGGGCGTGCAGCACACGACTGGTGCCGGCCCCAGGAGTGCTGAGCATGGGCGGTGCCGGCACCGGGTATGTGACATATGGGTGGGCCTGCCCCCGGGCGCGTGTGCAGCCATGGCCCCAGGTGCCCGGTGTATGAGGTTCCGCCCCCAGGCGCTCAGCAGCCCTAAAAGGTTGGGGACCACTGACCTAGCCAGAACACTACTCTGCTATAATGTGGAGTATAGAACAGTTCTGCAGTTACTAGGAGATAGATTATACAGTCTATTAGCCTTCTGTGTTTCCATGCAAAGCCACACAGAAGGCCATTATGTAGCAGTAAGGTAAACATAAATAGTATTTCCTTATTGATTTTTCTTCTTTTCAGATAACACAGATACATATTTTCTTTTTTGTTATATCTAATATGTCTCACACTTGTCAACTCCTGGTTTAGAAACTGGCATTCTGAAATAAGTAACATTCTTCCATTTACACAAATATGAATGGAAGGGGGAAAGGTAGGTGGTATAAAAATCTTTGTGCATTCTCCCTTTGAAGTGGAAGGGTGAAATGCAGAAGAATGGTTCAAGTCTCAGGATGCATATGGAACCCTATCCTCCCATCCCCTTAATACTGGAACATCTGCATGGTTAGGCTGCTTCACTGATCACTGTCTTGCAAGAGCAACATTGTGTTCCAAAGGAATCCAATCTCATCAGAGTCCAGGCTGTTAAGGGAGTATTCTGAAAGCAACTCATTCTCAATTCTGTCCCCACTGCCAGCCAGTTAATATCAGGATACAAAGAGCATAGAGGGACTGCTCCCAGCTTAAGAGGTTATGTTAGTGTGCCTATTTTCTCTGTAGCCTCTGGTTCCTTCCTTCAATGTTCATAAGCCACATTTGACCTGTATTTGTAATGCTTCTCCACTTGTCATGCAACACAGAATGCTTTTATCAGTGAGAATATGTATAATTATAAGGATACTATTCAGTATGGCATTTCTGCTGGAAGACTGCCAGGGTTGCCCACATATTGTTCATGGATGTGCCACCCAAAAGTAATTTTTTCTCAGTGATAGGAAATTTGATTTGCTGTATAATTTATATGTATTATGCACACGCTATTGAGGTAGGATAACAAATTCTAAATGTTAGCTTCCTGACATGATGTTTGTATTTTTTTCTCCAGAAAATATACAGAGTCTTATGCCAATAATATTAGAATGATTGTTTATCATTTGAATGACAGCCTATGTTCATATGATAGTTTCACGTAAGACTGCAGCACAGTACATGCAGTAGAAAGACTGGCAGTAAAAAAAGACATCTGGAAGATGTCAAACAATGTTCTTTTTTTATTTTGTTCACTTTGTAATTTGATGATAACTATGTAGTAGTCCCACCCTGCAGGCCCTTTTCCAGTCTGTGCAATTACCTCTTGGCTGTATAAATTTCCCTAAAGTTTTAGTTCAGTGAGTCTTAAACTGCATGTCCTAAACTAGTGGTAAAGAGCTGTTATGTTCTATCCATGAGGTAACCACATATCAACTATTGCTATAAAATTTTTTTAATGTTTTCGTATGAAAGATTTGTAATGATTGATGCAAAGCTGACGGATGGGTTATTCAGAACAGAAATGAAGACGTATTAGAAGTTCAGTGAAGCTGGTTAGTTGTTTATGCAAATACTGGTACTTTAATTTTCTGTACTTCATAATGAAGGGCAGTGTCACATAATAGGACACCGAAACTTGTTAATATTTGTACAATGTATTCAAAATATAACAATTATATAGTGCTAAGTAATGGATAGTGGTAGTGCAGTTCCTTCTTAGAAATAAAATATATATATATTAAAAACACTTTTTAAAAAGACAATCTTTCTAAAAGTGCACCAAAAGACTACAAATAATAAAAAAGTGCACCCAAAAGTCGAGGAGTGTAGGAGAAAGATTGGATGGCTAAGTACGATTCAAGGTAGTTGCTAACTGTTAGCCCTGAACCCCTCAGCCTGCCCACATGGCCCCCCCATCTCCCGGCTTGCGGACATGTGTGGTAGTTTGGGGCTCTGCCTGTGCCAAGGAGGGGGGCTACCTGGCTCGCCCGTAGTGGCGCTCGCATGCCGGGGACCCAGACTGCAGGGGAATGGGCTGGGCGGGGGCAGAGGGGCACTTGGGGAATTGGGAGGGGGTTGGATGCTCATGCTCTTCTGTGGTCTTCCATTCCCCTTTGATCTGCACCAGAGTAGCTGTCATTGGCTGCCTGCTTGTGATGTGCAGGGACTGTGGTTGTCCCATGTAGCACTGCCGGGCTCAGTTTCCATCCCTTTAAAGGGACCAGAATCATGGGGGGTGGGGACCGGTAGCAGAGCACGCCTACTGTGTCAACCACTGCAGCAGCACCTCCCCACGTGCGGAGCCACACGGTGCTGCACTGAGCCAGGCTGCATTGAAGCATGCGCAGGAATGTTTGTGAAAGTTGAAAATCCCATGACAGACTGACAAGAACGGTGGCCATTTAATAGAAAGATTGTCTAATAATAAGTACTTTTCCAGAGGTTAATGAAAACCATTAACTCACTTTGTCCCTATAAAATTAATAAGGCTCCATTTCAGCAAACTTTAGGCATATGAATAGTCCCATTGAAGTCAATAGCACATGCTTCAATTGCTGAACCAGAGCCTAAAATTCTAGCAAAATCTATAAAGAACCTTATCTTCTCCTGGCTCTTGGGTAGGGGATGAGTTTAGCTTTGGGGAAGAGGGAGAAAAGAAGAAACATTTGTCTGGTAATCTAATTAAAAATATTCAATTATTTGATGTTATTCTCTCTGGCTCAATGAATACTGAATTTATATAAAGTGAAACAGCTTCAGCAAAAGACATTGTGCATGGGAGAAAGTGGCTGTGCACTTAAAGGGGCAAGGCACTCACCTCAGATGTAGCAGACCCCCCCTCCACTTCTAATCTCTCCCACACATCAGGCAGAGCCAGGTCTTTGAACTTGGGTCTCCTACATCTATGTATTCAGAAAACTAAGTTATTGGAAACATCCCCCACTCCAAGAAATATGCATGTATCATTAATTGGTCCAAAAAAGTGGCAGCAGCAATATTAAAATACATTAATAATTTTTATTTAAAAGATTATTTTACAATGATAAAAATGTCGCCACAAAAAATATCCTGAGATTTTGAAAACATGGTCTCCTTATCTGGAGCAGTGTTACAGTGCAGCTGTCATACTAAACCTCCCTGTTCATATCGGTCAGAGAAAATGCTGCTAGATCTTTCTAGAAATAGTTATGTTTAAATGTTGTTGTAGTCAGCACAATTCTGTTCCCTGTGTGGGAAAGTCTATATTTATTTCTGTAGTGATTGGCACTGTCTAAATAATTAAGCTAGAAAGATAGCCAGTCTGATTAGGCAGTAACCACATTATATAAGTCTATTTTTTCTAATAGTCTCATTGTACAATGATTTACTTCAGAGTAAAAAAAAGTGTAGGAACCTGAAATAGTTCAATAAATGCTTGATTTTGCCTGGCAGTGGTTGGAGGTTTTTTTTGTAGGGCTGATACACCTGATTAGCTATTATTGTGCTTTTGTATTTAATAGAAATCAATGGACTTTTTTCCCTAGAGGTAAACTTGAGTCATACTGTTCAAATCCTGATTTTAGTCTGCATTTTTGTCCCCCATCTAAAAGTAATTTGGATTCAGTATTTTGGCTTACTTTTGCTTTCTTTTTAAAAAAAATTCAGGTAACAGAGAAGAAAATTTAGACTGAGCAGTCCCAGCTTGTGCTGGCTCCGGACTGCTGCGGCTCTGTATTTTAAATGTAGTAAGAGCTCAGTGGCGAGGTGCGAGCCGGGACTGCTCAGTCCAGCAGCCCTTGTTTGCGACACACTGGGCTGGCTGCAGACAGGGGTTACTGCTGGAGCAGCATCTGATAGAGGCACCCGGGACGGTGGGGGAGGAGAGGAGGCAGCAATGCAGAGATGGTGTTTAAAGACAACACCCCCCAGCACCGACTACTGTTTCCTGCCCTTGCTGCTTCTCATACAAGGCAGAAAGTTGGGGGAGAGAGTGGGGGGAGCAAGTAGTCAATTACACAACTTGACTACCTGATAAGCTTAGCCTTATCGGGTAGTCAAGTACTCGACTACTTGCTTACATCCCTTCTTGGTGATGGTTTGATCCCCATCCTAAAAATATCGGTAGAATCAGACCAGTCATTGCTTCTTTAAACAAATAATCATTAAAATTCAGGTATTTCTCTGCAGACCAGCTAATATGAAATTAGCATGGAACTGTAAAAACAGAATCTGCATGTGTGGTTTTTTTGCACCCCATAAATAAGGAGTTGCATATAGTGACAGAAGTTCATAGTAACCCCTGAAGAACTCTGTTTAAGAAATATTAGGGTTGTGGTAGAAACCAAGGAAATGAAATTAAACCTTCTTTTTTAACCCAACCCATCCTAATAAGCCATAGCAGTGCCAGTCATAGTCACATGAACCCACCTGGTGCAGTGGAAGTTAAGGATGGGTTTCTTTGCTTTTTACAGTTTGTGTCCCATCTTTGAAGATGCTATCATAGGCTCATGCAAGGCATTCTAAAGTGAAAACATCCTGAGTTGAGATTTTTAAATGTATATTATCGATTGATTATACAGTCAGAGCTTTGGGCTCTTTTAAAGTGCATATTATTGAGATAATGGATTGTAATGGCTCCAAATTGGATAAATAGTGTCCTAAGCTTCCTTCAGATAGACATGAATCTGTGTGTGTCTTGGCTTTGCTCACCAAATTATTTTGTTAAGTCAGGAGGAATTGTGGTAGCTGTAAGGACTGATTTGCAGTACAGACCCTTTCAGACACACGTGGTCACTTCACAATCAGCCACAGAAGTAAAGTGTTATTATCCTTGAACAGCTCAGGCCCGTACACAGGAACTTCTATGGAGGTGTGTGTACTTTTTTTTTGTAAATGTGGACTGCGATTTAATATATATATATATATATTTCCTGCTGCTCTTTTCACCTCATAGCGATATTTAAATCTGTTTTGAATAAAAATTGGCACAACTGGAATATAAGGGACCATTTTTTATAAAGGGTTTTATTTTTAAAGAATTTTCATTTACATTTAAAATGTTCCCTTATTTTCCAGTTATATTCTGGTTGTGCCTAAAACCAAAATAAATATTAATTTAAACTAGAATAATATTAATACAAATATTAATCCTGCCACAGTGGCCCAGCCCTACCCTCAGCCTTCTCCCGGCTGGCTTGAGCACAGAGGATGGAGACTGGGGTAACTTGGGGGCCCATGGGGCAGTGCGTTCACACCCTTTGCACTTCCCCTGTCTATAGGCCTGCACTTGTTAGCACATTAATTGAGTTTAGTGGTCTCATTTCAGGTCCTAGTAGGCAAGAGATCGTGCCTTAGATACCAGCAAAATTGCACCATGGTTGTCCATTTAATGAAGAGAGGAGCTCGATAACTCAAGACTGTGCTAGAAATGGAAAGTCTGAACCCTGCCACTTTGCCGTGACACAAATGATCTGGAAAGTTGGTGTAAATGGACAGCTGAAGATTTCTCCTGAATGGGGGAAGTCCTGGCACAGAACTAGCATACCAGGCTCTGTGCCACCTCTCCCTTGCAGCCACTACTGTAGGAAATATAAGGGGAGTGTGGCTGCTGGGAGGGAGTATGGTCATGAAGTTGCTCTAAATAGTTTCAGGCCAACCTCTTAAATAGTTTCAGTGGGTCGCAGGATTAGTAATTGCTTCTGTGGCATAAAGGCATCTTTGCTCTCCTCTACAGGTTTTGTGTGGTATAACATATGGCCATCTTGAAGACCTTCTATTGCTAGCATGAATATTCAGATATTTATAACTAGAAGATTTACCCGGCATTACTTGGGTCCTTAGTTTTGTTCATTTAAATCATAGCTCTGGGGTGGGCTGAGGATAAGGGGTCAGTATGCAGGCTATGTAGCTGCAGTGGCCATAGCTGGGGGAAGGGTGCATGTTCCTCTGCGGGGGGATAGACAGTCATACAGACAAACAGACACATGACAATCTTTTTGAAATATACAGTAGATAGCTGTCCTTTTCTCCACCTCTTGTTATTCCGGTCTCCATCTCTGACCCCTTGTTGCCCTGTTTGTGATCATTTTGCAATAGAACTGTCCCTCTTACTTTCGGTAACCGGGTTTGGTTCTTTAAAGGATTTGAAACCACAGAGAGAGGAATACTTCTTTTTAGGGTCAAACAAAGATTATTTATTTTTTCTATTTACCTTATAATCAATTTTCCATTTAAATCAATTCATTATTTTTGATTCTTTTAAGACAATATAATATACAAAGAAAAAGTAGACTCACGTTAAGAAAGATAGAAGCATTGCTTAGATTCAGGAGATATTCTTTTCTTTATGTTTTTCCTTTCTTTGGATTTTTCGTTGCAACTTACGACCGGTATTCGTTCCCCTTTCGGAGCTTATTTGTTCCCCTTTCGGAGCTTATGTACGGCAGCGAGATTCAGCGCCGGGGAGGGAGCCCTGGTTGATCAGACCTGGCTTTTCGGATTCGCAACCCGTCCGCTCGTGGTCTGTTTCAGCCCACCTTATATACCCTGTTTCGGTATTTTGGTACTCCTCCACTCGCCTGACAATTGCTGACGTTAGATTTTTGTTGTCTCATTCTGCCCTTACAAAAAACTTTCGTCTGCTCCATTTGGGGTAATCAGCACTTTGTTGCATACTGCTGTCTGAGTTACTTACTTCCCTAAAAGCGGGGTTATTGTTGGTCAACCAATCAAATTTTGTTTTTATTTTTATCTCCTGTATCTGAGTGCTGCCTTTCCTTTCCACTTACAATTAAACTGGTGCTCATTTGACATATTCTGGGTAGGCCTCAATACCTTCCTTTCACACTTACTAGACCCCTCCCTTTCCATTTTATAAGAAACAATCGAATTCCAGGCACATCCCATTGTCTTGGCACAACTGAACCCTTACCTTGCTTTAGTTTAAGTTATAAGAGGAAGTTGCATACTAAATTTGGCGGCCCTAGCTCTTACTGTTTCGGAGGAGTTCTTGAACAAATGGACTCGCAGATGGAGAGACAGACAGATGGACACACATTTCTAAAATAAATAGTACGGTAGGGCTATTTAATTTTTTTCCAATTTCCCCTCTCCCCCTTATTTTTAGCCAACTCTAGTTTTAAAAGAATTGATATTTTAAGATGAGGTGTTGACATCCTACAAAGGACTTTTGGATTCATGCTGTTGAATTTATTTTCCTCTTGATATGTGTAGGTTCTGTTACAAACCAAAGAGAGAGTTCTCTGTTTGCATTGAGTAGATAATGGCTTAGGTAATAGACATAAAAGCCTTTCTATATACCGGATGTCAGTGACTGAAGAGGATGGCCATCTGATTCCTCTTCCTCCCTGTGGCCTCTGTACAGGAGTTTGTTAGTTTCTAACTTTAGAGGCAACTGGCACTAACTGTCCTTAGGGGACATTAATGGTTAACTGGTAAGCATATGCCTTATTGTCATGCTTTTCGACTAACTGGTTAACCGGAGGGCCTCTCCCGCTCCCATGGCAGCCAAGCTGGCAGGACCCCACCTGCGATGAGCAGTGGGGCTGGAGCAGCCTCCATAAAAGCCGGAGCTAGAGAATCTCCTGCCACCCATATCCGCAGGGAGCTGGGGCTGGAGCAGCTTCTGTCGGCTGCAGCTGGTGGTTAACCAGTGAAACATATGATTTAACTAGTTAACTATTCTGGACAGTTTTTACATCCCTGTCACTTGTATTAAGATTTAGCTAAAGGCTGAATGGGTATAAGGTGTGAATTTCCTAATCACCTTCATAGATTCAGAAGGGGACCCTCATGATCCGTGCACATTGGAGGCCACAGATCCTCACCCACCCACTCCTGTAATAACTTCTTGCTGAGTTACTGAAGTTCTCAACTCTTACCGCAAATAAGTTATGCAAAGTCTGCCATTTACACTAGTACAAACCAGCAAGTGATCCATGATCCATGCTTCTCCTCCCCCCATTTCCAGGATTTCTGTCAGTTTGACTGTGATGGAGGTGCCTCTACTCACCACAGATTTGGCACCTCCTCCTGGTCCTTCTGAGGAATAGCTCATCACAGGTGAACGCTTATTTCTGTAGTTGTACTCTCTCCACTTGCCTCAGTTTTTTGTAGTCTCTCACCCCAGAAACTGCTGCTACCCAATGTTCTGGGTAGGTCACTATTGTGGTTTCCCCTTTTGGGATTTGGAAAGTCTCTTTTTTACATACTGCCCCAGGTAGCCTACCTACCCACTGCTCTGCCTGTTTCACTTGCTCAGTGGCTAGTTGGGGAACCTCAGCTCATTCTCTTCTCTGGCTCCCAGCTCATGGATCCTTTAGCCAGTAGTTAAGTCCATTCTGCCCTATATTTTACTACATTTTCCTGAGCCCTTTCTTAACCGTCTGGCTTTCCCTACCTTCTGCCAGCGTCACCACGCCAACCTCCCAGCGTGCTACTGCAGGCTATCTATCTCTTCAGCCTTCAGACACTCTTCCCCCTTTTCAAGGCATAAGTTCAGCCTTTCTTCACCCTCTGTTGTCAGTTTTCTGGCTGCAGGGTGTGTCTACACTGCACCCTTAGCTTGAAATAAGCTACGCAATTTGAGCTGCGCAAATTGCATAGCTAATTTCAAGTCAATTTCAAAATAGCTTAGGGTATGTCTACACTAGCCCCCTAGTTCAATTCAAACTAGGGTGGCTAATGTAGGCATTCGAAGTTGCAAATCAAGCTCGGGATTTAAATATCCCGCGCTTGATTTGTATCTTCCCGGCCGGTCACCATTTTTGAAATTTACAAGTCCGGACTAACTGCCCATTTCTACACGAGGCAGGGACCTGGTAGTTTGAATTAAAGCCCTAGTTCGAACTACCTGTTAAACCTCATTCCAGGAGGAATAACAGGTAGTTCGAACTAGGGCTTTAATTCGAACTACCAGGTCCCTGCCACGTGTAGAGGCGGGCAGTTAGTCCGGACTTGTAAATTTCAAAAAATGGCGCCCGGCTGGGAAAATGCAAATCAAGCGCAGGATATTTAAATCCCGGGCTTGATTTGCAACTTCGAATGCCTACATTATCCTCCCTAGTTCAAACTAGGGGGCTAGTGTAAACATACACTTTTTTTAAAACATTCCTTTTTTTAAGAGGAATAAGGGATCTTTCGGAAAAGGCTTTATTTTCCGAAAGATCCCCGTCTAGACTGGCGCTTTTTTCTGGCAAAGCTCTGAGCCAGAAAAAAGCGGCAGCTATGTTTATGCAAATGAAGCGGGGAGGATTTAAATCCCCGCTTCATTTGCAATTGTGATGTGTCTAATTTTCATCCCTTTTACGGAAAAGGGATGCAGTCTAGACACAGCCCTTAAGTGTTGAAGCCGGTTAGATATTTTGCCTCCCACTGCTCTGATGGGAAAACTATTCCAGAATTTAATTCCTCTGATGGTTAGAAACCTTCTCTAATTTCAAGCCTAAATTTATTGATGGCCAGTTTATATCCATTTGTTTTTGTGTCAGCATTGGCAATGAATACCAGGGGGTTATGTATGTTTGCTCTCTATAAACACATCAGAGAGACATCAACCTTCTTTTGGTTAGGCTAAACAAGCCCAGCCCTCATCAGGTAGACTTTCCATTCCTCTGATCAGACTAGTAGACCTTCTGTGCAGCTGTTGCAGTTTGAATTCATCTTCCTTAAACATGGGAAACCAGCATTGCACATAGTATTCTGATGAGGTCTCACCAGTGCCTGTATAATAGTACTAACACTTTTCTGTGTATTGGAAATATCCCTTCTGATGCATCCTAGGACTGCTTTAGCCTTTTTCACTGTCACATTGCATTGGTGGCTTACAGTCATCCTGTAGTCAACCAGTACCTGGTCTTTTTCCATCTCTGTTGCTTCCAGAGAGGGGTGATCTGTTTTGTAGATGAGAAGACTTCAGTTTCCAGGTCTGTCAATATAACATCTTTTGTCAGTATTAACACACACAACCATGAAAGGTAGAAAATAAACTGAGCCCTACAATGGTGTCATGCTCTGCCCTTTCAGACCACTGCTTTGCATTGCAGATAAAGGACCTTACCGAGGGGTAAAGCAGAGAAGGAAATAAACAAAGTCTTTTCAATTATTTTAATATGGTTTGGAAGAACCTTTTATTGTGTACCCTGAAAATGAGCTAAATGTTGAAATAAATGTACAGTAGCTACATTTCTGCAAGCTCGTCTCCAAAAACAAAATTAGGTCTGATGTTCTACATAGTCATAAAGTGACATACTCTTGTAATCATTTTCAGAGTTGGAGATTAATGAGTATATCTTTAGCAGAGATATTCAGAGCATCACAAATACTTGATAATACATTTAAAATCAACTGAGTGTCACTTAACAGGAAATAGAGCCTTGCTATACACCCAAGAGATCCATAAAGAATACACAGCTGTGACTAATATAACCCATGACTGGATGTCACCAGTGCTTTATACAGCAACAGCTGAAAGATCATTTATCTTGAAGTAAAAAAGTCAACCCTCATCATAAGCAGGTCAGATATGACAGTCTTGGGTAGCTAGACATTGAAATGCTTCATGGCCCAGACAGACTACGTGGCAGATTGTTTTGAAGCATGTCACATGGTTATGCATGTCTTCTGAGATGCCTAGTACATTTTAGAGTTGCTTGAAAAATAACAGTAACTGTAATACATGTTGTTAAGCTGGCGTAAGTATGGCAGGTGCCAGAGGGGCAGAAGGGTAGGATTGCAGTAGCAACCAACATAGCATAAGAATGTAACATAAAAGTGCAGGAGAAGGAAGGGTAAGGGGTGCTTTTCATTATACTTCTTGATGTGCCCATTTATAGACCCATGCTTTCCATCCAGTTTGCATGAGTGTTCCACTCATACTTAATAGGAATGTAATAGTATAAATGTTTAAATGGTTAACCAGTAAGCATTACTGTAATGGTTACATGCAGGCTCCCAGTCCCGCATCCAGGGAGCTGGCTGCCACCCAGCACTGCTAGCTCTGTACCAGAGCCCACATCACCGGGGCAGCAGCCGGTTCTCTGGGATTGGGACATGAGCTGGCTGCTGTCCTATACTGTGGCCACTGCAGGATAAGGCTTATACTGCAGAGCCCACATTGCAGTTGGTTCCCTGGGAGTGGGCCGACAGCTGGGAGCTGGCTCCCGACATGCACTTACTGCTGATTTCACTCCTAGAGAGTCAGCTGTACTGAGGGTTCCGTGTATAAGCTTTATGCTGCACAGCCTGCTGCGCGTAACCACTGAGATTTTTCAGCAAGAACTCTTGCACAAAAAGGAGTTATGCCTCGTAGAAGGAGATATAACTACACCGCAAAATGCCCTCTGTTCTGTCGATTGACTGTAGATTTTCTTCCGCAAAAATGTGCTTGAGGTGTGGACGCTTCACGGGTTTTTGCGCAAAAATGGCTGTTCTTGCACAAAAGCCCTGTAGTGTAGACATAGCCTTTTTGTATGCGCCTTATCTGGTTCTGACAGAGATTTTAAGATTCCTAGAGTTGGGATTACTATATAGCCCAATTTCATTGAAAGTGTACATTGGGTTGGAGGAACCTGTTTCTTATTATTTTTTTCCTAACAGAGGTGGGCAAGAAATAGTCACATCACTTGTTAATACAAATAAGGAAATAAATAAATGGTAAAAAAAATAATCTGTCTTATTAGTGATAATTTCTCTAAGGGATTTCTTTTGCTAAACCAATCAAAATGGTAGTACGTAACACAAAACACTTATTAAGAATGATGGGCCTGATTTTGATCTCACACCTGTGAAAATAAGGACCAGCTCACACAACGTCAAAAGAGCTATTCATTCATGACTATGAATGAGATCAGAATCAGGACTATTGTTGGTAAACACATAAAAAGAAAAGTATGGCAGATTGCTGGAAAGTATGTGGGAAATGGTACTCAACTGATTTGCTGAATCTGGAACAAGATCTTGGTTTGTGTGGTGTTCCTTGTAGGGATATAAGAGACTAGTTGACTCTGATAAGTAGAAGCTTATCGGATAGTCGACTGGTGATGTGACTAGTCGCTTCCCCCACCTTGCTGCCTCTATTAGAGAGGGCAGCAAGGCAGGGAAGAGGAGGAGCCAGTACCGGGGGGAACTGGCTTAAAAACCAATTCCCCCCAGCACTGTCTCCATGGAGGGCAGGGGAGGTAGAGGCGCGAGTGGGAACGGAAGCAGTCTCAGCTCCTACCGCTTCTACTGCAATTCTGCTTTTGAAATGTACAAGAGTCTCACCAGGCTCTTGCTACAGTTCAAAGGTGAAGGTGGCTCCCATATAGACTAATCGAATAGTCAATGGAAATCCCTTTGACTATTTGATTAGTTAATTAATCTAAATTTAACATTCCTAGTCCCTTGTTTTGGCAAGAGCCAGAGTAAACTAGGAAAAGGACGTCAAGAGTATCTTCTTCTTGCTCTCTACCTAGATTCTGTCTGTGATTGCCTGTTTTGCATTCTGCTGTCATTGGAGAGATATTAAATTTAGACAACCAAGGTTTATAATTGCAAATGTGTCTGAGGGCATTTAATTAACTAAAATCAACATGCATAAAAAGTTTAAAATAGCTCAAATCCAATATCAAGACTTAATAATGAGGCTTTTCCTTAGCAATGTTTTCCAAATTCTCCTTTAAAGCCTGAATATTTCTAATGGGAGACCAGAAAAAAATGTAAATCAAGGAAACCAAAATGTGTGTTGAAAATGGAATTGTTTCCCCAATATCTTGGGATATAGTTGTCTTTCTTCCTCTTTTATAAATCTTTTTGTTCTTTTTAGCTTCTGCTATTGTGCCTAGGCTGATAGATGGGTTTTGCACTTGGCTCTGGAGAACGTCAGATTAGGTCACATTTTGATTTCTTTAAGTAAGGTGCCCTTTAGTTTTCACCTAAAACTAAACATTCTTGGTCTCTTGTCTTGGAAGAATCCCACACTGGTATAGTTTCAGCATTCCCTCTGCGGGCTGTGTCCTGGAGCATCACTATAGCAGAGACCGCTAACGGAGTCTGATCCTAGCCCATTAAGGACTTTAAAGGTTAGATTAGAATTTGGATTGGACCTGCTAGTGAATGGGAAGCCAACGGAGGACACAGAGCTCTGGTGTGATGTGCTCACTGTGGGTAATTTCCATGTTATAGGATTGCTGACGTGCACTGTACCAGCTGGAGTTTGGGTGTAGCCTTGACTCATAACCGAAGAAAAGAGTATTAGAGAAGACAGGGAAATTAGTTTTCCCCTCCCTAGTATCAGTAACAGGTGGGTGGCAGGGCTAGGAAGAAGAATGGCTATGTCATGTCCTTTTTGTCTCCAACCTCAGGCATGTGTAGTTCTGAACCATTTGGAGGGTAGAAATGGTGCAAGATGGAGTTAACTCTTTTTCTCCAGGGAACCAGAGGAAGATGAGACACCTAAGGACTGATGGGTACACATTGTAAGCCCTTTTGGGACAGAGAATATCTTTCTGTGATGTGCTTGAGCACATAGGGCCCTGATCAGTTTTCCCTGTAAGGTGAGCACATGGGTGGCTGCCCAGGAAAGATTCAGATGCTGCCCAGCTGATTGGCAGAGAACCCACAGTCTCCCATAGTCAGCAGCCTGTTTCCATTGGTGGTGCACAACTGCACATGCCGTGGTGCACATAACAAAATTTATTCTGCACATGGATGGAAAAAAATAGAAGGAGCATTGGCTCTGATCCCGAATTAGGAACTCTAAACACTACCAAAATACAAATAACATTAAACTCATTTAAATGAGGAAAGAAATAGTCCTTTTATTTTCTAGAATAATAAACAGCGGCTCCGTGAATGAACAAACTCATACCCCATTTAGCACAGCAAGCATACATAGACCATGCACACAGTTGCTTACCTCATAGTTCATGCCTCTTCCTGGACTTTATTCATAACAAACAAAGAAAAATCGTAAACCTTAGCCGCTTCCTAGGTTCCACGGAGGGCTCGGTGTCCCCATCTGGCTCCCTTGTTTTAAACCTTTGACCCATACCTCTTGACTTGTTTTTTTATTATTTGTCCCCCAGATTTAGTTGATCCCTAAGTCCAGTCGTCCACAAGGCTGGGGGAAGGGCTTTTAGAAGTGGGCGGGCTAACGGCCACCCACCCCTGAGGTTTCAAATAGCGCCTTCCAGCCAGGCATTCCACCACAAACACTTTACGCTTATTTCTAGTGTTTACTAATAATTCTGAGAGACACAAAACATTACTTGTAGAGATGCTCTCTCTATATCCGCTTTAATGTAGTGAAATATATCAGTAGTCCAGCAACATATTACTCAATCTTGTCTTACCTTTTTCTTCACAAAGGCAGGAAAAAAGAAAAATGTGTATACATCAGGCAACTTTGGGACTGTGTAAAGTCATAATAATGTTAAACTATTTCTGGAAAAAAAAAGGTCTTGAATTTTAACACTGTTTTGCTGCATTTTCTCTGGTCCTTTCAAATGCTTCTGTCAACAATTGCTCTGTCAATTGCATTGGCTATGTCCATTTCTCTGTTTATTCATGTGTGCTATAGCCACTTCCCAAGTGCCAAAGTTACTCATCTTCCTCTGTTGTGTCTCATCTAAGGCTTGACAATGCCAAATGTAAATATATTGTGATATTCTGTTATTCCTTGATCAGTTTCTTAAACACCTGAGTTTCTGTGCTAGGGATATATATTAGAGTTGAGTTGAAATATTCTTTTGAAGTCTCAAAAACATAACTTATTGCATCTTAGCTGCAGAAGTAAACTGCCCCTCCCTAGCAATCAGTGAGGAAGGAGATTTGAAGGCGCTTATGGGAAGGTCCAGCCCTCAGGTGACAGGTGTGGATGGCAGGGCCATGGTGAAGAAGCGTATATGGCTGGGATAGGAGTGGTTGTGCCTCTCAGGTTTGCCATCTCCTATAGGCCTCAGGCATGGGAATAAGATAGTTGATTGGATTTTGCCAGGTCCTCACTCTGGCATGTTTAAACTTACCTGGACATTTCAAAAGCCTCTTGTTCTGGCCAGTTTCCCTGCTCTCCCTCTCCTTTGTAAAGCATTGGTTTCTGACTGATTGCCTGTTTTGGGATCAGAAAGGAATTTTCCCCAATAGGTCAAACTCGCCCATGGTCTGGTGGGGTTATTTTCCCTTCCTTGAAGCATCATTGAGGCAGTTAGGTCATAACATTACGACTAAAAAAGGATTAATAATAAGAAAAACATTAAGAAATGCTGTTGCTACTTGAGGCCAGTGTCTAGTGCAGATAAGGATAAAAGGGACCAGCTCCCGGTGGTATGAGACCTGAGATTGCAGTGGTGGTCCTTGTGTGTATGGGGGTAAAGAGTGACCTAAAATCTTTAAGGGATTGAGGTCCTTCCCTTAGGAATCTCTGTCTCTCCTTGAATGGGAGGTGGAGAGGATTCAGAAGTGAGCAGAGTTCTAGGGGTGGGCCCAAGCAGGTCTACTCTGTTAGTGGTGTTATGGTGGGAGTCCTGATCATTGCACTGGACCCAGTTAAATGCCTGTCATGAGAGACTGGGTGGTGAGGCATACAATGCCCTTCCAGTCTTTAATACGTAAATAAAGTTTCAGCCTGCTGCTTAAATTTATCCTATATGTTTCATTCATTCACCTGATTTTGTTGATAAATAGCTTGGTGATTGTCATTGGCCATGCATAAAATTGTTGTAAATTTGAGATTTTACTTGTTAAGCGGCTCTATAGAGCTTTAGAGGCGGAGCTTACTGGTGTAATCACTAGAACAACAAAGCTGGTGAGAGAGGAAAGGACAGATCTTTTCCAACAGAACATGAGTTGCATAAATAAATAGGTGTTTGTCCACTAACATGACTCACTGTTCTTGTGCAAGATTGAAAATATCTTAGAGGAAACCTGATTCTGGTACTTCTAAAAGCTGTCAGAATTTCTGCTCTGTTCTTGTCATTAATTTCCCTAATCCAAGGTTCAGTATGAGCTGCAGTTTGTATTAGGATCAATATTGTGGTAAGTTGAGAATCTAATGCACTTAATATGTCACCATAAGAGAAATTTGAAAATCTGTGGACAATATACAATGAATAATACAAATAGCACCTGAGAAACTGATTCTACACTGGCACTGGTTTTGTTGTTTGCTGTAGGGAAAATTTGTGCAGGGTTGGTGAATGTTTGTCTATTACAGTAATTAAACTGAAGCCTCTAATGGTTTAATTAGTCTTAGACCCTGTCATGTTTCAGTTAACACTTAGCAATAATTGGTGAAGAACCTGTTGTTTAAACTTGAATGATATTTGTACTAGATGTACTACTGTTCGGATCCCCAAATCTGATTAACATCTGTTCCTAAGATATGTCTGTTATGAAGATTTGCCATTTAAGTGACTACTGCATTCTCCAAATGCTGTTTTGTTGATGGAGCATTTCTGAAAAGGTGACATTCAGGGAAAAAGCTACACCTGATTTTGTTTAAACTATGATGCGAAGATCTCTTTGTCCTTGAATATGTCAAAGTGACATTTAAAGCCAGGATTTATTTTGGTGCTAAGCACAAGTATCACTTTGCATGCTTGATGTTAATTGATTTCGCAATCCAGAAATCAGGAAATTAAAACTGAAGCTCTTTGAAGCAATGTTAACTCAGACACATTACACTGCCAGTATATTTCAAGGTACAGTAATACACTTAATAACACTTTAATATGCCAATGTACACATTGTACTTCAGAATTTTTTTTTTAATAGAACACTTTCCATGTAGATATTATAATGCTGATGCAGCACTACAGTTAAAATTATAGCTCCCCTATACCGGCAGAAATTACTATGAGGCATGCATGATAGGCTTTTTAAAAATGTGTTATAACGGTAGGTTGGACACCAAAGTTGTTGAGAAAAAATAATAATAAAAATAAGTGTGGTCCTTTTAAGAAATTCTTTTGAGGCTTTTTGGTCCTAACAGTCTGCCATCTTGTCTCCCTGCTCCGGGCCAGACAGCTTCCCTGCGGAACCCAGTAAGCACCCAGGATTTTCACCTCCTGACTGGGAAAAAAAATCAGAAAATACCAGACATTTTTGGCATCCGGTATTTTCTGAATTTTTTTACCGGACAGGGGGCAAAATACTGGTCTGTCCAGTTCAATACCAGACACCTGGCAACCCTAGGCTTCACTGTGCTGCACAAAATTTCTGCCTAACTCTTGTAGCCCCATAAACTAATTGACACAATATTTTTAGTTCCTTTCGTGTCTATGTTTCTGCTGCTGCGTCTAAATCCTCTGCCTCTGGGGGTTGCCAGGTGTCCAGATTTGAACAGGACAGTCCAGTATTTGAGCTTTCTGTTCAGGAAACAAATTGAGAAAATATAAATGTTTGGTATTTTCTAAATAAGATGTAATGTAGATTATGATGTAATGTTAATGTGTCTGCTATTTTTGTTGAAACCATCTGGCAACCCTATTGCCTTCCCCTAGGTACTCACACACCTATCTCCTGAGCCCCAGAGCGATTCACAAACTGGGGTAGGGAGAGGAAAGAGAGCTGTTTAGGCACCCACACTGTCCACAGGCTCAGGCCAAGTTAAAAAAATGAAGCAGAAGGAGGAAGTGCCCATTTAACTTTTTTAGCCCAGTGGCTGGAGCACTTGCCCGGGATGTGAGATGCCCAGGTTCAATTTTCACTCCCAGCCCCGCAATGGTCATAGCACTTTTCTGAGAGAGGGGGACCACTGTTCAAATTATTTTTCTCCCAGTCTGGCAGGAAGGAACGGCATTGAATCTGGATTTCCCACATTGCAAGTGGGTGCTCTAGCCACTGGGCTAAAAGTTAGAATGTGGAATCAACCTCTGGCGTCTTGTGAAATGCCATAGGCATCAAACTCCAAAGAGAGTTCCTGGCCTAGTCACTTCTCTGTAGCCTGTACTTAAAAACCTAGTTCCATTAAAGGGGTGACACTTACCACGCTGCCCTATTGTTGACATCTCGCATTGGCTAATCTAAGCAGCTCCTTGCATATTGTGCAATCTTTTGTGGATGAGAGTCTAAGATATCTCTTTCTCCCTGGTCATTATAAAGTAGTTTAGGCACCTAAATCAGGGATTTTCCAGATGTATAACTCCTTTTGTGCATCTAGGCCAAAATGACTGTGTGCCATTTCAACTCAGAGGGCCCTGTTTTCCCCTCAGCACTATAAATCCATTGTACTCAATACACATGATTCTATTGTGCATCAACAGGCCTGCCTTGCTTCTTGCATAGTCATTTATTACCATGCTGAGTGGCTGCAAAAGACTACCAAAATCATAATGCCTGTGCAAAATCTGACCCTTAAATGAATATATGTAGCTTGCTTCTCTATAAGAATTTACAGAACTCTTGTAATACAAGATCTCACTTTGCTGAAATCAATATGTATGCCAAATCTAGTTTCATCTTTGCTTACAATGTACATGTGGTTTTTGGTATTGGTATGTACCAATTCACTCTGGGCAAATTTGAGATGAAACCTTTTTTCGGCTTGGATATATAAGTTGCCTCTACAATTATATCAGCTCCTCTTTGGCTAATATAAAATACAAACATCTTTCTATTTAAAGTGAGAAATTGTTGTGGCAGCTTTGAATTAAAACAAAACAAAACAACTTATTCCCTTCAGTGCAAAAAACTCTTTCCTTAAAATTGTGTAGTTAAGCTGTCCACTGTTCATAACTACTGTATAACTGAAAGAATGATGAATGTGACCTTTCACTACTCTTTTTTTTTTCTTGGTTTTGTTAATTCAAAGCATGTACATTCTGTAAAATGCTGTAACATTTTCCACGTCAATCCTCTTTATTTCACTCCATGCAATATTGAGCTGAAGATACAGCAGAATGAGCAGATTAGACGTTATTCATTGCTACCATGACATCACCAGTTGTTTCCTGCCTATATTACCATTGTTTCTGATCTAACAAAAATTTTAACTGATGCATGTCTGGATCTGTATGATTGGAAATCCCTTGGGATTCGTCTAGACACTGGCACTACTTCAGGATATGTCCGGAATCCCAAAATAACGTTATGTGTCTTAGCAATAAGTCTATTATTTCAAAATAACATACTTGCTATTCTGACGTGCTGGTAAATCTTGTTCCATTAGGATTAAGGGACTTGTTGGAATAGTGGTCTATTTCAATTTCAAAATAGACTATCTCAAAATAAATGACGCAATTTGTGTAGCTCGAATTGTGTAGCTTATTTTGAGATACATGGCGCTGTGTAGACATACCCTGACTATCTCCATATAGAAATATTAGAATGTCTAGCTTCTTGAAAAACTTTGAATTAAGATTATTATACTGTAGTTTGCAGACTGAAGCATCTTCATATCTAGGAACAGATGTAATGGTAACTTGGAGCATACCATCTGTTGCAGTATCTTGTCTTTGTTATGCTTAACACCATGCAAAATGTAACTCCATACCCATTTTACCTAATCTAGTAATGGGAGCAAATGCCTTCCCAACCCATTCAATCATCTTTTGGTCAAAATATGTAGCTCAGTAAAGATATGTAATGTGTATGTCCGCTAGTGTGGTTGCAGACGCTCTTCTGACTCAGATACAGTGCTTTTTTGTGATGGTGCTGCCCGGTACATAGTACCGGCACTTCCAGTCAGAGCTCAACAACTTTTCCCCTGGAGCACTGGTACCTTTTTTTTTTTTTTTAAACAAAAAAAGCACTAATCAGATGGATCCTATTCTCTCATCTAAGCCTTTTTGACCCTAAGGGCACCCAGACTCCCTTTGGTGTTTGGAATGTAGGGAAACCTGTATAAGGTGCTTAGAATGAATGTTGCTGTCTCTGTAGCATGCTCCTCTTTCCCCTTGGAATAATTTCATGAAAATTTGAATTGGTGGAAGGAAAGGTAGGAAGGAGCAGGTCGGTGAGGGGGCTGGCAGTTCTTTGATGGATTCTTCTCTCCTTGCCTCTCTCCCACAAAAACTGGAGAACATAGTAGCACAATGTATACTACTATTTATGGGTTATTTCCCATGAAGGGGGAAATGAAATTCTTAATATTCTGCAGCTGTGAGTTCCACAAATTAAGTACATAGTAGATGGCCTTGTCTCTGTTTTATTTAGCCTTGTAATTTCACTGAATGCTTGCTTTTTATTATGGCTAGGATTTTATTTCTTAATTCAAACCAAAAACTTCTGGTACAGCAATGCCAAACACTTTCCCCCCTGAATTTATTTAAATAAAAACAAACAGTATAATCTCCTCAGAAAAATTCAAAAATCTATTAAAGGCAATGGAATTTATGTCCAGTTCATGTTTTGAAGTGTATTGTGCTCTCTGAGGTTCACACCAGAGTTAGGTCCTTCTGAATTTTTGCATAGGTTAGTTAACACTAGAAATAATTATGCAACTGTCCATTGTAAGATTTTGCCTCTCCACAAATACACTTTTTTTGGGGTTGTTAATTAATTAATTTAATTCCACTTAGCTGGGATATGCTTAGTTGTAAATTCCACTTAGTTGGGATATGCTTAGTTGTAAATTCCACTTAGTTGGGATATGCTTAACTGGAACACCTGTTTTACTGGAACATCTCCCAGGGAACTATTTTAGCTTACGCATAATGAATGTTAATGGCTGCTGTTTGACTATGGCAGAAGTAGCTAAAGTTTTGTTTGGTGGAGATGTATTTGATCACAGGCAACAGGGTAAGTATTTAGCGAGGTGTGAAAAATATGAAATACTAAGATGTGCTTTTCAAATATGGAGCATACCAAATAGTGAATAACAGACAAAGATAAAATGCAATTAGTTTCCTTCTATGTGCTTCATTTTCAACTTTTCAAAATATTTTTGTAAAGATATTTTGAATTAGCTGGAGCAGCAACTTTAGTGGGGATAATAAGCAGCCCAGTCTTGGTAATTCCAATTGTGAAGATTCAACAAAATCAGGCCAGGTCTACACTGCAGGCTTTTTGGGCAAGAACGGCTGTTCTTGCGCAAAAACCTGCGGAGCGTCTACACTGCATGTGCGTTCTTGCACAAGTAAATATACAGTAAAGCATCAGAAAATAGGGCTTCTTGCGCAAGAGTTATTCCTCTCCCCCGAGGAATAAACCCTCTTGCGCAAGAAGGCAGTGTGGATGGGCAACAGGAGTTTCTTGTGCAAGAAACCTCTATGGCTAAAATGGCCATCAGCGCTTTCTTGCGCAAGATAGCGTCCACACTGCCATGGATGCTCTTGGGCAAGAATTTTTGCGCAGAAACTCTTGCGCAAAACAGTTCTTGTGCAAGAAGCCTACAGTATAGATGTAGCCTCAGTGTGTAGGAGGGGGTAGGAGGACATCTTGCTCAGACAATCATTAACCTCTTTTCAGTGGTCCTGTGATGCTGGGCTTACTGGTGATATTGTCTAATAGTAGGTCACTGGGATCCCAGCTCTCCTATATCTATCTCTAGTATCCCATACCAACACTCACTCTGATGTTATGGAAGTTCCCCTTCTGGTAGGTAACAATTTAGCACTTGGGCTACTCATTTAGGGTATGTCTACACTAGCCTCCTAGTTCAAACTAGGGAGGCTAATGTAGGCATTCGAAGTTGCAAATGAAGCCCGGGATTTAAATGTCCTGGGCTTTATTTGCATCTTTCTGTCTGGTCACCATTTTTAAATGCCACTAGTCCGGACTAACTGCCCGCAGCTACACACGGCAGTGAAATGGTAATTCGAACTAAGTCCTTAGTTCAAATTACCTGTTACTCCTCCTGGAATGAGGTTCGAACTCTGGGGCTAGTGTAGACATACCCCCAAAAGGGGATGGACTCTGTAAGGGTAACAGAGTCCAATAGTCCAAAATTCCTATAAGAAAGGGTCTTCAACTCACCTCCAGGTCCCTGTGGGTTGTATTCCCTTGCTTTGGGGTTCACAATACCTTATCTGCCAGGAAGGTGGGTGTATAAAGGGGTTTGTGTCCCATACAAAACAAACAGAGTGATTGGTAGGGGAGCCCGGGTCCTCCCTCTTTCTATGAGGCTCCCACCCAGGGCTCTGTGAGAGTCAGTGATAACAAATACTGCAGAGGACTTCAGATGTAATGTCCACTGGCCAGGATGGGCTGATGGTAGTCCAGAGCAGTGGTCAAAAATGTGCACGGATGATTACGTAAACAGAAGGTCAACTGGTATTCGAGGCAGTTCTGAGCAACAATCAGAGTTCTCGCAACAAGAATTGGTAGCTAGATGATTTATTCCAAGAGTCTGAGTCAGTGGGGGTGAGTGCATGTGCAAGGGAATCTAGCCTACAACCATCAGGCAACACTCTGTTGCACAAACAGGTTTCTCTTTTTGTTAGGGATCTTTATCTAATCTAAATATCCAATGAGAATGGTGCCTGTCCAGCCTATCAGGAGCCTGAGGCATGGCTGCTGTGGGGCTGTAGTCTTTTAGCTCTAAGGCTATTAGTTAGAAGGGGCTGTAGTTCAGTGATACAGAGGGTAAGGCAAGGAGCTATGTCCCAGACTGGGTATGTCTACACTACAAAGTTAATTCGAACTAACAGACGTTAGTTCAAATTAACTTTGATAGGCGTTACACATACAAACCGCTAGTTCGAACTTAATTCAAACTAGCGGAACACTTAATTCGAACTAGGTAAATCTCATTCCACGAGGACTAACGCCTAGTTCGAATTAAGTAGTTCGAATTAAGGGCTGTGTAGCCACTTAATTCGAACTAGTGGGAGGCTAGCACTTCCCAGCTTGCCCTGGTGGCCACTCTGGGCACTACCAGGGAAACTCCCGGCCCTGGAGCCCTTAAAGGGGCACGGTCTGGCTACGGTGCCCGTGCCAGGTGCAAGCCTGCCAGCACCCAGCCAGCAGACCCTGCACCTGGCACGGCACGAGCCAGACACCTGCTGCCACCCAGCCTCCCGCCTCTTCCCGGGACTAGGCTGGCGGCTCCCGGGAGCCTGCCCAAGTCCGCAAGAGGCGGGCGCCCACCTGGTCTAGTGCGGACATCGTGGACCTAATCCACGATCTCCGCACTAGGCACAGGAAAGTGGCCGTCTAGGGCAGGATAGCTGCCAGCCTGGCCACCCAGGAGCAAGTCTGCATGAAAATCAGGGTGGTCCAGTGAGACCCCCGACCCTGAGCCCTGAGCTTAGAATGGCCGTATTGGGTCAGACAAAAGGTCCATCTAGCCCAATAGCCTGTCTGCTGACAGCGGCCAACACTAGGTACCCTGGAGGGGATGGACTGAAGACAATGACCATGCCATTTGTCTCATGCCATCCATCTCCAGCCTTCCACAAACAGAGGCCAGGGACACCATTTCTACCCTTGGCTAATAGCACTCCATGGACCCAACCTCCATGAATTTATCTAACTTCTCTTTAGACTCTGTTATAGTTCTAACCTTCACAGCCTCCTGCAGCAAGGAATTCCACAGGTTGACTATTTGCTTTGTGAAGAAGAACTTTCTGTTATTAGTTTGAAGCCTGCTACCTATTAATTTCATTTGGTGTCCTCTAGTCCTGCTTATTATGGAAACTAATGAAGTACTTTTCTTTATGCACCCTCTCCACACCACTCATGCTTTTATAGACCTCTATCATATCACCCCTCAGTCTCCTCTTTTCTAAGATGAAAACTCCCAGTCTCTTTAGCCTCTTTTCATATGGGACCTGTTCCAAACCCCTGTTCATTTTAGTTGCCCTTCCCTCTCCCACCCTCTCTCTTCCCCTCTCCCACCTCCTTTTCCCAGTCTCCCCCAGTTTTGTTCAATAAAGAGAGTTTCTCTTTTTGAACACACGTGTCCTTTATTTTGTACATCAGGAAGGGGGGCTACGGAGGGGTAAGTGGAAGGAGGTGAGGGAGGAATGGGGTATGAGCCCCCGATGGGGAGGACTGGGGTGGCTCTGCGGACTCCTCGGGGTGGAAGCTCTCCTGCAGCCCCCCAGTTAACCCCCCCCGGATGGCAGCCTGCGGCAAGTGTAGCCGGGCTGATGGCTGAGTGCTGTGATGTGCCGAGTGTGGGCACTCAGGGCACTCCAAGCCAGGACTGCTTTGCAATCGGGGAACCCCTGAGAACTGTCTGTCTGGGGTGGGGGTTGGGTCCCTTTAAGCACAGCCCTCGGCTAGCCTGAGACAGCAGCTCCATGCTCTAAGTCCTAATCTGATGCCCTGCCGGCACTGCTTCCGGCCATTCTTAACCTCGGTTCAGGGTCCACTCAATGTGGACATGCTAGTTCGAATTAGCAAAATGCTAATTCAAACTAGTTTTTAGGTCTAGATGCACTAGCTCGAATTAGCTTAGTTCGAATTAACTAATTTGAATTAAGTTAGTTCGAATTAGTGCTGTACTGTAGACATACCCTGAGCTACTTATCCAGAATATAGACTGGGGTGGGCAAAAGGGCTTCTGTGGGCCGGATCTGGCCCGCCAAGCGGGTGGATCTGGCTCGTGGAGGCTCTGCTGCTCTCCCGCCCCAAGGCCAATCATGGCCTGGGGGTGAGGTAGCCCCTTCCCGTCCCATTTAGGCCCCTTCCCTTCCTGTTTAGGCCACACCCCTTACGGGGTGGCCCAGGACTACTACAAAAAATTTGAAGTGGCCCCCAGGCAAAAATTATTGCCGACGCCGATATAGACAAAAGCCTGACAGGTGATCTTCTGGAAGGTAGAGGAAAGGATTCCATAGTTTTAGAGGAAGGGTAGCTCCTTCTCTACGGCTGGAGGGAGCAGCCAGTTGTAGATTTCTTTCCCTTCACCTACGACTCCTGCTGCACTCAAGAGGGATCTCTTTCCTGTCTGCCACCATCTGAGCTGATCTTTTTAAAATCCTCATCCAGCTGGAGCAGGATCTGCCAGGCCAGACCCCCCACTGGGCCAAGAACTGCTCCTTGGCTCCTTTAGTCCCAATGTGGATTTATACATTCAATCAAAAAGCTGTTGGCAAGTTAGGTAAATTAATTGCAATAGGTTTTTCTTGATGCAGTAGTTTGGTAACTCTTTTCCTAGATTTATAAGAGGATAGGGTGCGTTGACTTATCTTTATCCACCTTGTCGTATTTGTCCATATAACATATTGACCTAACTACTTCATAATTGCATCTGTGGGGTTGAGTCACCACTGCAGCACCTCCTGCCAGTCATGCCAGGAATTAATTCAGTCCATGAAGTGTGCTGCCTTCTGGTTGGTATCTTGCCTGTTGTTGCTCCGAGCTCTTTGTGTCTACCCTCTGGCTGTGGACCTGCATTGCTCCCTTGATCCGCAATTTACGATTCAGGACAATGCTTCCAGCCTTGCTCACCACTCTGTTCTCCAGACTGCACCACAGTCCACAGCTTTCATTGGTTGGGAATGGCGTAACTGCTCATGTTTGCCATGTTATGTTGCCGGGAGAGCTTCTCCCACCACCATAATTCCTGCCGTTCATGGAGGTGGTTTTGTGATGTCAGTTATCATATGGTGGTCTCCTGTTGGCATAGAGCATCTTCACATGATGTGCAGCTCGGTACATGAAGACACACATCAAGTAATTTTTTACTTGTACTTTTCCTATTTGAGCCTCTGATCCTACCTCATTTTCATTGGCATTCTGTGCTGAATGTCCAATCACTAGTAACCTTTTTGGTGAAAATAAACAAAAAAGGCATTTAGCACTTTCTCCATTTGCACATTTTCTGTTATAGTTTCCACCCCCCCCACACACATTGAGTAATAGGCCTGCACTCTCCTTGATGTTTTTCTAGCTTCTAATGTATTTTGTAGAATGTATCTTTTTGCCCTTTATGTTTCTAGCTAGTTGAAACTTATTTTGTCCTATGTTTACAATTTTGCCTCGGTGTGCTTGTGTTTGGTTTTTTTTAATATTCATCCTTCATTATTTGACCTAGTGTCCACTTTTTTGGTCTGTCTGTCTTCCTATGCAGTGATATAATTTGCTCTTTGGCTCTTAATAATGTTTCTTTGAGAAACTGCCAGCTGTCTCAGACTGTTTTTCCCTTTAGACTTGCTTCCCATGGGATCTCACCTACCAACTTCCCGAGTTTGCTAAAATCTATGTTCTTGAAATCTATTATCTTTAGTCTGCTGTTTTCTCTCCTACCATTACTTAGAATCATGTACAGTACATCCTTTCATAATCACTTTCCCCCAGATTGCTTCCACTTCTAAATTCTTAACCAATTCCTACTTGAAATCAAATGTAGATTGTTTTCTCCACCAAGGGTATGCAGGGCTAGGATGTTAAAAGTTGTTTAATAAGGTAACCATGTAACCACTAAAAATTTTAGCAGTTACACACACTGTGAGCTTTATGGTCTAAAGCTTAAATAAGCTTCATACTGCAGAGCCTTCAGTGAAGCTTTCTCCAGAGCAGGGCAAGCAGGGGCTGCTAGCTTCACTCCTAGGGAGAATTTAACTGATAACATCAACCAATATGTTGATAATCGGTTAAATTCTAACATTCCTAGGGTTGCAAGAGAAAAATGTCTAGAAAATTAATTCCCACATTGTGTTCTTGAGGTGAGTACATGTGTAGAATTGCGTTGATATTGTGTTTACAAAAATGGCTTTAGTTTTTCATATCATTAATACTAAGATCACCACAAACAAATGCTTTAGATTCCCACTGTATATTACCTTTCAATGCATTTAATTAAAGTAATGTTTATTTGTCCTATAATATTATCATGCCCTCATCAGTGTACTGAGCAAGCACTGGTATGTTGCTTTGTTTTGTTCCATATGTCTGTGTTCCAAGTTTTCCAGAGTTTTAATTGGTTCCCTGTAGATTAACATTTACCAGCATACGGTATGGAAAATGCTGACTGTATTTGTTACAATATATTTTAGTAGATTGGTAGCAATTGAGCACTTTGCTGTTAAATGTGATTATGAAGTTATTTAATGCAAATACAGTGGACTTAGAAAACAACACCTCTTGCTGTGGAAAATGGTATCAAGGTTCATTTTTAATACGGTAAGGTTGTTGAGGGAGGGGCAAAATGTGGATCCTAAAAGCTTTTACATAGTGTTTATGTTGAAATAAATGTTTTATATGCAGTGTTGTAGCTGTGTTCAATGTTCCGTCTGATCTTTTCCATCCAAATGCAGAATACATTTTATATGCTCTGAGGTATGTGCAGATATGCTTCTCTGTGTATGTGTATTTGGCTTGTGGAATTTATGGATATCTGATTTGTGTCCATTAATTCTTTCCTGTAGAGACTGTAAAGGCAACACATAGAAACTTGTTAGAGAACACTTTAACCTGCCTGGGCACTCATTAATGGATCACCAAGTCACTGTGTTTTTTCAGGTCAATTCCACAAGCCAAATACGCAGGGAAGGGTTTGAACTTAACTTCATTTACTAGTTTAATTCTTATGAGAATGGAATGAACAGAGACATCGGCTTGCTCGCACACTACCTTCCACATCCTAATGACTTGACCAACCAACTAACCAGTGGAGGTGCTAATTGTTCTGATCAGCTTCTTGTAACTACTTGAACAATCTACTCATTCTCCTTGCCCTCGCCCCTTTTCCTTATTTATTCTTGGATCTGGACTTCTAATACTCCAGTCATCTGAAGAAGTGGGTTGTGCCCACGAAAGCTCAAGATACCATCTACATGTTTTGTTAGTCTTTATGGTGCTACTAGACTATTTGTTGTTTAAGTTTTTCTTCTTACAGACTAACGCGGCTATCCCTCTGAAACTATAAATAACTCCCCAATTCGTCCTCTGTTTTTTTTATATCATCCTCACATGGATGAGCTTCTTTGGAGATTGAAGACTTACTAGTGGCTCTTGACATACACTGAATAGTGTCCGTGTGGGGAAAAAGGTGATACATGAACATGACATCTCTCTAGAACTGTGATATTTTCAACTGCTCATACTCAGTACACATTGTGTACTAACAGGGGCGGGGAACCTATGGCCTGTGGGCCAGATCCAGCCCCTGGCTTACCTTGGTGTGGCCCATAGGAAGACTAGGGGCTTCCTCCCGCAGCAGGGGGAGCTGGTGCTCATGGTCCTGCCCCATAACAAGTCTCTGTGCCTCGGTGTCACCCCCCGGGCCTGGAGTGGGAGTACCGACTTGCACCACTGCTGGAGGAAGCTCTGAGCCTCAGCGTTCTCCCCCCAGGGTTGGAGCCCTGGTGCCCTGAGCTGTGTGAGTGGAGCCGGGTCAGTGAGTGAAGATTTTTTGTTCATTTTATTTTTTTCCACACTTGTGTGTGGCCCCCAACTGAGGTTTCAGTGTGTCAGAGGCTCTGACCAAAAAAACCCCAATGAAACCATTCTCTGTCCCTATGTACTACAGTGATAAGGGTAGTACAAAAAAACATATAGGATAGCATATCACATGCAAACCTTCATAGCTTTTAATTTCTGTTTCGTGTTCCACCCAAACTTGGTCCTAGAGGACTTCTTCAGTCAGAGCTATTTACATGCCAAATTTAAAGCTTCAGTCATTGACATTTTTTGTGAGGAAGACTAGCAATGAAGTGTGTCAGTGAGAAATGTGTTTCTTTTTCCTAACACATTCCTAAGTCAAGACAGTATAGTATAGGTAATGCTCTAATTCACCAAAGATAAGGGAATACTAATACAAAACTTTTGGGTGGAGACCAATCAAGAAAAGCTCTGTCCAAAAAAATGAAATTTTCAGATGGCTATGAGCGTGCAGAAACAGACTGACAATATTTTTGTTTTCAGGGCCAGTGGCTTTACTCTAGCATCCATGTAGGTTGCTCGTATATTTGTTATTTTGAAATGGTTAGAAAGCATCTAGGGTTTCTTAATAAATAAGTGCAGAATGTTATGTCTTTCTGTTTTGTGCATTCTTTATTAATGAAGACTGACATTTTATCACAGGAATGAAAAACAGAGACAAGTGGATAGAATTATAAAAATAGAGCACTCAGGATTAATTTATCAGTTCCAGTATATTTCCTGTTACTATTAAGAACAATGATTTTATGCATATATTATTAATTTATTTGAAGAATGGACTGTTTTACAATTGTTATGGATTTAGGAATGTGTTGGAAAAAAGAAATACCTTTCTCACTGTACAGTAACGCTAGGTCTGCACTATAGCCTTTTTTTGGAAAAAGGCTAGGCAAATTGCACGCCACAATTTCCATAGCTTTTTCCGATTGCTTTTCCAGAAGAGGCTTTTCTGCCTAGATGGGGCCAAATGGTAGAAAAGCCTCCTCTTTTGGAGAAGCCCTTATTCCTCGTAGAATGAGGTATAAAGGGCTCCCTGAAAGAGCGCGTTTCACTTTTTTTTGCGGAAGAGCGAAGAGCAAACACGTTCCCTGGACACGGCAGAGCTTTTCTGGGATACCTTGCAGTCTAGACATACCCTTATTCTTCTATGCAGAAGGGCTACGTCTAGACTGGCCCCTTCTCCGGAAGAGGCATGCAAAGCAGGCAAGTCAGAATAGGGAAATCCGCGGGGGATTTAAATAAACATGGCTGCCGCTTTTTTTCTGGCTTGGGGAAAAGCCGGAAAAGAGCGTCTAGACTGGCGCGATCCTCCGGAATAAAGCCCTTGCAAGTAGGAATAAGAGATCCTCTGGAAAAGGGCTTTATTCCGGAGGATCACGCCACCCTAGACGCTTTTTTCCGGCTTTTCCCCAAGCCGAAAAAAAAGCGGTGGCCATGTTTATTTAAATCCCTCGCGGATTTCCCTATTCTGACTTGCCTGCTTTGCATGCCTCTTCCGGAGAAAGGGCTAGTCTAGACGTAACCAAGGTGAAAGAGCAAATGGAGGGTAAGCACTCTTTGGTTATTGATAAATAACATAACATATTGAATTAAAATAAGGCATTCATAACTGCCATTTTGAAAAAGCAGTACAGGTTGAATCTCTCTGGTCTGGCAACATCCAGACCATGGTCTGTCATGATTTTAGTTAGCTGGATGCAAATGTATCTGTGATGTGGCCAAGTTTCCTGTGATCCCATAAAGTTTGTTTACAACCACCAATCCTGTCTCTCAGTGTTCTGTACTGTTATTTAGCTGTAATTTACCCCAGCTGTCTTCTGAGAGCCCAGAAAACATAGAAGTATTGGTAATGCTTCTAGGCAATATTGACCTTCTGTGATTTGGCAAATTCTCTGGTTTGTGACTGGTCAGGTCCCTGGGTGCCGTACTAGAGAGTTTCAACTTGTAATTAGCTATCTTTTCCAGTACAGTATTTTCCAGTATACCATAATTACACTAATGTAGACAAGATTGGAAGCCTTTTTTCTCTTTCATAGATGTCCAGTTTCTGTGAGATATCACCTTAACATGTATCTCTCACAAAGATAGTTGTGCTGAAGAATATTACAATAGATCTCCCCAGTGAAAAAGAACAGTTGTCTATGATAAAGAGTGTCTTTTAGGAAAATTCTGCCAGCATGGAAAAGCAGGTTCTATACTGTGTACCCTGTTTCATTTTTAACTGTAATACTTCAAATGCATCAGTATTGTCTTATCCATCCAGTTTGAGCAACAGTAGAGGTTGAAGGAAGTTGAAAGACCTGCACATGAAACTTCAGTATCGCATAAAGATAACTATGTTACACTGTTACACAGAACAGTAGCACTGGTAGAGCAGCACTAGCTGACAGTTCAAGTGAAAACTTACTCCTGAGTGAAATAAACACAGGAACTGATAACTGGAAAAAACTCCTTGAGCGCATGTTGAATATCATTCTTTTTCTTTCTGAGGATTGGCTTTGTTTGGTACGCGTGGCCCTGCAAATGGAAACTTTCTTGGTATACTTGAGTTTCTTAGCAAATATGACCCACTTTTATGTTAAGTGTGTTCGTGAATGTTATGTGTGTTTGTGAATCAAAAGAGAGCGGAATATGCATGCAAGTCCATTAGCTGTCTATCAGAATACAAAACGAGTTTATTGAGCTATGTGGGACATTTGTGCAAACAACAATTCTTGAAGAGATATGGTATGCGAAGTACTTTTCAATTATTGTTGATGCAACTCCTGACTGTTCTCATAAAAACCTTGGTTGTTTGATGTTAAAATTGTATGAAGTTCAAAGGTTTCAATTGAAGAACGAGTCATTTTGTTCTATAATTTCATGAAAAAACTGGAAAAGAAATTGCAGCTTGTGTATTAGAAATTCTGGAAGGCTTCAAATAAAATTTTTGAGTCTCCATTGGTCAAGCCTATGACAATGGATCCAATATGCCTGGGAAGTACAACAGAGTACAAGCAGTCTTTCTTGAGCAAAATCCAAACTGTATTTTCTCCAGCTGTGGCAACCACACACTAAATCTTGTTGGTGTTGATTGCACTCACTCATGCAAGGAAGCAATCACATACTTTGGAACAAACCAGCAATTGTATACCTTCTTCGGTAGCAGTCCTTGAAAATGGGAAATTCTGAAGCAACATCTGCCTTTTTCCCTTCATGGCATGTCAGTTCTTTCTGAGTCCAAAACAGTAGCACAAAGTATTGACATTCCATTTGAGTTTTCCAAAAGCATTTTCTCCCTCCCCCCCAATCAAGTTTAATCTCTGAGGGTATGTCTACATAGCAGAGCTAAAGTTGAATTAAGCAAAGCAATTTCAGCTATGTCAATTGCATAGCTTAAGTAGAAATAGCTTAATTTGGCTTTTGACGCTGTCTACTCAGCAGGAAGTCAAAGGAAGAGTTTCTCCCAATGACCTCTCTCAGTGGGGATGCCTCAGTAAGTCAAGTTAAGGTACGTCAACTCCAGTGATGCTATTTACATAGCTGGACTTTCTCTCTCAGGGTATGTCTAGACTACATGGCTCTGTCGACGGAGCCATGAAAACTAGTTTACCCAACATAGTCAATAAAGTGGGGATTTAAATAATCCCTGCTTCATTAAAATAAAAATGGCCACCGCGCTGTGCTGACAATCAGCTGATCCAGCACAGTGCTGCAGTCTAGACGCGGATCGGTCGACAAGGGAAGCCTTTGCCGACCGCTCCTTTATGCCTTGTGAAATTAGGTTTACAGGAGCAGTCGACAAATGCTTCCTTTGTCTACGGATTCGCATCTAGACTGCCGCGCTGTGCTAGAACAGCTGATTGTCGGCACAGTGTGGTGGCCATTTTTATTTTAATGAAGCGGGGGATATTTAAATCCCCACTTCATTGACTATGTCAGGTAAGCTACTTTACATGGCTCCGTCGATGGAGCCATGTAGTCTAGACATACCCCCAGTGTAGACCTGGCCTGAGTAGACAGCATGCAGAAATAGGCAGGCCTGGTTAGCATGCAAGAAAGCTTTTTAATCACTCATATGGATATTTTCTGTCACTGAAAACTATTTCTTGCATAAAAGTAAAATTTCCTATTGTGCAGAGGGCCTGAATGGGGTCTGTGAGTAATTCTGATTCCTGGATGAGCTGTTGGCAGTGGGGCCTAAACCTGGAAACTGTGTATTAGAGATGAGCAGAAAAAGGGAATTCCCATTTTGCAGAAAAATCCAGTTTGTGAAAATTTCATTTTGATCTGCATTGAAATACAATATTAATGAAATAACACAGAATTCACAGAATTTCCAACAAAATGGAGCAGTTAGGTTGTACTCCACCCAGCCAGGAAGTTGGCTGGTTCCCCAACTCCCAGCCTGAGTGGTTTCACTGATGGAAATTTGACAGAATAGGGAGAAAACTGTTCCATCAGAAATTTTTCAACCAGTTCTATTCACGATCTTAAATTATGAGCTTCTTCTACCTGAGCTGACCGACCCAGATCTGCTAATGAAGCCTATAGCAAGCTCAAGTTGCGTGTAGTCCAGCCAGCTACTAAAGAAGAACAGAATGCCCCAATGAATGGGTGTTTGTTACATATTCACCAGTTAAGCCCCACATAAGTCCTCTTTTCATGGTCTACAAAGTGGCACACACCTTGTACTAGTGCGGAACAGAGGCAGGGGTGCTGAGAGCCACTGAACCGAACTGTAAACTAGGGATGAGAAGGGTTAACTGGAACAGAACTTGGGCAGGGGTACTGTGCTAGAGATTTTTAATAAAATATAGGATTTTCTTTTTACAGTACAGGAAGTCAGCTTACAGCAGCCACTTCTGTATTAGAGCATTTCAACCTTGTATTAATACAGAAATAGGGATTGAGATCCTCATGATGTGAGATGCCACTCTTAGGGTATGTCTACACTACAGCACTAATTCGAACTAACTTAATTCGAATTAATTAATTCGAACTAAGCTAATTTGAACTAGTGCATCTAGACCTAAAAACTAGTTTGAATTAGCATTTTGCTAATTTGAACTAGCATGTCCACATTGAGTGGACCCTGAACCAAGGTTAAGGATGGCTGGAAGCAGTGCCGGCAGGGCATCAGATTAGGACTTAGAGCATGGAGCTGCTGTCTCAGGCTAGCCGAGGGCTGTGCTTAAAGGGACCTGACCCCCACTCTGGACAGACAGTTCTCAGGGGTTCCCCGCTTGCAAAGCAGTCCTGGCTTGGAGTGCCCTTAATGCCCACACTCAGAACATCACAGCACTTGGCCATCAGCTCGGCTGCGCTTGCCGCAGGCTGCCATCCGGGCGGGGGGGGGGGGGTAATCGGGGGGCTGCAGGAGAGTTTCCATCCCGAGGAGCCCGCAGAGCCACCTCAGTCCTCCTCGTTGGGGGCTCGTACCCCATTCCCCCCTCACATCCTTTCACTTACCCAGCCCTAGTTCCCCTTCCTGATGTACAAAATAAAGGACACGTGTGTTCAAAAATAGAAACTCTCTTTATTGAACAAAACTGGGGGAGACTGGGAAAAGGAGGTGGGAGAGGGGAAGAGAGAGGGTGGGAGAGGGAAGGGCAACTAAAATGAACAGGGGTTTGGAACAGGTCCCATATGAAAAGAGGCTAAAGAGACTGGGAGTTTTCAGCTTAGAAAAGAGGAGACTGAGAAGGGATATGACAGAGGTCTATAAAAGCATGAGTGGTGTGGAGAGGGTGCATAAAGAAAAGTTCTTCATTAGTTCCCATAATAGAAGGACTATAGGACACCAAATGAAATTAATGGCTAGCAGGCTTCAAACTAATAAAAGAAAGTTCTTCTTCACAAAGCAAATAGTCAACCTGTGTAAGTCCTTGCTGCAGGAGGCTGTGAAGGCTAGAACTATAACAGAGTTTAAAGAGAAGTTAGATAAATTCATGGAGGTTGGGTCCAAGGAGTGCTATTAGCCAGGGAGTAGAAATGGTGTCCCTGGCCTCTGTTTGTGGAAGGCTGGAGATGGATGGCACGAGACAAATAGCTTGGTCATTGTCTTCGGTCCATCCCCTCCAGGGTACCTAGTGTTGGCCACTGTTGGCAGACATGCTATTGGGCTAGATGGACCTTTGGTCTGACCCAGTATGGCCGTTTTTATGTTCTTATGTTCTAAGCTCAGGGTCGGGGGTCTCACTGGACCATCTTGATTTTCATGCAAACCTGCTCCTGGGTTTGCATGTGGCCTTTGGTGGCCAGGCTGGCAGCTATCCTACCCTAGATGGCCACTTCCCTGTGCCTAGTGCGGAGGTCGTGGACGTTGGAGGCTTCCCCCCAAACCTGGATGAGGTCCACGATGTCCGCACTAGACCAGGCGGGCGCCTGCCTCTTGCGGCCCCGGACAGGCTCCTGGGAGCCGCCAGCCTGGTCCCGGGAAGAGGCGGAGGGCTGAGTGGCAGCGAGTGGCTGGATCGTGCCGTGCCAGGTGCAGGGTCTGCTGGCTGGGTGCTGGCAGGCTTGCACCTGGCATGGGCATCGTAGCCAGACCGTGCCCCTTTAAGGGCTCCGTGGCCGGGAGGGGGGCAGACAAGTTTCCCTGGTGGTGCCCAGAGTGACCACCAGGGAAAGCTGGGGAGGGCTAGTCTCCCATTAGTTCGAATTAAGTGGCTACACAGCCCTTAATTCGAACTACTTGATTTGAACTAGGCGTTAGTCCTCGTAGAATGAGGTTTACCTAGTTCGAATTAAGCGCTCCGCTAGTTCGAATTAAGTTCGAACTAGCGGTTTGTATGTGTAGCTCCTATTAAAGTTAATTTGAACTAACATCTGTTAGTTCAAATTAACTTTGTAGTGTAGACATACCCTTACAGTGTATATTTGCTAAAGTTGTTGCAATCGTATGTAGGGTATACAAAGCGGATGCTTACTGCAGAACAAATAAAAGTTTCTTACCACAGTAGTCTAGCAACATTATCCAATATTAACCTTATTATTTGCTGAGAATAAAGTTAGATGAAGAAGGGAATGTTAAAGTAAAATACCAGAGTTCATTTCCTATTTGAGTACAAGATTGCAAGGACGGTTTACTGTTTGAGTATATAGAAAGCTCAAGCTATCTATACTTCTTGAGCAAACTGGGCTTGATTCTCAGCTGATGTAAATCAGTGTGCTCTGTTGGCTTAAATTGAGCTATGCTGATTTATACCAGCTAAGAATGTGACCCCATGTTTAATTAATTTCATGCCTCACACTGGAACACCAACAGTCAGTCTTTTAAAAGTGAAAGAGTGGTTTCATGTGATTCCTGCACCAAATACGTATTTTATAAAGGTGTATAAAAGCTCATAAATCGTAACCAAAGTCTGTTGGTTTTCCTTGGAGAGACAGGGATTAGTTTAGAAACACAAATGTCACTTATCTACGAAGGCTGCTTTCAGGTTCTCAGAGTTACTGACACTTGAGTATGGGTCTGCATTAGTACAAAGAGTCTCTACTAGGCAGAATAGATTCCTTTACAAATTTTGCTAAGTTGGAAGAGGAAGCTCACATTTAATCTCCACTTTTTTCTTTGAGCTAATTGATCATCTCCAAGACTCAGCTCTGCATAATATAGTGTAAATGCTGGAGCTCCAAGCTGGGACACAGCATTTAATAATTCCTAAACTGGAGTTACAAATGAGTGTAGCTGCTTTAAGTCGTAAGGCTACGTCTAGACTATGGGGTATTTTTAGTCCTAAGACTATGTCTAGACTATGGGGTTTTTGCAGGATATCTCTGGTATCTCGCAAAAACCTTGCCACGTCCAAGGAACTTGTTTGCTCTTCCGCTTTTTTTTGTGGAAGAGCAAATGCGCTCTTTCGGGGAGCCCTGTATACCTCATTTCACAAGGCATAAGGGCTCCACCAAAAGAGGAGGCTTTTCCACCATTTGGCCCCATCTAAACGGGGCCAAATGGTGGAAAAGCTTGTTCCACAAAAGCAATAAAAAAAACTACGCAAATTGCAGAGTGCAATTCGTGTAGCTTTTTCCGATAAAACCCCATAGTCTAGACCTAGCCTCAGTTAACAAACTCTACTAACCCTGGACCAATGGCACTGAAAAGCAGAACAGGGTGTTCTCATTGAGAATACAACAGCAGTTCAGCTGGGATTGAAGAGTAAGCACGGAAGCAGCCTACCAGGGATGCTGTACTCAGGAGAGAGAATGCTGATGAAAGTAAGCACGGGGCTCTGCAGGAAGAGCAAAGGTACTGCTTAGAGAAGCATAAGAGAAGACAGCAAGATCATTCCTGTCAAAAAAAAAAAAAGAAAAAGAGCAGACATCAGGGGGGAAGTAATCCTGCATTCCAGAGTAGGGTAGGAAGACTGTGTAGCTAAACTCTCCAGGGAGTATAGGCCTTATGGAGTCTTATGGAATGATCCTCTGCAAGCCAAGAGGCTAGTGAAGTCATATTGACAATGAACATCGGCTGCCTGTGTTATGTTGATTGTTGACCAGGAGTAGCCATTGATGGTAATAAAAACCTGGAGAGAGAAATCTACTAGTGCAGCCGTGGCCAACCTGCATTTTCTTAAAGGGGGAGAGCTTTATTTATTTTTTTTTTTGCTCTACAACTTTGCCCCGGCTCTTCACGCTGGATTCACTGATATCTTGGCTCTTTGCCCAGAATGGGTTGGCCACCCCTGTACTAGTGTCTGAAGAAACTGGCAAATTAACAGGCTGGATTTCTCAGGAAAAATATTTACAAGCAGGTTGAGGTGTCATCAAGTGACAGGTAATACTGCAGGTACGGTGTGGTTCTGAGTGCATTAATACAAATTTAATACAAATTTGGAGCACTACTATCAGACTGTGTGATGATCCAAAGGGATGGCATCTCTTTGTTCACAAAGTACTGAAAATGCTATATGAAGTTGCCTTAAGGCAGCATCACCTTGTACATTGATTATATTATCACGGACACATTACAAGATTGAGCCCTAAAAGCTAAGTTTTGAAGAGAAGATTTTGCAGCCAGAAAAAATAGCATTATATATTTTCAAATATTCTCTTTACTGTAATTTCAAACCTATTTGTACCATTTTCTTTTCCACATCTTAATTGCCCATTAATATCTTTTCTTGAAATCATCATAACATAATTTAGCTATAGACAGTGAAAATGGTGTCTATTTCTGGAATAATGTTTGATAATTTATAATCTGCCATGAATTCGTGTTTCTTCCCGAAGTAACCCCTGTTGATGTTACATTGTTTGTCAATAATCATTAGCTGAGACATTGATATCATTACCTTTTAAAGATTGTATTTCAAATGCTGCATCCTCAGCAGAACAGATCCAAGGTTAAAAAGAGCTGTCTGCATGATCACCAGCTAAACTGCACACAGGCAGAATTGGAGAAAAACCCCTAGATCTTTGGCACCAAACACACAAACTTTTCTCACTTGAGCTAAAAAAGAATATCATTTAACACTAAATAGTAAGTTGATAAGCACTGAGCCACACTTAATCTTATATTACAAAAAAACAACAAATGGTCTGGTAGCACTTTATAGACTAACAAAACATATAGATGGTATCATGAACTTTCGTGGGCACAGCCCACTTCTTCAGATGACCACAGTTTTGAGTTTAAGATGTGCAGACCCAAAATAAATGGGGGAGATGGGGGAAGGAGGGAAAAAAAGAGGAGGAGGGTCGGAAATAAGGAGCAGAGGGTATGAAAATATCAAAGGGAAAAACAAGTAGGCAGAACTGGCATCTATAAATACCTAAAGATTGGATAGTTGAAAAGAAGCGGATGAGGATCAAAGGATAGCAATAGCGAGAATTTACACAGACAAAGAGCTGTTTGCACGTTCACTGAATGTTAGGTTGATAATGTCCCAGCCATCTCTCATCTCGATGGAGGCCATTAGCATGAGAATTGAACTTGTGGATGAATAGTAATTCCAACACCTCTCTGCGTATTTGACTTGTAGAATTCATTTGCAATGTTATCTACAAGCGGGGGACAAATAGAATTGCTGAGCCTCCGGGCAAGGTGTGTGTGAGGTGGCTCCATGCTTGTGGAAGGGGCGGGGTCTCAAGCAGAAGCCTTGAGTGCATTTGAATTGCTGGGCCCTAGGGCAACTTGAATCTTTATGCCACCCCATTAGTGGGGCTGTCTACAGCCCACTACTGTTGCTGCTAGAAGTCTGATATTCCACACATCCAAGGGCAGTATTATACATATTCTAACAAAACACTGATAATATGTTTGTGCTGAGTAAGGTATTTGCAGTCTTGGAACACAGTAGGCTTCCTATGATTTTGTGAGGCATGGGAGCCACTGCTTAGCTCTCTGGGTAATAAATATTGGAATATAAGTGCTTTAAACCAGGAGAGAGCAATAAGCTGCACGCGGGCCACGTGTGTTTTGACAAGGTTAAACCCTAGCTAGTCACCAGATGCTTTATTTACCTGAGCATCTGCTGGAGTGGCCGCTCACAGCTCCTTTTGGCTGTGGTTCGCTGTTCCTGGCTGATGGGAGCTGTGGGAAGAGGAGGCTTCCCACGGCTCTCATTGTCCAAGAACAGTGAACTGTGGTCAACGGGAGCTGCAAGCAGCCGCATCTGTTGACACAGATTAATAAAGTAAACCTGGGGAATCGCGTCCGGCTCATGGTCTGCTTATTGCCCAATCCTGGCTTGCATTATAGGACTTACTGTAACTATGGTGTCCGATACATGCCTGGATCAAGTGGTAGAGATGATTAGGACAGAAAGATGTGTGTGATGCTGGCTTATATTGCTCTCTGGACATTAACTTTGTTATTTAACTAGTTATCAGTAGGAAAGAAGACGGATGGTTCACTGGTTAAGGCACAAACAGGAAACAGGTTCAATTCCCTGCTCCACAAGTCTTCCTGTGTGACCCTGCAGAAGCAAATTAGCCTTTCTAGAATTCAGTTCCTCATATGTAAAGTGGGAGTAGTATTTCCCTACCTCACTGGGATGAATGAGAATAAACATATTAAAGACTATGAAGTGCTCAGATACTGTGGTAATGGGGGAGTCATAAGTACATAACATAGAAAATTAAATATTTAAGAGATCAATTCTATATTTATGGAAGGACCCAAACAAGGTATTGGTTATCAAAAAGGTATCTTGTTTTGTTGTTACAGTTGAGCATGTTCTTGATTGTGCCACTCAACGTGGGCAGCAAGAGCTGAAACGTTTTCTGCTCTATTCATTCTTGCAGCAGGAACTTCCTTTAGGAGATGGACTTCCAGAGCAGGGGTGACCCTGTCCACAGGGACATCACATAAAGTATCAAAGGTTCATTGTGTTTCTGTTGCCTAGATGTTGTTAGTTACGCTGGAGAACGTGCTGCCATGAATTGTATTGTATATTCAAATGGTACCTGTAGTGAGTTACCTGCTCAATTTATCTCTAAGCCCACCCCTAAAATTGTGAAATGCTGCTTCTTGCCAAAACAAACCAAAAATTACTCACATATAAGAGAAACTCCTCCTAAAACCAAGCAATCAAAATAGCTTTCCTTGCTCGAATTTAGATTCTCCAGGAGGGAGCATGGAAGCAGGCAAGAAACCTGACTTCACGTGAGCTATACAGTGTTATTCTATTTTGTGATCAGATTGATAGAAAACTATTTAAATGGGCTTCTTTATTCCTTGCACTTTACTGTTCCTCTCTCCCCCCTCCCCTTTAAACCTTTTAAAAGTTAAAAACAAATCTTATAGGAACCTTCCTTGGGTCTTCAGTGGAATATCCTTGCCTCTCAGTTTGTGGCATTGATTGGGATCTCTTTTCCTCTGGGCTCTGCCCGATCCTCACATGCAAGGAAGGAGGTGCAGGCTCAAGGACAACAAACTCAGACTGTGGCCTGGACTAGGGATGTTAGGAAGCAAGTAATTAGCTAATCGTGTAGACGATAGAATTTCTGTCAACTACGTAGTTAATTGATAAGGGAGGAAGCCTCAGTCCCAGCTCCTGCCAGTTCCGGGAGCTACCCCTGCTGTGGCTCTGCGGTTTAAATGTAGTAGGAGCCAGGTGTGCAGGCAGAGCTCTTACTATATTTAAAGCTGTGGCTGTAAGTCCAGGATCCTGTGTGAGTTGGGACTGAGCAAGTACGGCTCAGTCCTGGCCTGTGCTGGTCTGGGAGGAGTAGGGGAGGAATGCAAGTCATAGAATAATTGACTCCACTACTCACGTAGATCCTTAGCCTGGACCCTAGCCCAGAGCTTGTACTCTCAGTCCCAGCAGCAGTTGCTACATAACCCCTTGCTTAGCAGCCCATGAAGCTGCAGCTGCAGATCCTCCTCTAATCCAGGAGAGCAGAAAAGCTCAGGTCACAGCAGAGAACAGGGGCAGGATTTTGTGCCAGGTCTAGCCAGTGAGAGGGTGAGGGTGAGAGGTCAGATTCTCTGTTTGTTCCTTCCTTGGACAGCCAGGGTTCTGGTGCCCAGGACCACATTTTGCAGTATGACATTGCTGGCGGGAGACTTGGGATCCACATTCTGCAAGACAATCATTTGACCCCAAGTTTCTAATCTTTGTATTTGCTTCATTTCTGAAGATTAGCCTCATTTGCATCTCTCTCTTGGATGTACATGAAAGAATGACTTTAAAGGCAGAAAGGTGCCTGTGGAGTGGGTATTAGTGCTGAGTTCTCATCATTCCCTATAGCACAGGTGGTCTATGCTATCCACCAATTGCCTGATATATGGTATCTAATGTTTTTCTACAAGCTTGTGGAAGTAGCTAGGAAGCATTATTCCAGATCAACGCTGCTGCTTTTTTTCAAGATCATCTTGGCCTAATGAGATCAGCATGCTTTTATTCTGATAATGGAGAATTTCATATAAGAACATAAAAATTAACTTAGCTTTAGGTTAAGCTTAACCTTTTAATAATAATTAAAGATGACTCGTTTTTAATGATTTGCAGAGGGGACATTGCCAGGCATAACTTTTATTCCTATAAGGTAACATTTAAATATCTATTTACTGGACTTTTCATTAATAATTAGTTTCATCATGCATAATTCAGTTAGTACAGAGTGCCTCTTTAAAACTACTGCGGACATACTATTTTGCAATAAATAATCTTTAGGAGGGAGAAACAAGATGAGGTCTCAAACCTTCTTTTCAGCATCATATTTTTTTATACTTTTAGAAAAAATTAAGCCATATAATAACTAGCTCGCCATTACTTGAGAATAGGCTAAAATTATGAATGTGGATTTCTACAACAGATCAGACACTAGATCCATGATGTCTAACCAGTTCTGAAGCAGTAGCCACTACTAGTAGGCAAACTAGCTGCACTCAACCGGCCAAATAGCCACATGTGGCTAGTGGCTAGCTTATTGGAAACCATGGCACTACATGATTTAATGGTCCCTTCTGACCTTAAATTCTATGAATCTATGAAATAACATTGAAAGATCGTATGGATATATGTTTTAAAAGGTATGTTTTTGATCAGATATGATAAAAATATAGATTTTGTGAAAACTTTTCACAAAACACAGGTCAATTAGAAAGTTTTCATGAAATTCTAAAAATATGGGATGGAATTGGTTTTAAAATTAATTTGTCATACTACTGAACACTGCAGCATTGTTTTTATGTATGGGAACCTGAAAGTTATAATATATGGGAACTTACTAGTGTATTCTTTTTGTGGTTGATAGAAGTGAACAGCAAACAGGAACCAGCAAAAATAGTGAAAGTTATTTTTAACATTTATTCACTTTTAATCATTGTGGGTGTTATGAAAAACATAGATAAGGACATTTTTATGTATTTATTTATTAAACATAGGAATTTTAAGCTTACCTTTAAAAATCTTTACTGCACTGTTCAGGACAGGATTCTTGGTTTATTTGGCACACAGGTAGGTACAGTGAAATAAGAAGCAGTATGGAATAGAATTACAAAATTTAAGAAGGAGATGTCACCAGGCTAACTGCACCTCTGACATCTTCTTGTCTGTTCAGTTCTGTTCCTGGAGCCATCACCTCAAGGTTGAAAGCCATGCAGTTCTCCCACGTCCCCTGTGATCAGCAGTCCTAGTTTGTTTTCACCACTTGCAGTTGTATCCCTTCCACAAGGATAATGGTAACTAGTGATTACACTGTCTTCTTAAACCAAAGCATTATTTATTCAGAACAAAAGCATTGAGGAGAAAAATGGATCTTAGAACAAAAAGCGGTCTATCTGCTTGTTTGTCTTTCTCTAAGCATCCTATTCCTGGAAGTTAGGAAGGTCCAGAGTCTTTTTTCCCTCTGCAGAGCCTCTCCCTGTGCCAGTACATCCCCTTTGACAGCTCCTGACAACAGAAGCCCTCTTCTCTCCTGAGAAGAGATTTTTAACTGTTTAGTGACTGAAAGAGACAAGGTGGGTGAGGCAGTATCTTTTATTAGACCAGCTTCTGTTGGTGAAAGAGACAAGCATTCCTGCTCCACAGAGCTCTTCTTCAGGTCTGAAGTTCTTTTGATCTCTTTGTTCTCAGCATTCCTGGAACAATAGCTGTGTCATGTACGGCATGTCTACTCTACCAAGTTTTGTCACCAAAAACTGCCTTTTGGGGCAGGGCAGTTTTTACTGAAGAAACCATGAACTAATGAGTTTTTATTTAGTCATTAGTATGACACTGAAATTGTCACTATTTGGTAACCCTAAAATGATTTGAATATGTGTGGTGTCAGTACAGCTGTCCCACTTTAAGCACTCTAGTGTAGACATTGCCTTAATAACTCCACTTTTATGCAAGGTAGAGCCAATGTCAATATAGTTAGGTTGATGCAGTGTCAGTGTAGGCATTGCTTTGCTTACATCGACTGTTACATCCCACAGTACCCCACACTGACAGAACAGTTGGTAGAAGTGCTTCTGGTGAGGACACACACTGCTGACGCAAGAAGCAACGTGTAGACATGTACAAGGGATGTAATTACTGTGGCAACTGTATGATGCCATAATTTAGGTCAATTTAATTATGTAGTGTAGACATGCCCTAAGGCAGTCACTCATTTGTATGTGTATATTTGCCTGTTTTAACCTTGTAAATGACTCTCATTTCTTTTTCTTAATAAGTTTTTAGTTAGTTTATTATAGGATTGGCTATAAGCATTGTCTTTGGTGAGAGATTTAATGTACAATTGAGCTGGGGTAAGTAGGGACTGGGAATAACATGATTATTGTGATACTTTGGTATAAAGGACCATCTGTTGGAAAGATGAGGGCAAGATAGACTGGAGTACCAAAGGGGACTGACTGTGGTTCCATGTTAAGGCTATTTTAGTGCTTGAGGAGTTCACACCTGTTATTTAGTTGGTGAAATGTATGTATAGAACACACCGTCAATTTGGGTGAAGTCCGCCCCCCCATGCTTTAGAAAGTGGACTTGTGGACACAGATATGTCTAACTCAGAGGTGCTTTGAGCAAATTAAGATTGATAGGTTACATGAGATAATGTCATAACCCACTGGATCTGTATATTTTGGTGTATGTATCATTTGTGTGTGTTAAGTTCCATATGGAGTATGGAATGTTTTATGCTTTTAAAAATGCAAAGGCAAGCCATCAAGGCTGTTTCTCTCAAAGCCTGATCAACTGTAAACAACTCTTTTGTCCAAGTCTTAGCAATGGTTGATCCTAGGAAGTCATGTCACCTACCTAACTGGTAGGTCAGGTAGCTTCCCATGCAAAAGGGGGAATCTTGAAAACAATGGGAAACTTGCAAGCTTTTTGTCTTTGGCTGGCACACTCCAGAGAAGGAACCAAAGACCCCAGAGTGAGGAACAGCCCTGATTTGGAAGGCTTAGCTGGAAACCGAACAGTTTTAGGGTGAGTGTGTAATAAGTTTATGTATTGAGGTTTCAGTGTTAGAATTAAGTAAGTGTTTTCTGTTATTTTGAGTTTGTAGTCTACTTGGCTCTGCCTGTTCTCACTTTATTACCACTTAAATCCTACTTCTTGTACTTAATACAATCACTTTTATTTTCGGTCAAGCCCAGTGTAAAGAATTACTACCTGGGGGAGCAATCAGTGCATACATTCCTCCTTTCATAGTTAAAGGGGGCTTACCTATATCATTCATTTGGAGTTCTGATCCCATTTAGGGAATGGTTTCCCAGGAAGCTGGGCCTTAAGCTGCATTTTCCTTGGACCCGAAGAGATTCAGTGTCTGTACTGCTTCTTCGGGAGAACAGTGATCTCAGCTTGGTGCATTGGCCAGGAGAGACCAGTGGAGCTGGCCCAGCAGGACCGGGCGGTGAGAAGCCTCAGGGTATGTCTAGACTACATGGCTCTGTCACCGGAGCCATGTAGATTAGTTTACTAGACATACCCAAATGAAGCGGCGATTTAAATAATCGCCACTTCATTTACATTAAAATGGCTGCCGCGCTGAGCCGATCAGTGGTTTGTCGGCTCAGTGCGCTAGTCTGGACGCTCCACGGTTGACATCAAAGGCATTTGTCGACCGCCCCGCTATGCCTCCTGGGATGAGGTTGACCGGGGCAGTCGACAAATGCCTTTGATGTCGACTGCGGAGCGTCCAGACTAGCGCGCTGAGCCGACAAACCACTGATCGGCTCAGCGCGGCAGCCATTTTAATTTAAATGAAGTGGCAATTATTTAAATCGCCGCTTCATTTGGATATGTCTAGTAAACTAATCTACATGGCTCTGGTGACAGAGCCATGTAGTCTAGACATACCCTCAGAGAGCAGGCAGGTGAATGTCAGTGGCCTTGGCAAGGGGTCTTCTGTTACCACACCCTGTCACACCTGCCTCTTCACAGTCTGCCCCAAGCTTGGTCCTGACGATCATGAGCTGCTCTGGACAGCTAGACATAGGGAAATAAAGAAGTAGAGAAATATTGATGATAGAGAAGATGTACATTTAAGTCATAGGTGTCTGGTCCAGACAGTTTTTACAATTGCATTGTTCAGAAAGATATCTTGCTTCAGTAGTTTCCTTCTATGTGCACAGGAGATGGGGAAACAATTGATCTGGGTTTATTACCCAAGGTTATTTTGAATTATTATGTTCTACATAATGGAAAAAAAAGACCCAAACAAATCCTGTACCTCTTTTTTTTTCTATCCAGGTAGAATGAAAATTAGACGTTTGTATGTTTTTTTATTAACAGGTTTACAATTGAGGCAAGTATGCTAATTATAGCCCTTTGTAGGAAGATTAGATTTCATTTGAGAAAGTGTAGACAATTAATTCAAAATAACAGAATGCACTTCAACCTTCAAACATGGAAAAGAACCTGTTTAATTGTGTATGTTTGGATGTGAGACACCTACATTAGTGTCAGTCAGGTTTGTTTCTCAGACTAAGATGCACAGCTCATTAAAAAGCAATAGATCAGAACATTTCTGTACAGTTGGCATTTCATTAATGATGTGTTCAAGAAAAAGCTTAATTCACCACCATCTGATGTGTGTGTAGGGGGGAGGGTATATATGAATGTTTATGAAGTTCTCTGAAATACTTCACATTTACACAGCATGTTTGGCATTTCCCTCTCTGGCATTTGGAAGGGACCCAGTTTTACCAGATATTGAACATTCTTAATTCCCATTGCTGTCAGTGAGAATTAAAAGCATGCAGCACCTCATGGGGGCGTGCTCATTTTCTTGCAGGATCAGGCTTAAGGTGTTGGAAATATCAGGCCAAATGGCAGAAAAAGAAAACTGCTGCAACTAGAAGGCTATGTCTACACTACCAGGTTATTTCAAAATAAGCCCCAAAATAACTATTTCGAAATAAGCTTATTCCTCTTCACATGCAAAAGTTATTATTTTGAAATAACAAGCCCATTATTTTGAAATAATGGGCTTTGTAGTGTGGATGTTCTACTTGTTATTTTGAAATAAGGGGAGTTATCTTAAAATAACTCCCCAGTGTAGACATGCCTGAAGTTACCCTGTATTGTGATACAGGATACTCCTCGTGCCTCATGGCTGCTTTTCTCACTAGGTCTGTGTAGTTCGCCACTCAGGAAATGGATTTTCTCATTGTCCTACACCATTGATTTTAATTGGAATTCTTTCTCTGACCTATGTTTGTCTGGAGGTTATCAGTTCAGTCCATAGGATCTAACCCTGGGTCTCTTATGCACTCCAAGCCCCTTCTGAATTTATTGGGATTTATGGGTGCCTGGCAATTGGACTGACCCCATAAGAAGCACATACATTAAACTGGCTGTCTGAAAAGTTTTACAGTTAAGCAAAACATTTAGATATATCAATAGGTAAGTTAAATGTCTGCATTCCTTGCTATTTTCATGGTCACCTTTTAAAATGCTCTTATATCATATGTTTCAGAACCGGAGCAAACGCCTGGAGAAAGTCCATGTTGTTCTTGGGAATAAACCATGTGATTTGGATTCTCTCATTTCTGCATTAACATATGCCTACTTCCTAGACAAGGTAAAACAATGAGATCCTGACTTATGTTTTTATTTGCTGAGCATTAAAACATCTATAACAAATAAGTATACAAAATTAGGCTCCCTTTTCAGTCAAACACAAGACCCACTTTGAATTAGTGGCAGATGTCAGCCTTTTGTTATACAGAGGTAATGGTCTAGAGATTATCTACATACAAGAAATGAATGGCAATAATGAAAAAACAAAGAACATCTTAATGCAACACAGGTGAAATTCATTGTCAAAACATGGCCTGTTTATCATGAAAATCTCCCTTAAGTGATACATAGAACTTATGCAAATCTTCTGCAGAGGGTTGGGTTTATCTTTGATACAAATAACATCCATTCTTACTGTTTTTGTTCATTAGTCTTGATTCACAGGACACAGAAGGCAGATTACTAGTATGTATGTTTTACTAGTGTCATAGTTGCATCTATGGGGGAACCCTTTGCTTAAAGCACTGTACATACTCATTTTAAAAGTCAATAACTGCCTTCTAGAGTTTCTGTATAAATAGTTAAGGGTACGTCTACACTAGCCCCGTAGATCGATCTAGGGAGGCTAATGAGGGCGACCGTAATTGCAAATTGAATTAGGTGGTATTCCTCCTGCAATGAGGTTTACCACCTAATTTGAATTAGGGGCTTTAAATCGGAAGCCCATTTCACTGCCGCGTGTAGACGCGGGCATTTACTTCGGGCTAGTCAATTTCTAAAATGGCGACCGGCCGGGAACATGCAAATCAAGCGCGGGCTATTTAAATCCTGGGTTTGATTTGCAATTCCGGTCGCCCTGATAAGCCTCCCTAGATCGATCTAGGGGGCTAGTGTAGACGTACCCTCAGACAGATAGAGGGCAATTGAGATATAGTAAATGAAATCCTGACCTCTCTGAAATCAATGGAAATTTATGGCGTTTATGGAATTTTTTTCCATTGACTGCATTGGGGATCACAGTGTCTTCAAGAATACATTTGTCTATAGTCATACAAGGTATGTGTGGTAGAACTGAGAATTAAACAAAGATTTCCTGATTTTTAGTCTAACAGCTTAATCATAAGACCAAACCAAAGGTAAACATTCAGTGCAGGTGATAGAATGTAACACATGCTAAAACCGAGATAGAATTTTTAGCAATCCCCTCCCCAGTCCTCACTCATTTTTTCAACATCTTTACTGTAGATATATAAAGAGGACATTACAAAAAGGAATTAATTGGAGGAAATAAAGTTTATTGACGGGCAAAAAATTAGGCAAAATTGTCCCAGCCTATCGTGCTTATCTGTAATGAAAGTCAATTACTGTTTTACAGCATTCTGACAGATACACATTCTGCTGTTATAGGTCAGTCCCCCGGATGTTCTGTGCTTACCTGTGCTGAACATACCAAGAAGAGAGTTCAGCTATTACCCAGAAACACGGTTTATTTTGGAAGAACTGGATATCCCAGAATCATTCCATATCTTCCAGGATGAAATCAACTTACATCAGCTGAATGATGAAGGGAAATTATCTTTAACACTTGTTAACAGCAACATGCTGGCAAGGTATATTGTTCTGCGTACGATAAAGTGGACATGCTGAATTGAGTAGTTTTAAAGGTTGTATTTACAGTTGTTTATGACTATAAATGCTGTCTTAACTTTTTCTGTTCGATATCTGTGACACAATGTGGAACAACAGAAGCACTCAACATTATTTTCCCTTTATTATGACCATGCAGTAGAACATGCTACACATATTAGTCTTTATTTGTTTAACTTTTTAGATGGACCATTTTATGTATTTTGCTAATAGCCCTGTCATGTACTTTCACATATATCAGATTAGACACGGTTGAATTAGATTTATAGTCCCAGAGTTTTATGTGAGGTCTGTAAACTGCAGGTCACACTTCTATTCCTGGGTAGCCTTTTTTAGCAAGGGCTAACTGTCATGTTCCTTTAGAGATGGTGGCAGGGCTGTTCCTCACTCTGGCACTCCGAGTGCAGAAAGTGGGGGCCTGCAGAACACCTTAAATACCTTGCTTCTGTATGCTGTGCTTCTAAAATCTATCTATCAATCCCCAGAGTCACAAATGCACTGACTCTGGAAGATAGGCTGCCACCATCAAGTGATTTTAAAGAATCCTGAAAAACCAGGATGGAACACTTGAATTCCCATGGGGTACCCCAGGCTCTTCTGCTACAAGAAAGCTTGAAAAAAGAAACAAAAGAAAACACAGAAAACAAACTGAGTCTTTGATAGCTGACCTCTCAGGCTAGGCAGGCACACACACAGATCTGTTATCTTCCAGGACACAAGAATCAAATCAATGCCTTAAAAAAGATGATTTTATTAACAACAATCAAAAAGATATCCTTAATGAGGCATACTTGGTTGTTAGGTGTTACAGAGCAACTGAGAAGAACAAATTAAACCACAGAGAACATAGTATCTCTGGGTACAGCTTACATATTTAATGGGGGCGGGGGAATGTATTTTACATAGAGAAGTTTAACCAAACAACCAAAACAAAGAAAAATACCCTGATCGTGACTAAATATACATTTTCCTCTTATTTACTCATGATCCCTTCACAGTCCAGTCCACTTCCATTGTCCAAATTCCTTGTAGGCATGGTAGTCCTGCCTGGGTTTAAATCATTCTCTTTCTCCCAACTCCTGGCTTAAAACTCACACAAAGAGAAACGTCAGCAGGTATATATTTATATATAATGTCAGCACTGTATCCAATTGGTTCTTCTGGTTCCTCGTTTTTTGAGACGTAACATTAGTTCGAACCAAGCGGTGCACACTTCCTGGTTCGAATCAGCTGTGATTCGAACTAGCGCGCCGGCAAGATCATTCTAATGAAGCGTGGGATATTTAAATTCCCTCTTCATTAGCAATTTTGAATGCCTGCATTTGCATCCCTAGTTCAAACGAGGGTGCAAGTGTAGACATACCCTCAGGGTATGTCTACACTACCCCACTAGTTCGAACTAGCGGGGGTAATGTAGTCATCCGCAGTTGCAAATGAAGCCCGGGATTTGAATTTCCCGGGCTTCATTTGCATGAAGCCGTCCGGCGCCATTTTTAAATGCTGGCTAGTTCGAACCCCGTGCTGCGCGACTAGGCTTCTAATCTGTGGAACGAGGAGTACAGCTAGTTCAGATTAGGAAGCCTAATCCGAACTAGCTACTCCGTGCCGCGTCTAGCCGCGCGGCACGGGGTTCAAACTAGCTGGCATTTAAAAATGGCGCCGGCCGGCTTCATTCAAATGAAGCCCGGGAAATTCAAATCCCAGGCTTCATTTGCAACTGCGGATGACTACATTACCCCCGCTAGTTCGAACTAGCGGGGTAGCGTAGACATACCCTCAGATTCTGCTGAGAGGAAGCCTTATAAGCAACCTAGGCAGACAAATAGGGCATCGATCAGTGTGCTCAGTTCTGCCCACACTTGCACCCATGGCCATCCTTAGCAGTTCCGGTGCCTTATGCAGATCAGGCATGTGACATCCCCCCTGCAGGAGGGGCTGTGCTAAATAACTGCGGGAGCTGGTCCAAAGCTGGGGACAGGAGCAGGGCAGGGTAGCTACAGGGCTTGGGCCTGCATCTCTTGGGGGATGGGGCTTGGGGCAACAAATGGAACTGTCCCTTGCACTTACCAGCAGCGGGTAGTGGAGTGACATGGCTGGGAGCCAGGGGAGCAGAGTGGGCTGGGTTGCTCTGCTTCACCCCACTGCCAGTGAGTGCAGGGGTGGGCCTGACCTCTGCTCCCAGGCCAGGCCCATGCTAAGTCCGCTGTGCCATTTGGGGAGGGAGGTTTGAGGGGAAAGAGTGGGGAAAAAGGCTTGGGGGAAAGGGGAAGAACAGGGGTGGGAAGAAGAGGTGGGGCAGGGTGAAGGAGGGGTGAGGGCTTGGGGGAATGGGGCAGGGATGCAGTTAGGGTGGGGAGGAGGCGGAGCAGGGGCAGGACTTGGTCGAAGGGGTGTAGAAGAGGCAAGGCAGTGGTGCAGCTGGAGGGTGATGGGGCTGGCTACCAGAGCCAAAAATACTCCATACACATCAGACAGCTGCCTAAGGCATCATGAAATTTGTGGTAATTTGGTGCGTATTTTGCATATTGATTGGGATGGCCTGGCTTGCACCAGTACAGTCTCACTGAAGGAGGTGGGTAAAAGAGAGGGACAGATTGTACCCTCCATTTGGTTATTTATTTGGCATATGCAGTCTGGTCAAGTGAAATCACAGTGTTCTTATCATTTATTGTTCATTGTTTCTTATTGACAACATAACATAAGAACATAGATGTTCATCTGGTTAGTGACAATGAGGAAATGGGACACCACATGGCTATTAGAATAAATGAAAAAAAGTTTGAGGGAATTTTTCTGAGCAACGATTTAATTAGTATGTAAATACATGTCTTGTGAAAAGTGCAACTCCTTTGTCTTGACCCTTCACAGATCAGGTATAAAGTGTAAGAACAGATTTTATCTCTGAAGTGTAAGAACACAGACTCTGGTGTTATTGAATCAAAGTTTCATATGTACATGCACACGGCATGCAATGCCTAATCATGCAGTTTGGAAAACAATGTTTGTGACCAGTAGGTCCTTGGCACCTCCCGAACATAGAATATCCATTTATTTATGGGTAGGATTGGCAGTTTCATACCTGTACGTTTTCTATTGGTTGTCCGTGAGTTGGGTAAAATGCAAACCAGATAATATAAAGGCTTCCCCTTTTATCTCTGATAGACTCTCCATCCATTTTAATAGTATCAGTAAGGTACATTCACACAAAGCTTTTCATCACAAAGGATTTTAAACTGCTGTACAAACTTAAACTTGTATACAGACTACAGCTGTATATAAACTTATAAACAACTATAATTTCCCCCAATGTTAGGCATAGTAAATCCACATGCAGCATTTATTTAACACTATACAGAATCACTACACAATCATTTGGGAGAGGAAGTGAAAAAGATTACTGTCTCTAGTTGAAACTGTAGAGGGAAATACCCAGGTTGGGTTTGGCCAGGGCCAAAGGATTAGCACATCATGTTACTGATTAGATGTGGTCAGGAGCTCAGGTTGATGTTTCATCCAAAAACGTGGCCTGCCTCTCTGCAACACACAGACCCTTTATATCATTAGTCCAGTATAAAGTCAACTTTGCATCCTCCCAGTTCTGGGATGGTTGGTGGCCCCAGCATAACGCAGATAGCCCTAAAGCCAGTTACAACAGCCTGTCCCTGTCTGCCTATGGACCAGAACCTTTGCAGCCCTATATGTTGCTGCAGCCCATATGCCAGGGATTGTGAGAGTGGCTCCTTGGAAGATGGCATTCCTGTTCCAGGTAAATCCTCCCCACAGACCAAAATGGAGTCCTAGGCACTGCCCTGACCCTTCTATTTGGTGTACAGTGGCTGGAGCAGGAGTGAAGAATGCCACTTGATGAGTCACCAGCCTCTCTTCTTAGCACGTCCACCAGTTAATTTTGTCTCTTGCTGTAAGATAAGTGTCAGTGTATCTGTGCTAGTGAGATTTAAAAATAAGCATCTGAACTGTAGACTGCCTGTTGAAATGTGGGTGAAATGTTTTACATAAAATTTCTACTTATTAACTTCATGGCTGTGAAGTCTTCACATCAAGAATGGGCCACTCAAATATCTGAGAGAACCTGCTTCAATTGAGAAACAAAATCCCCTCCAGCCTCATTTGTCACTTACCAACTCAAACTAGAACCCATACAGGGTATCAAACAACTACAGCCCTTACTCACTGGGGACCTCATTGTGAAGAATCTTTCCTGAACCTTCTCATCTAGTGTTTGAAGACCCTCCCCCCCAGCTTCTCCAAGCTTGAGATCAGAAGCAAACTCCCCACAGATCAGGACCTGCCCATTCAAAATGGCCCCAGACCCTGCCAGGCCAACAAACGCAAACCCTGTAGACATCTCTCCACTGTTACAATGATTAACACCCCCACAACATACCTGTCAAGATCCATGAATCTTACACAGGCCTATCACAATGTGTGTTGTACCTCATCCAGTGCACTGCATGCTCTGGGAACAACTATGGGATGAAACCAGACATTTAATGACTGAACTCACACAGGAAAATGATAAAAGACCCAAAGACTCTATCATCAGACTCTTTCTCAAAGCCACATGTCAGTGCTCATCTTCAGAGGAACCCTGCACAGCACTTTCTAAAGATGAGCCTGGGAGCTGGAATGAGCTTAATAATTTTGCTAAACACTAAAAATCACAGTCTTAATAAAGTTCTGGATTTATGGGTTATTACGACAATCTGTAACCCACTAATCCCACCCCCCCCCGCTTTTTTTTTGTTCTATGACAACAGGTGTGTTAATGGGTCTCTTCACCTTGATTGGTCCCTTAGAATATATTCTAACTACTTACACTAAACTATCTGTTTGACCTTGTATTTAGCTGTGACATTCTAAAAGTAGTTTTCCCAGACATAAGGAAGAGCTCTGTGTAGCTCAACTGCTTGTCTCTCTCAGCAACAGAAATTAATCCAATAAAAGATAGTATTTCACCCACCTTGTCTCTTACAAATGTTGAAGTCTGAGTACATATTGTACATTAAACAGTTAGAGCGCATCTACACTGGCATGTGCTTTTGCACAAGAGATGTGCTTTTGTGCAAGAGCGTCTATGGCAGTCTGGACGCTCTCTTGCGCAAGAAAGCTCTGATGGCCATTTTAGCCACAGGGGTTTCTTGCGCAAGAAATTCATGTTGCCTGTCTACACTGCCCTCTTGCGCAAGAGCTCTTGCTCAAGAGGGCTTATTCCTTGTGGGGAGAGGAATAACTCTTTTGGAAGAAGCCCTATTTTCCAATGCTGTACTGTAAATTTACTTGCGCAAGAACGCGCGTGCAGTGTAGACACCCAGCAAGTTTTTGCGCAAGAACAGCTGTTCTTGAGCAAGAAGACGCCAGTGTAGACATAGTCTTACTTTAAAGACCTTAAGAATCTATCACTCTACACTGGTGACTTAAGTTTAGGATGCAATAGTCAAGGGTTTAATTAACTTTTTAATTGTACAATTCTCAGTAAAATTTGGATAAGAATGACTAGCATTTAGCAGTTTGCTAGCACCTGTTATTAAGCTGTAGCTCCTTTAAAAAAATAACATGCTATTAACCATAGCAAAATAACAGAAAAAGCTACACTGGTGTGTTGACAGACTGAATAATCAGAATTTTTTAAATTTGTATTTTTTAAAATTTTGTGTGATAGTGATGACAAAAGTTTGGAATCAGCAGTTGTCAAAGTCATCAACCCAGATGAGCAATGTGATGCCAACTTGGGGTTACAAGCGTCTTCTTCCTCTGTAGTAGTAAAAGAGATTCTTCAAGAGGCACCAGAGTTAATCACTCAACAACTGGCTCATCTCCTCAGAGGTGAGAGATTACTCTTTATATTAAATACTGAAAGGTTTAATGGAGTGTTGCTGAATTTGCTCATGCAGAAAGAGTGTGATCCATTCTTTGGTTAACAATCCCTTTAAAGACCACGGGAAGCTCCATAAAAGAAGCAGGGAGTAAAGAGTTTGTTAAAGAGTAACATTATATTTAATATTAAAAATGTGCATTTAAAAATAGGCATGGGGGTCTTTACTGTATCACTAGCGAGGAATATTAAATAGAGCTGTTTGCACATCAGTTGGGTAGAAGGAATAGTTCTTATAGTTCTAACTTTGTTTCCAAAGACCGTGTGGTATTGGCAATAAAGATATTTCTACCCAGTGGTGGAAAATGAATATGGATCAAGATCCCATGCTTTCATTTAAACATTTCTCCTAATCAAATCCATATTTATTTAATCCTGTTTTGGTGATATAACCATGTAAATTTCATGATCTAAGAATTTCATAAATAAATTGCTATGACACAGTTTGCCTCATTTTGTGCACCACAGTATTAAGCAATTGTACTTCATTATAGTCACACATGTTTCTCACTTCTTTGCTTTGTAGCTTACATTTTCAGTATCTTCAGTTTGTGCAGTATCACTGCATTTCAATTTGTGATAACTGTTAGATAGATAGTTGAAGCTCTAAAAACACTGTTAACCTGTTAGTTATGTAATCTTATCATTCCTGCTTCAGAATATACTTTAAAAAATAACCAAATTGTGAACTCATAGTTGTTATATTTTTCTGAAAAATTAACTTAGACAGATGTCAATTTCAATGCTGAATTTTTGCACACACCTAAGTATAAGAAAAGATAGGAGTTTATTTTATTCTGCTCTGAAACTCATAGCATGCCCTTCACCATGGTATCTGAGCTATTGAATTTACACTGAGAGACTACAAAAGTTGGTATTTTTATAAGGCTTTTTCATGTTTTCATGAGGAAAGGGTGTTACCACTAATATAGGATTTGGGCAAATCTCTTTACATGTTTCATAACTAATGGTCCCCAGTAAAGCTGCCATTAAATATTTCGCAGTCTGCAGATCTCTGTAGAATAGCTCTATGGGAAACTGTGCCCTCAACTAACCAAGTAAGCGTAATCATTTATCTTTGTGACAGAACAAAATAAAAAGGCATTTGGGGGGTTTATGTCAGGAGGCCTCAGTGGCAATGCAAAGTGACTGGAGCTAGTATGATATTACAGACAATAAAGCCTTTATGTAGTTCATTAGTTAGAGGTAGAATTATAATTCATTAGTCAAACACTTTAAATATATCTGTTATAAAAGCTAAACATAGATAAGATTTTTCTTTTGATACAGCCATAAAGGCCCAATCCTGCAGATATTTGTTACCTTTTGTGTAGTGATAAACACCATAAGTAGTTCTGTTAAAATCAGTAGGCTTATTCACAATTGTAAATACTGTTATTTGGTAAAAGCGGCGAGGAGTCCTGTGGCACCTTATAGACTAACTGAAGTGTTGGAACATAAGCTTTTGTGGGCAAAGACCCACTTTGTCAGATGTTATTTGGTAGTGTTTGCAGAATTGGGCTCAGTCCTAGTAAAATTGTAGTTATCTGTCATAATGATATAGCTTCAACAACCATGGTGTCTTCTCATCCTGTTGTTATCTAGATGTTGGTATAAAAATACTAGCTTATGGAATTAAGTACTATAAGCTCTGATGTGGTTTTTTTTAAGTCTTTAATAGCTAGATAATCACATTTACAAAATCAATATCTTTCCATTTTAATTTTTCAAACCTTGTCCAAGTTGTTAAGACTATAAATATTTACTGATAGTAGACCAAACTCTGCCCTTACAACTTACCCAAATTTTACTCGTAGTTTTATGAGAGTCTTGCCTTTTGCAAGAAGGTTGTTAATTTCTGGGATCTCAAATGACTGTTGGGAGCAGTCATGGAGAACAAGCCAACTAGTTACAGTACTAGAAATGTAGTAAAGTTTCCACTTGTATACAGATACCAAAATAATTTGCTCTTCATTGTCATTCTGACCTTGTAGCGCCCAGCAAAGGGTAATAACCTGGGGTGAGGAATGGCTGCTTTGTGTTGCACTGCCAAGGATTATATGCTGTAAAGTGGACATATCCTGCTCTAGTAGGATTGGCCCAGGGCGTAGGTGGGGCTGTATTATTCCAGTGGCATAAAGCCAGGATAGAGGTACCAATATTACTATTTCACCGTTTTTATACTAGATGTAGAGTAAAATAATTGTATACTTTATATGTAGCAATTTTTGTTGGAGTTTAGGTTCGGAGAGCTAACATGAACCTTAAAGTGCTATGAATTTGCATTTAATTTCATAAACTTGCTGAGCAGAGATATCAGCACTGAAGTCAATAGGGTATGTCTAGACTACATGGCTCCGTCGATGGAGCCATGTAAACTAGTTTACCCAGCATAGGCAAAGAAGCTGGGATTTAAATAATCCCCGCTTCATTAAAATAAACATGTCCACCACGCTTTGCTGATGATCAGCTGATCCGGCACAGTGTGGCAGTCTAGATGCGGATCTTTTGGCTGGGGAAGCCTTTGCTGACCAATCCGGTAAGCCTCGTTTCACGAGGCATAAGGGATCAGGCGGCAAAGGCTTACCCAGCCGACAGATCCGTGTCTAGACTGCCGTGCTGTGCCAGATCAGCTGATCGTTGGCACAGCGTGACAGCCATGTTTATTTTAATGAAGTGGGGATTATTTAAATCTTCACTTCTTTGCCTATGCCGGGTAAATTAGTTTACATGGCTCCATCGACGGAGCCATGTAGTCTAGACATACCCCAGGAGTTTTGACATTTACTTTAGTGGGCATTGAGTCAGGCCTTTAGTATATATGGAGAGGTAATTTTGCAAGATTAGTAACATGCTTCAAATGCCTAGATTTAGAGATATCTTTTCAGTTGTATTGTACTAGCTCTGATAGCATTTAATGAAACTATCTCATAGACTCATAGACTTTAAGGTCAGAAGGGACCATTATGATCATCTAGTCTGACCCCCTGCACAGTGCAGGCCACAGAATCTCACCCACCCCTCCCAGAATAATCCTCTCACTTATATCTCAGATATCGAAGCCTTCAAATACTTTGAAGACCCCAAGATGCAGAGAATCCTCTAGCTGTGATCTGTACCCCATGCTACAGAGGAAGGCGAAAAACCTCCAGGGCCTCTGCCAATCTACCCTGGAGGAAAATTCCTTCCCGACCCCAAATATGGCGATCAGCTAAACCCTGAGCATGTGGGCAAGACTCATCAGCCAGACACCCAGAAAGTTCTCTATAGCAACTCCTATCATCCCTCCATTGACCTATTCCCACTGATAATTAATGGACAATTAGTTACCAAGATCATGTTATCTCATCAAACCATCCCCTTCATAAACCCATCTAGTTTAATCTTGAAACCAGATAGATCTTTTGCCCCCACTACTTCCCTTGGAGGGCCGTTCCAGAACCTCACTCCTCTAATGGTTAGAAACCTTTGTCTAATCTCAAGTCTAAACTTCCTACTAGCCATCTTATATCCATTTGTTCTTGTGTCCACATTGGTATTAAGCTTAAATAATTCCTCTCCCTCCCTGGTATTTATCCCTCTAATATATTTAAAAAGTGCAATCATGTCCCCCCTCAGCCTTCTTTTGGTTAAGGTAAACAAGCCAAGCTCCTTGAGTCTCCTTTCATAAGACAGGTTTTCCATTCCTCGGATCATCCTAGTGGCCCTTCTTTGTACCTGTTCCAGTTTGAATTCATCCTTCTTAAACATGGGAGACCAGAACTGCACACAGTATTCCAAATGGGGTCTCACCAATGCCTTATATAATGGCACTAACACCTCCTTATCTCTAATGGAAATACCTCACCTAATACATCCCAAGATCGTATTAGCCTTTTTCACGGCCATGTCACAATGGCGGCTCATAGTCATTTTATAATCAACCAGGACTCCGAGGTCTTTCTCCTCCTCCGTTACTTCCAACTGATGTGTCCCCAGCTTATAACTAAAATTCTTGTTATTAATCCCTAAATGCATAACCTTACACTTCTCACTATTAAATTTCATCCTATTGCTATCACTCCAATTTACAAGATCATCCAGATCTTCCTGTATGATATCCCGGTCCTTTTCTGAATTGGCAATAGCTCCCAACTTTGTGTCATCCGCAAATTTTATTAGGACACTTCCACTTTTGGTGCCAAGATCAGCAATAAAAAGATTAAATAAAATTGGCCCCAAAACTGATCCCTGAGGAACTCCGCTAGTAACCTTCCTCCAACCCGACAGTTCACCTTTCAACATGACCTGCAGTAGTTTCCCCTTTAACCAGTTATCCACCTCTCAACTTTCATATTAATCCCTATCTTTTCCAATTTAACCAATAATTCCCCATGTGGTACTGTATCAAATGCCTTACTAAAGTCGAGGTAGATTAGATCCACTGCATTTCCTTTATCTAAAAAATCTGTTACTTTCTCAAAAAAGGAGATCAGATTGGTTTGGCATGAGCTACCTTTTGTAAAACCATGTTGTAATTTGTCCCAATTGCCATTAGCCTCAATGTCTCTAACTACTTTCTCCTTCAAATTTTTTTCCAGGATTTTACATACTACAGATGTCAAACTAACAGGCCTATAGTTACCCGGGTCGCTTTTTTTCCCTTTCTTAAAAATCGGAACTATATTAGCAATTCTCCAGTCAAATGGTACAATCCCTGAGTTTAGAGATTTATTAAAAAATTTTGCTAATGGACTTGCAAGTTCATGTGCCAGTTCCTTTAATATTCTTGGATGAAGATTATCTGGGGCCCCCGATTTACTCCCATTAAGCTGTTCAAGTTTGGCTTTTACCTCGGATATGGTAATATCTACCTCCATATCTTTAGTCCCATTTGTTAAGTTACCATTATCCCTAAGCTCTTCATTAGCCTCATTAAAGACTGAAGCAAAGTATTTGTTCAAATATTGGGCCATTCCTAGATTATCCTTAACCTCCACTCCATCCTTAGTAATTAGCGGTCCTACTTATTCTTTTTTTTTTCCTATTTATATGGCTATAAAACCTTTTACTATTAGTTTTAATTCCCTTTGCAAGGTCCAACTCTACCTGACTTTTAGCCTTTCTCACTTTGTCCCTACATGCTCTAACCTCAATAAGGTAGCTTTCTTTACTGATTCCTCCCATTTTCCACTTCTTATATGCTTTCTGCTTTTTCTTAATCACCTCTCTGAGATGCTTGCTCATCCAACTTGGTCTAACACACCTGCCTATAAATTTTTTCCATTTTCTAGGGATACAGGCTTCTGACAGGTTCTGCAACTTTAACTTAAAATAATTCCAGGCCTCCTCCACTTTAAGATCCATAATTTCTTTAGTCCAATCAACTTCCCTAACTAATTTCCTTAATTTACTAAAGTTAGCCCTTTTGAAATAAAAAACCCTAGTCTCAGATTTATTTTTGTTTATCCTTCCATTTAATTTGAACAGAATTAGCTCATGATCACTCGAGCCAAGGTTGTCTCCTACAACCATTTCATCTATGAGGTTCCTCGCTACTCACAAAAACCAAATCTAAAATAGCATCCCCCCTTGTTGGTTCAGCAACTACTTGATGAAGGAATTCATCAGCTATCACATCTAGGAAAATCTGAGCCCTATTATTATTACTAGCACTTGTTCTCCAGTCTATATCTGGAAAGTTGAAATCTCCCATGATTACGCAGTTTCCATGAGTATTTACTTCATTAAAAACATTAAAGAGGTCTCTATCCATATCCAAATTGGATCCTGGTGGTCTATAACACACCCCAAGCACTATCCCAGGGGAGGATCTGATAGTTTTCTTCCCCAATGTGATTTTTGCCCAAACAGACTCTGTCTTCTCCATTCCATCACTTTTTATTTCTTTACAATCTACCTCATCTTTAATATACAATGCGACTCCACCACCTTTACCCTTATTTCTGTCTTTCCTAAACAGCACATACCCTTCAATACCTGTACTCCAGTCATGCCTAATATTCCACCATGTTTCTGTTATTCCTATAATATCTGGTTTCACTTCCTGGACCAATAGCTCTAGTTCTTCCTTTTTGTTACCTAGGCTCCTTGCATTGGTGTACAAACATCTTAATTTTTGCTGTTTGGCCTCATTCATATTCTTTACCCAGTTTGGCATGGACGTTATACCTCCAATATGACCTATTCGACTAGTATCCACCCCACCCTTCCTCATGTTCATTCTCCTACCCCCAGCTATATCCTTTCTTACTTCGTTTTCCTCCCTCTCACACGTCTACACTACATGCCTCTGTCGGCAGAGGCATGTAGATTTGTTTGTTCAGCAAAGGTAAATGAAGCCGTGATTTTAAATGATCGCGGCTTCATTTACATTTACATGGCTGCCGCGCTGAGCCGACAAACAGCTGATCAGCTGTTTGTCGGCTCGCCGCTAGTCTGGACGTTCCCCCTGTCGACATCAAAGCCCTTTGTCGGCAGCCCCTGTAAACCTCATTCCACGAGGAATAACGGGGCTGCCGACAAAGGGCTTTGATGTCGACGGGGGAACGTCCAGACTAGTGGCGAGCCGACAAACAGCTGATCAGCTGTTTGTCGGCTCAGCGCAGCAGCCATGTAAATGTAAATGAAGCCGTGATTATTTAAATCGCGGCTTCATTTGCCTTTGCTGATCTGTCTAATCTACATGCCTCTGCCGACAGAGGGATGTAGTCTAGACACAGCCTCAGTGTTAAAATCTGGCATAGAGATTACCTGGGCGTCTCCCAACCGTCTCCCCCAAATTCCTAGTTTGAAGCTCTCTTAATCAGTTGAGCCAGCCTCCATCCTAGAAGTCTATTTCCCTCCCTACTTAGGTGAAGTCCATCTCAAGAGAACAGTCCTCTGTCCATAAATGCCTCCCAGTGACCATACATCCCAAAGCCCTCCTTATAGCACCACTGCCTAAGCCATCTATTGATCATCATAATCCTGTCACATCTTAGTTGCCCTTCTCTAGGAACAGGCAGAATCCCACTAAAGATCACCTGAACCTCAATTTCCTTGAGCATCCTCCCCAGCCTAGCATAGTCTCCCTTAATTCGTTCCAGCGAGAATCTAGCCGTATCATTTGTTCCTACATGAAGGATGATCAATGGATTCCTTCCTGCTCCCTTAATAATCCTCTTCAACCTCAGTTCCACATCTCGTATCTTAGCACCTGGCAGACAGCACACCCTTCTATTCTCTGGATCAGCTCTGGTTACAGGCCTATCTATTCTTCTCAATAAGGAGTCCCCAATCACATAGACCTGTCTTTTCCTAGTGACAGTGAAATTCTCTGGTCTATCTCTAGCTTCCTCTGGCTGCAAGTCCTTGCCATTCCTATTTTCCCTTGTAATCCTCTTTAACCCATCCTGTATCCTCCTAATGCTCATTATTGGTGTTGTCTCCATTAAGTCTTCCCCTTTATCTATGGGACTAGCCACTCTTCTCTTCTTCCTCACCCTTCCATCTTCATTATCTACCTGCTGTACCCCTTCTTCATTCTCCAACTCCACATATCTGTTCTTGAGCTCTATTTTTCCTTCACTGACCCATCTTTTTCTCTGCCTGGTTCTCTGAGTCACATGCTTCCACTTTCCATTTTCTTCGCCCAGCAGTCCCCCCCTCTGAGGCCCTTGATCCTGCTTCCATCTGCATATCTAAACTTTCCCCTTCAGCCACGTCATGCCTTTGCCCCATCATCTGCTCAAACCCCCTTCTAAACTCAACCAGAGTTTCCACCTGCATCTCCAGTCCTCGGATCTTTTCTTCCATCAGCTTGATCAGGCGGCACTTCATGCAAACAAAACTCCTTTCAGGTACCCCCTCCAGAATCATGTACATACCGCAGCTACCACATCCAATCATCCTCCTTGTGTTCTCTACTACTTGGGCCATGGCCACTAATGCCTCTGTGTTTTATCTACTTTCTCACCAAAATCCTATTAGTCCGGTGAACACAAAAACAAACCAAAACACCCCCTCTACAGCAAAAACAAACTCCAAACAAGTCCCACAATCCAAACTCCCTTTACAAACTCCCACTCAAACTCCCCTGTTTACAGCTCTGTTTGCTTGACTCCTGTGCCGCTGCAGCTCTCTCAATGGGCTTATTTTGAATTCTTAAACTTTGACCCTCAAAACTTAATAATTTTAATAATAGTTGAAAATATTTTAAAATATTCTGATGTGTACTATTATAAATTTGAAAAAGGCATGCTTTTGAATGGAAAAATTGAGACAGGAAGTAAACGCATATTCATGCGAAACATACCATAATTGATGTAGGCAGTATTAATATTTAAGGTCTTCTTTAAGCTGCATGATTTTCTGATATCTTTGTCTTCCCTTCAGACACACTATAAGTTAATTCTACCCTGGGGCTGTAAGCAGATCCTGCTCCAAGAGCTAAAGTACTGCACAATCATATCTGCCTTAAGTCAGTGCTTGTTCTGACTCTGGATTTGTGCCAGAAGCAAACAATTATAAAATCTGCCAGAGTCCTGGGCATGTATTGCTTTATTTCCCCAGAGATGTTTACTAGGGGACTGTTGCCAGCTCAAGATCCATTAAATTGCTGAATCATTACATTTTTTGTTGGAGCCAGCTGGCAAGGATGTGATTCAAAACATTGATTGCCAGGTACCTTGAGTCAGTGCATTCTCAAAAATGCCTCCTTCTGTTTATTTGTCTAAGGCCTTGAAGGATGCCACGGGATGCAGATTGTAACATGTAAATACTGGCAACATTTTACCAAGATGAACAGCAGCATTTATAGACAACTTATTGAATTTGTTTTTTCTGTATATGAGCTGCAGTTTTAATACCTCTTAGTGCAATGCTGGTGCAGTTTGGCTTTCAAAATTAGTTTGTAATTTTAACAAGTCACATCAGTAGTATTTTTTAAAATGACGGTTTTGGGGAGATTGGCAATGGTGCTAGCATTTATTAGATTGCTAATTCACACTTTTCTTAAATGTTCATAAAGTCCCAGTGAATTGTACCCCTCATTATACATGTAACATGAGAGAGAAAGGGAACATTTTCTGCTCTACCAAACAAGGTTTTTTTGGCTTGATGTTTTTCCTGCTGTGGCTAGAAACAAAGCATTTTCAGGAAGGCAACTATTTTCTCCAGCAAGATTGTGTAGCATTTCAGCTATAAATCTTTTTTAAACTGCAGATTATCGATGAGCTGATCATCTTTTTTTGCTGTTTGGACAGCTTTCATGAAGGGTTACTAGTTTTCCCCCTTCCTATAATCCTTTCATTTTCAGCTAAAAGATCAAAATGGAGGTGAAAAAGGGACGCTTCTGTATTTTCACTGCATTGTTCTTTTCAGCCACAAACTTATCATGCAGAAGATGCCTGTGCTGTTTTTAATGTTTTCCCAAAACAGTTTCTGCTTTCATTAGGTCATGTTTAATATTAATGCACAGCAATTGCTTTTGGCAAAAGTGGTGCTTCACTTCTGAACTGCTTTGTGAAAAGAATAAAATGCCCATCATTTTTTTTAAAGTGGCATAGCATATAATCCAAAGTCCTCTCTTCTCCCCTCAAATCTCATAATGGAGTGTGATGCACATAGTGAGTAATATTGGGAACCTTGCGTTATATATTTTCTTTTGTTTGCGTGTGTCAGAATTGCTTCTGGAGTCCTTTCAAGAATCCAATGGGAGTTGCAGTAGCTCTCAGTGAAAACAAGCTGTTGGCAGGAGGTGTTTTTAGCTGATGGATCTTCTTTACAACAGATACTTAAAAGAGTACATGACTAAATGGACTGCTGACCTGGCTCAGTCTGGGAAAGTAGTAATGAAAGCATGCTTAGGAGGAAGAAAAATGAGGTGATACAGTGTTATTTAGCCAGAACAGACTCTGAGTCCATTGGTTTTTTTAAACCATATGGGATCTTACATGCAAAATCCCTGCACATCAGTGGGATATGGACCCCTCAATTTCCTGATGGGGTTTGTCACATTTATGCTAACAAGCACATCGGATGTATTGAAAAAAGAATATAACTTCTGTGTTGACATTGGTAATTGCAGATTAGTTTGAGACTCCTCTTGTCTTTTTGTCCTAGCAGAAGAGTTATAAAACAGTGGTTTTTTTTTTTGCCTACGTCAAAAAATGTGGTACCAGTTTGATTAGTGACTGTGTGCTGTTTCAAGTAGAAAGGCTCAGGAAAGAGTTGTTGGTACATGTTCACTTTCCTTTGTAGATGTGATGGACTGGGTAATAAATTCATACCTGTCAGGTTTTTGACCAGAGCAGGATGGAACAGATCAGGGCTCCTAGGCTAGGGACCTGGGAATATTTTGTCTGTAGACTCTCTAATATGGGATCATGAGTGTATGGCTGAAGCATTTATGAACACAGTTGGATGTGGTCCCTGCCTGTCGATGTTAGTGTGAGTGCAAGTTTGGAGGGCTTTGCAGCTTATCTCAACATCACAGTGCAAGGTGGACCCCAGACTGGTGAGACAGAAGGCTCATATGTATCTCAGTTTCATATGGGAGGCTGGGGAAGACCCGTCACACTAGGTTTAAACTCTCATTTAACACGTATGCAATAAGTTAACTGTGAGTATCCTACTGAGGGCATGATCAAATTCTGAGAGAGCTTTTCCAGTGGAAATCCACAAGAATCTATCATATGCTATGAAAACCAGTTACAGGGATGTAGCAGTGGAAAGTTATCTTCAAAAAATCCTTTAAACTGTTTTGATTTGGGAGAGAAAGGTAAAGACATTTAGAAACATTTGGAGTTCCTTCTTTAAATATATATTGATAAGGATTGACAGGTTAATTTAAACTCTTCCTGAATGTTCAGAACATCGTTTTGACAAATGGTCTATAATAAACTGCTCTTGAACTGGAAAATGGAATTATCACTAGTAAGAAAGTGTATGATGCAGATTAGTTCTGATTTAAGGGGCTTGATTCTTCTTTCATAAACTCGTATGCATATAAGGAATAATCCTAGTTAAAGTCAAGAGAGTTATGCCAAACATAAGGCTAGTGTGCGACTAGAGTCCAGCATCTGTAGTCTTCTGGGTTCAGATCCTCAAAAGTGCCTAAATCATGTTGATGTCAATTGGTATTAGGGGCCTAATTGCCTTTGGAAATCTGGGCCCTGGATTTTCATTGAGCTGAACTCCACTATTCACTTACAAAAAACAGAAATGGACTGTGTGAGAAACACAGAAAATATATTTTTTTCCAAACTGAGAGAATCAAAATGTATTTTCCTTTTACCGTTTCTGTATTGCCTTTGCCTTCAACATTTTTTAGAACTGAATAGCCCTGCACTTTGCTCACAGCTTAACTGAAAATCTGGATTGATTAGGCAAAAGCTGTAGTGTAGTTATTGCTCAATTTATAATCAATTGTGTAATTAGACTATGTGAATATAAAAAGAAAATTAGTGAGATGATATTATCATAAATATACTGAAGCATAATTTATTTAATCTTAGTTCTTTCTGTACAATTAGGCACACAAATCATGGTGGACCCTCTGACCATCTTTAATTCTGAACTGATACGGTTGTATGGTTTTATTAACTAGTACATGTCACTGTATTACTCATTCTAGTACTTTGTGTTCAGATTTCCTCTGCTTAAGGTAGTATTTTTTTAAATCTATTGGTTAATGTTTCAGGTGACACATACAAATACTAACTATTCCATCTTTTGGACAACACCAACAATCTCCCCGCCCCTCCCCACTAAAGATACAGGCCTACATTTTGAAAAATGAATAAGGTATTTGGGTTCTTCAACTTTTGGATACCCAATTTTAGATATCTGAAAATCACATTTGTTAAGGTTTCCAAAAACTGGGATTTCATCATTTAGCATGAATAATTGGCAATGGATGTTTTATTTGGGCAGATCACCAAAAGGAAACAGAGCCTTCTGGGAGCTAAAGGATGACCTTGAATCCTTTCCCCTATGCCATCTCCCTCAGCAATATCTGTCACATCAAGGATGGAATTTGGAAGGTGGTATGCTCTATGTAATCCTCTGAAAATATATCAACTCTATTTATGTCTTGGAACAGAGTGCCAATTGTGCTGCAATTATTTAATGGACTCATTTTTAAACTTTGAAATTAATGTGTCATTGTATTTGGCTGAAGTGCAGTGCTTTTCATCTTTAAATAAATTGGCATGGACTCATTCAGATTTGATTACATTGGAATGCCTAGTGACTGATGTAAAATCATAAGTTTAAGGTTATCCTCAAAGTCCTTTTTGAAGTTGTTGTGTACTGTACTCAGGAAGAGTTTTGTTTTATATTGGTAATAAAAAGGACCATTAGTAATCCTCAGGAATGGAAATAGTGGAGTCAGGAAGTATGATCAACTCAATCATTTGCTTAAACTGCTTAATTTAGATGTGTTTAGTTGTGGTGTGAGTGATATTGTGTATGCATTTGTTTTACTTATTTCAGGGTTTTGCTGGCTGTATTTTGGCAGCCACATTCTAAGTCCATTGTTGTGGGGTAAAAGAGGGAGATTATCTACCACGCAGGATGAATTTGTAAACGGGGCTTCTGCAAAAAAGCAATTACTTGTTCTTAAAAAGATATTAAAACTTCAAACAACTTCATGCTAATTTTTGGGACCTATCATTAAGTCAATGAGAATGTTGCTATTGGTGTCATTGGGCTAGACTGTGGTCTTTCAGCTTAAATATAACAAAACCCTATAAATTAGATATTATATCACACATTAAAGTAGCTTTTCCTAATGTGCTAGATCAAGATAACAATGAACAGTGTAGATTTTTAAAGAATTTTATATTCTGGCTACTTAGAAAATGGAAATTTTGCTCCTCAGTTTATACTGGTCCTTGTAGCAAGTATGTGAAGGCTATAGCTTCACTGCAGAGTAAGCTTGATATAACTATACTTGAATTAATGCATCTTGAGTAAGCGTAGCTCTAGTAAGCATGGCCACACTGGGAAATAACACCTGAGCTATATGAGAGTGACTGGATTATTTTATGAGGGGATTGTGAGCAGCTGATGTGTTATGCTAAATCTAGCTGTAAACTGCATATCTATGTCCCCTGACAGCTCAAATTAAAAAAAGCATCACCACATACATGTAAGTTAGGAGTTTTTGTGTTCAGAAAGCACTTGAATTATAACTTGAGTTACACTCTGACAGTGAAGACAAGTCCAAAAAAGGAAAGGGATGTGTGTTTTTGATGGGGTGGGGAGCATGGGACATTAAGAGTTGTGGTAATCCTACTGCCTTTTTACTGTTGTACAGAAGGTTTTGACTCTTCTTTTTCACATTTTAGGAAGCATTCTCTTTAAATGTATGTCTGTGGAACACGAAAGAATTACAGAACAACAGGAAGAAATACTGTCAATTCTAGAAGAAAAATATCCAGAGCTGCCGCCTCGAGAAAACATTATCTCTGTTTTCCAGGCAACTCCACTGAAGGCTCAAGGTAATGAAGTTTTACTTTTATTCCTTGGGCATCTTGACAATTCTGTCATGTGACCTCATCTAGGCAGAATGGATCATCCTGTAAGATGATGCAAAATTTAAAATGATGGTTACTTTTCAGTTATATGCTGACAAAGTAGAACATAGAAATCTTGTTTCTGTGAACTGTCAGTGCTGTCTGAAGTTCTAAAGATAGTGGTCATACAGGTAATGAATATTGTCGTGTGTGTGTGTGTGTGTGTGTGTCTGTATGATTTAATGGCTCCAACACAACATGATGGGCTATAGCCACTGCTCCAGCCATAGGAAGGATGCTCAGCCACACCCTTCTGAATCTTACATAGAGGTACGTTTCTGAGTTCGCATGAGTCAGCCTTTGGAATTCCTTGCCTGGGGAGGTTGTAAGGGCTAGTACTATAACAGGGTTTAAAAGAGAACTAGATACATTCATGGAGGTTAAGTCCATTAATGGCTATTAGCCAGGATGGGTAAGGAATGGTGTCCCCAGCCTCCGTTTGTCAGAGAGAGAGTTCGCTTGATCATTACCTGTTCTGTTCACTCCCTCTGGGACACCTGGCATTGGCCACTGTCGGCAAACAGGATACTGGGCTGGATGGACCTTTGGTCTGACCTATGGCCGTTCTTATGTTTTTATGTTATGCTGGTGAACTGACCGTAGCACTAATTAACGCTTGAAATAGCAAGAAATTATTTTAAAATAATATTTCTTGTTCATTGTCATTCAAAAATGAGATGGAACCCTCCATGCCTCCAAAAACATTCACTATCTGGGTTTGAAGGTGCTTTAAGCCTGGGCTAGCTAGCCTGACTGTGGTATAGTCTAGAACTCTGATACTAGACTATACCACATATTCTGTGAGGCTGGTAATCTACACACATTGCAGTGAAGACGCAGAATAATTCACTTGAGCCTCAATAGTCTTCCAGTGTTTTCCCTCACTTCCCCCCATTTGCCCATGTGGACAGAGAAGTTCTCTTATAATCCAGAAAAACATGGAGGCTAGGATAAAAAAAAATACCATTTCCCACGTGGATCAGAGAATGCAACTTCAATGCAGCCTCCCTTTGAGAAGCCAGGTGAGAATGGCGTCTGCTGGGTTGGCTTTCTTCCCTGACTGCATGAGATAGATGGAGCTGGTCAAGGGCAAAGGAGGGTGAATGTATGAAATCTACCACATGGCTTGGCCCAGGTGACTGGCCCCAATACTGAGCATCAAACTTGAAATACATTGAAACCAGGAATGGGATAAAATTTCTGAATGTTGGGTCTGATTTTCCTAAAAACACTGATATAAATCGGTAGCAGTGCCTCTGAAATTAGTGGAGCTATATTGAAGTGCAACTGGTATAAATGACTTGGGCAGAATTATACTCATTGTTCCTTATATATTATTCGCTGTGCTGCAACATCCAAATAAAGGAATACACAAAACCAAAGCCACATAAAAACAGCTTCTGTGTTCATATGAACAAAATTCAGTGAAACAAAGACACTTCATAGATAGAATACAAAAGTGAATAAAGCTTGATTTCGGTGATTTCTGCAGGTTGAGTAAAAGCAGCTGACACAGTTCTAGTGCTTCACAGCTCTGTTATGTACCTGAGACTGTACTGTAAAAAGAAAACAAAATGAGCCACTTGCTACTGTTGGAAGCAGTTTTAGTATGGCCTTTGTTGCATTAATTTTAAGTGCCCCTTAACAGAGAAGTAAAGTACCAGCTACGTTGTTCTGTATTTTATCAATATTGTTATGATTTTATTACCGATTACATAGTTAGCATTGCATATGTTTATGTGCTCTATGAAGGTAGGTAGTGATGAGATTCTGAGGTCCTTTGCAAGTCAGATGAACGTTTTGAAGCCGTTCAACAGAATAGCAGTTCCGAGTTCCATCTAATAGGCACACCTCGTTTACAAAGTAATCTGTCAGTGTAATTGGGGGTCCATCGGTGTTATTCTGGGCACAACGAAGAGAATAGGTATTCTGATTTTTAAAGACTCTACTGTACATATATAGTAATTTTTAAATGAAAATATCAAGATGAACAGCCAGTTCATCTTGTCAATAGATTGTTGATGGAAGAGAATCTAGCTGTTGCATTCATTGATGAGCGGTTGTGAGTTATATGGCTGTTTCAGTCATGAATGGTTATTGGTCTATATTACCAGCATTATCAGTAGGGGTAAATTGACCACATTCCGATGTATTATGCATTATTTAAATATAGTTTTAGAGAATGACAGAGAGAGAGAGAGTTTTAGCTGGACATCACCAATTACAGTCAATGAAAGCTATATGGTTAAATGAAATATTTTGATACCTATGTAAAGGAATCCAGATTCCACAATTAAAGAGTCACTCACTAGATGATAATGATGAAATCTTCTGTGTCAACAATACATACACTAATCTGTCCCTGAGAGTTTTATTAATCTTGAATCTCACACAGAAAATATCCATTAGTACAATGTTAGTTTAAGGAAGATCACTGGTAGAATGTACCTTCCAGTACGTATCTTAATCGCTTCAGCTCTGAATCATGTTACAACAATACTACAGGCAGTCCCCGGGTTACGTACAAGATAGGGACCGCTGCTGAAACTGAGCAGCAGCTGACTACAGGAAGCCCGACGCAGAGTTGCTCTGCCCTGGGCTTCCTGGAATCAGCCGCTGATCAGTTTCAACAGGCTGAATCTGGACGCCAGTTCCGACTTACATACAGATTCAACTTAAGAACCCCAGGCGTCCCCAAGTCAGCCACTGCTGAAACTGATCAGCGGCTGATTCCAGGAAGCCCGGGGCAGAGCAGCTCTGCCTCGGGCTTCCTGTAGTCAGAGCTGGTCAGTTTCAGCAGCGGCTGACTTGGGGACGCCTCGGGAAGAGCAGCTGGGGTGCTGCTGGGTTGCTCCAGTAGCGCTGCTCCTCGGTGCTACTGGAGCAACCCAGCAGCACCCCAGCTGCTCTGCCCCAGGCGTCCTGATTCAGCCGCTGCTGAAACTGACCAGCAGCGGCTGAATCAGGACGCCTAGGGCAGAGCAGCTGGGGTGCTGCCGGGTTGGTCCAGTAGCGCCCAGAGCGGCGCTGCGGGACCAACCGGCAGCGCCCCAGCTGCTCCACCACAGGCGTCCGGAGAAAAGCCTGGTCTGCTGGGGGGGGGGTGTACTAGCTGCGCCCCCGCTCCCCCCAGCAGACCAGGGAGACGCGGGCGGCGGACCGAGACGCACCGCGGTCCCGCCGCCCGGGTCCTCTGCGGCTTTGCTCCGTGTCTCCCTGGTCTGCTGGAGACCATTAATATACAGGCAGTCCCCGAGTCCCCTGACATTAATATACAGGCAGTCCCCGAGTTACGCGGATCCGACTTGCGTCGGATCCGCAGTTACGAACGGGGTTTGCTCTGCGTCTCTCTGGTCTGCTGGTCTCCAGCAGACCAGCAGACCAGGGAGACGCGGAGCAAAGCCTCTGAGGACGGTGGCAGCGGGACAGCCGCGGCACGTCTGGGCTGTCCCGCTGCCCGCGTGCTCCACAGCTTTTCTCCCCGTCTCCCTGGTCTGCTGGTCTGCTGAAGACCTGGTCTGCTGAAGTCGCGGAGCACGTGGGCAGCGGGACAGCCCAGACGTGCCATGGCTGTCCCGCTGCCACCGTCCTCAGAGGCTTTGCTCCGCGTCTGCTGGTCTGCTGGAGACCAGCAGACCAGAGAGACGCGGAGCAAACCCCGTTCGTAACTGCGGATCCGACACAAGTCGGATCTGCGTAACTCGGGGACTGCCTGTATATTAATGTCAGGTTTCATATCCATGATTTTAATATTAAAGATTATGTGCACTCATTGACCAGTAGTATTCAGTATGTTTATAGATCAGAGCCTTTACAATTTCATAGATGGAAACTGCATAAGAATCTTGGTCTTTTAATTCTTTTGAAATGTGTTTACTTTGGTATTAAAGCAGTAGTGCCATACTACAAATATTAATTAAAATTGCATATTAATAATGTTAATTTTCTGTTGTGACCCCATAAAAGCCAAAAGACTTTAAGACTAAAAATTCTGGTCTTAACTCATCCTATTGCATTTGATCATCTTTGTAACTTGCATGTATTGAACAGGCTTTTTTGTATCTCAAACAGGTTTAAATATTGAAGAGGCTATGTTGAAAGATCTCAAGGAGTTGACAGATGGAGAAATTAAAGTAGCAGTTAGCACGGTGTATATGGCTCTTGAGGTAAGAGAAAAGATAAACAGAATATAGTTGTTAAACAACCAACCTGCAGAAGGTGGCGTATTCTTTCATACAGATTCTTGGTTATTTGTTTTCTCAAGATGGCGGATAGCAGATTGTGTCAATTATGTAATTCATTTTTATTAATGCCATAATTATTTGTGATCTGACTTTCATTATCATGCATCTTAATATCCTTTTGAATAAAAGTCATTTACTAGGACGCTTTAGAGCAACAGCTGCAGAAAATTGCAATGCTTGGATCATAACTGACCTACCCTTTCATGTAGTGGAGTTAATAGTCTCTCAACAACTTGAGAAAAGTGTCCCCTTCTTTTACTTTTATACAATTGCTTTGAAAGCTGTGAAAAACAGGCATGTTAGTAATAAATTATAGATGTTCTAGAGTGGATAAGAAATCCTTCCAATTTGTTAGTTAAATGGTTGCTTGTCTCAAATTTGAGATGTTCGCAGTACTGGTGAAAGTCACTTTTTTGATTGCTGGCTTTCAGTGCCACACCTCTGAACTGACCTCACATAAGCTGGAGTGCTCTCAATTAAATGTGTGCATAATTGTTAGCTTTTCAGAGTTATGCATATTGTACATATATTCTTTACTCTAGTGTATTGTTTTTAATGACTGTTGAGCTGATATCACTACAGATTTAGCTGTGCAGAATACAGCTCAAAATAATTCAGAGCCTAATTGTGTCTGGCTCTGCACAAGTGTGAGAGGGCAAAGGGACACATGAGGAATCTTCCCCTTATGCCTCTGTTCAGGGATCAGCCATTATGGGTGAGAAGTGCAGCAGCTGAGCAGAACAAATCCTGCTAGTGAGTGACTCTTTAATTGTGGAATCTGGATTTCTTTATAAAGGAGCCAAAAGGAATGGGCTAACGTGCTAGGCTTACTGTTACATTTATTCCTATTTCTCCTGGAGATGTTCATTACATTGCAGTCCCATACATACCACAGTGCAGGTGGTTGCTTTTAGTCCTAGCCCAGTCCTCACACACTGAGTAAGAGCACATAGCACTCATCACCCCCAAAGCATTGCACTTTGTATTACTGACTCACCTATCTTGTGTTACCCAAAATGATCCTTTACATACTGATAGGGTGAGCTTGCAAACTATGAGACAAGCAGAAGTTAAATTGGAAGTGGGGTACGGAGGTTTTATGATTCTCTCCTATTTACTTGTTCTCCCTTCTTTTATTATTTTCAATAGGCTTCCTGTTGCAGTAGGTGATGGAGTTCTACCCCATCCTCAGTCACCAAAATTAAATTTTAAGAGGTGCTGAGCTCCAACAACTCCACTGACTTACATGGGAGTCGAGGGTAGGGATGTTAAATATTGGTTAACTGAATAGTTGAGTAATCTCATGTATTCTTATCGGTTACTTGACTATTCTATAGTCCCCAGGGGCAGGGCTGACTATCATCCTGATGTGTTTACAATGTCAGACTTGGATTTTTTTTTTCCTGTCTATTTTTCAGAATACTTTTTAATTGCTCAGATAGAAGTAATGTTTTGTATCACGGTATCTTCTGTAAAGGGATTTCACAGCTATATACTTTGAATCATACTGGCTATTAGGATGTCAACGTGTTGATTTCTAGCTTACTGTATAAGTGATAGACTTCCAGTGGTGTCAGTGATAGTAATTTACATGCCAGTATAGTAATTAAACAGTTTAAAAAACCTACATGTTAAAAAGTCCAGAAATGTATACTTAAAAGGTTGAGCTGCTTTCTCACTGCCATACAGTCCTCTGTCATCTTTTGTCACTACACCAAACTTGCATGGCCCACTCAAATTTAACTTGGGTCCCTAAAATTTGCAAAAATGTCAAAATAACTAGTAACAAGATGGTTGGAAATACATCCTTTGACTAAGAAATGGGATTTTGTAATTTTATACAAGTTGAACCTCTGTGTCTGGGATTCTCTGGTCTGGCAATATCCATGGTCTGGAAAAACCAAGGATGTTGCTGGACTAGAAAGCCCCAGCACAGAAGTTGCTGGCGGCTGGCAGTATAGGTGGCCATCGGGCCCAGCAGGGCAGCAGACCAGTGGGGAATCAGAGCCCAAAGCTGGCAGGGACACCGGAGCCTGCAGAGCTGGGGTGCAGCAGCTTCACAGGTGATTAATCAATCCTGCCTAGTCAGAGGCTCAGGGGACTGACTGGGTGGGACTGATGAAGCTGTGCTGCACACAGATGAGAGGGAACATTGCGTCTGGGCCAGCAACGTTTGCAGGGCCACGGAACTTGCAAGGCTACTGTAGCCAAGGGGCTAAGGGCAATGGGGCCAGGAAGCTGGGGAGAGAAGCCCAGGAGAAAGGCTGCTCCCCCAAACCTTCCCTGCTCTGGAAAACTCCCTTGTCTGGGACTGGTCAGGTTCTGAGGGAGCTGGACCAGGGAGGTTCAACCTGTAGTAATTAAACAGTTTTCTGTCATTTTGCAAAATTAAGGTAAATGGTGCAAATTAGGCTTATAATAAAGAACTAGCTTCAGTATTAAATTAAAATGCCTTTTTTTTTTTTTTTACTCTGTGGAAAGAATATGTGGAATGCAGCACTAGTGCTGTATTCACAACCTGTATCTAGCATACAGGTAGCACTTACACAGCTCTGCTGGGAGATGGAGGATCTTTACTTCTACATTGCACAGATACATATATTTGGGTTAGTGCTAGTCCCATTCTAGCCTATATTTTGTATCCCCTTCTTCTAGCACCCACAGAAGACATTTGGCCACTGCGTAATTTTTATAGTCCTAAAAGCAGATAGGTTTCAGAATTAGCTTCTGTGACTGTATTATGTCACATTTGACTTTAGAATACTGCTGTTCGGGGAACACAGGGATTTGATTTGCAAGCAATGAAGTGGTTCACAGTAGGGATGTTAAATTTAGATTAATTGGCTAATTGAGTAGTCGATGCAATTTGCAGCAACTATTTGATTAGTTGATAAGGGCGCCTCCTCCTTTAAAGTGTAGCAACCCTGGGTTCCATGTGGTGCTGCTTCTTTTAAATACTGCAGGGCAAGGCCCCAGCTGCAGGGTAAGTCCCCAGCTGACCCCAGTCTGTACATGGCATTTCAAAGCAGCAGCACTGTATACAGTCCAGGCTCTGGACCTGGGCTCCACGCAGCGCTGCTGCTTTGAAGCATTCCTTTTTCTTCCCCCCCTTGCTGCCTCTGATAGATAGAGGCAGCAAGGGGGGAAGTGACTAGTCAACTGTCTGATAAGCATTTGCTTATCGGACAGTCAACTAGTTGTTCATATCCCTAGTTCACAGGATCATTGTTTGAAGCATAGTTAAGTGGAAGCAAGAAGAATCAGCTGCACACGCACAAAGCAATCAAATGATTTCCAAGAGTTAAATGATCTTTAAGCTGAATCTATCAAGTCACTGATAGTACCAGCATTTTTGACGGAAGTTACCTAGAAGTGCTGATTGTCTTGGAATGAAGATATCTCTTAAAGATTCAGCCTCTTCCTTCTTCTGCCTTACATTTTGCTTTACTACAATTTATTATGGGTAGAGAATTGCCAGACAAAAGGACATTTGTTCAGTGACTATAAATCATACTTTCTAGTTCTCTTTGCAAAAGAAACTTGCTGTAACTGAAGTGGCATTACTTCTTCCTCTCAGTTTGGCTGCAGACTAATTTTTGTGGTTGCTGAATCCCTACACTCTGTTCAGACACTCCCAGAACTCTGTCTGGCATATACAGTTCTTGACCGAAGCAGATAGGATAGTTGTGGGTGTGTTCAGATTCTCAGCCTTGCCAGAGTGATCTTCAACAGCACCAACAGTGACAGGGACAGCTTACAAAACCATGGTGTACTACTATGCTTGCCACTTCTCCCTCCCCCAACAAGCAGTGCTCGGTTTCACATAATAGGTACCCTGCGCAGATACAAGATTTGTATCCGCATCTGTATCTGCAAAAATGAGCCATGGATATATCCACATTGACATCTGCAGGAACGGATACCTGCAGATATCCATAGATTTGCAGGTTCTTATACTAGGAATAATTAACACTAGGCAAAACCCTGAAAACCCTGAAAACACTTTTACTTTGAGTGTAATCCTGAATACCCAAGTCTTTACTTATATAAAACTCATGTTAATCTTCCTGCGAGTTTTGCTTGTATAAGTACTTCTGGATTTGCTCCAGTAATAATGATGATAATTTATATTACTTAGCAGGTATGCTGTGCTTTCTCTGTTTGAAGGTGGGGTGGGGAACCTTTTTGGGTTGGGGGCCACTGACCCACAGAAAAATCAGTTGGGGACCGCACACAAGTGAGAAGTGAACCCCCTCTCCCCACTGAAGCAGCCCCTAACTAAGAAGGAGAAAGACATTCTCCACATTCCCTTTGCACAGGCTAATAGATGTTGTGTGCTCCAGCCCCGTGGAGGGAGGAAGCACCAGCTCAGGCTCCTCAATGTTGGAGGAGGGAGCTCCAAGCCTCAGGGGCTGGATCCAGGCAAGCCGGTGGCCACATCCAGCTCCTGGACCTTAGGTTCATAGAGTCATAGAATCATAGGGTTGGAAGAGACTTCAGGAGGTTCCTTACCCCTGTTCTATGGGCTGTGCAGACATTAACTTATCAGACATCAAGAAGGACATGAGCTATAGGCTTGGCTTTGCTTTAATGCCACAGATGTTGCATCTATGATGTGTTCTCTTCCTTAGAAAACTAACAGGGTCAAATTGTTCTTCCAACCAGCAGACACATAAGAGCATATTTTGATGAAGTTTTCTTACACATGATTATTTGCTTTGGTTCCATGATCTATCCTGATCTGATAGGATTTATTACACTGGTGACACTGCTGCTGCTGCTGCTAGTGATACTGTCTAGTACAACCCATCGTTTTTTGCTGTGTCATGAAGAATGAAAATGACATACCTGAAATACTCAGGTTGTGAATGGGTTAAATGGGTATTTAAGAATAATAAAGACTTTTAAAAACCAATATACCTCAGGCAAGTGGCAATGATAATCTAATAAACAAAATACCTTATGTAGCACACTTATTATGGGTATATGAAAGACTATCATTTGTTATTGGTTTGACAAATCTATAATGAAATTAGAGTCTGTCTTAGCTCCTGGGTTTCTGAGAGGAAGGATGGTTCTACCGATTAGACACTGGGCTGGAACTTAGAGTTCTTGTCCCAACTCTGCTATTGACTTCTTTTGCAGTCTTGAATAAGCTACCCTGCATCTGTTTCTTATCTGTAAAATAGGGATAATGATACTTCTTTACCTCATAGATGTGTTGTGAAGATAAATTCCACAATGTTTATGTACTGTTTCATTATTATAGAATCAATCCCTGATTTTTCCATTAAAAATGTAGGTGCTAATATCCGTTGGCGGAGAAAATGTCTGCTAAAAATATTCCTTGCTTTAGTGGCACTAATTGAATAATTTCTTGAATTACCAATAATTCACTATTAGTATCACTACTCAACATTTACATTGTAGTATCCCTGGGTATGTCTACACTACCCCGCTAGTTCGAACTAGCGGGGTAATGTATGCATACCGCACTTGCTAATGAAGCCCGGGATTTGAATTTCCCGGGCTTCATTAGCATAAGCGGGGAGCCGCCATTTTTAAATCCCCGCTGGTTCGAACCCCGTGTAGCGCGGCTACACGGGGCTCGAACTAGGTAGTTCGGACTAGGGTCCTATTCCGAACTACCGTTACTCCTCGTGAAACGAGGTGTACCGGTAGTTCGGAATAGATACCCTAGTCCGAACTACCTAGTTCGAGCCCCGTGTAGCCGCGCTACACGGGGTTCGAAGCAGCGGGGATTTAAAAATGGCGGCTCCCCGCTTATGCTAATGAAGCCCGGGAAATTCAAATCCCGGGCTTCATTAGCAAGTGCAGTATGCATACATTACCCCGCTAGTTCGAACTAGTGGGGTAGTGTAGACATACCCCCTGAGAGCCCTGAAAAGAATAAAGCTCTATGGGTATGTCTACACTACAGCGCTAATTCGAACTAACTTAGTTCGAATTAGTTAATTCGAACTAAGCTAATTCGAATTAGCGCAGCTAGACTTAAAAACTAGTTCGAATTAGCGTTTTGCTAATTCGAATTAGCATGTCCACACAGAGTGGACCCTGAACAGAGGTTAAGGATGGCCGGAAGCAGTGCCGGCAGGGCATCAGGTGAGGACTTAGAGCATGGAGCTGCTGTCTCAGGCTAGCCGAGGGCTGTGCTTAAAGGGACCCGACCCCCACCCCGGACAGACAGTTCTCAGGGTTCCCCGCTTGCAAAGCAGTCCTGGCTTGGAGTGCCCTGAATGCCCACACTCAGAACATCACAGCACTCAGCCATCAGCCTGGCTACACTTGCCGCAGCCCCCTTCCCTAGCCCCCCTTCCTGATGTACAAAATAAAGAAAACGTGTGTTCAAAAATAGAATCTCTCTTTATTGAACAAAACTGGGGGAGACTGGGAAAAAGAGGTGGGAGAGGGGAAGAGAGAGGCTGGGAGAGGGGAGGGCAACTAAAATGATCAGGGGTTTGGAACAGGTCCCATATGAAAAGAGGCTAAAGAGACTGGGACTTTTCAGCTTAAAGAAGAGGAGACGGAGGGGGGATATGATAGAGGTTTATAAAAGCAAGAGTGGTGTGGAGAGGGTGCATAAAGAAAAATTCTCCATTAGTTCCCATAATAGAAGGACTAGAGGACACCAAAGGAAAGGAATGGGTAGCAGGCTTCAAACTAGTAACAGAAAGTTCTTCTTCACAAAGCAAAGAGTCAACCTGTGGAACTCTTTGCTGCAGGAGGCTGTGAAGGCTAGAACTAGAACAGAGTTTAAAGAGAAGTTAGATCAAGTCATGGAGGTTGGGTTCATGGAGTGGTATTAGCCACGGGGTAGAAATGGTGTCCCTGCCCAAAGTTTGTGGAAGGCTGGAGATGGATGGCACGAGACAAATGGCTTGATCACTGTCTTTGGTCCATCCCCTCCAGGGTACCTAGGATTGGCTGCTGTCGGCAGACAGGCTACTGGACTAGATGGACCTTTGGTCTGACCCAGTACGGCCATTCTAAGCTCAGGACTCAGGGTCGGGGGTCTCAGTGGACCACCTTGATTTTCATGCAAACCTGCTCCTGGGTGGCCAGGCTGGCAGCTCTCCTGCCCTAGATGGCCACTTTCCTGTGCCTAGTGCAGAGTTTGTGGACGAGGTCCACGATGTCTGCACTAGACCAGGCGGGTGCCCGCCTCTTGCGGTCCTGGCCAGGCTCCCGGGAGCCGCCAGCCTGGTCCCGGGAAGAGGCGGAGGGCTGGGGGGCATCGGGTGGCTGACTCATGGCGTGCCAGGTGCAGGGTCTGCTGGCTGGGTGCTGGCAGGCTTGCACCTGGCACGGGCACCGTAGCCAGCCCGTGCCCCTTTAAGGGCTCCGGGCTGGGAGGGGGGCATACGAGTTTCCCTGGTGGTGCCCAGAGTGGCCACCAGGGAAAGCTGGGGAGGGCTAGCCTCCCACTAGTTCGAATTAACTGGCTACACAGCCCTTAATTCAAACTAGTAAGTTCGAACTAGGCTTAGTCCTCGTGCAATGAGGTTTACCTAGTTCGAACTAAGTGATCCGCTAGTTCGAATTAAGTTCGAACTAGCGGAGCGCTAGTGTAGCGCCTATGAAAGTTAATTCAAACTAACGTCTGTTAGTTCAAATTAACTTTGTAGTGTAGATATACCCTATGATTCTTGGTTCTGTACAAACACACAGGAAAACACAATCTCTTTTCAACATGTTTACAGTTTGAGAAGACAAGGGACATATGAGAGGTGTGAGGAGTAGAAATACAACCAAGTGTATATATGTTGTTATTATATGAATAAAGTGTCACTTGTCCCCATCTGCCCATCAAGCTAGCTATCATCAGTTTGCTGATCTCTTATGGCAGAGGTGGGGAAGCTTTTTTGGATCTGGGGCCACTCAAAAGTGAGAAGCAAAAAATAAAACCTCACAGTAAGGGATCCTCAGAGCTTCAGGGGCTGGATCCAGGCAAGTCAGGGTCCTCATCTAGCCCCCAGGCCTTAAGTTCCCCACCTGTGTCTTATGGCATCTTGGCAGGAGTAGATCTTCAGGATAGTTTTAAAGGAGTACAGAGTAGTATTAAAGGACTGGAGTGCCTTGCTGATCAATTGAGGGAAGGCATTTAATGCATACAAATGAGGATTTGTGTGCGGAGCTGAATGCTCATAGTTTTGCCTTTTTTAGATAAAACTCTTTCTGTTTGGGGTTTTATAGATTTAAATTACTTTGAAGGTTTAGGTTAAAACAAGAAATGAACAGATCCCTATCACACACAAAATGGATCTTATTTACATGAATGACAACATGGCCCAAGTGGCTGTTGTTTTCATTACCTTTACTGGGAAGTTTCTCTAAGTTATGATGGAAATTATTCATAGGGCATTGTAGCAAAACTTAGTGCATGCACTGCTGTTAATTTCTGTTTTATTATGTTATACCCTGAGAGTATATTTTGCTTGTTCTCTGTTGGAATTCCCTTGGAAATGAGAAGCATCTTCTCAATGTGACTTTCTGGGAAAGTCATTTTTTTTCTGAGAGAGAAATAATGCTTTGTGAATTGAACTTTTCATTTCTCCTCTTTCCGTAAGGTGCAATATAATGAACAAGACATCCAGCTTTCATGGAGCCCCCCTTTCTTTCTGGTGTCTTATGAAAGCTTGATGACATTTTTGCTGGAGGCTCTGGTCCAACCTTTTTCAGTGCAAGGGGCCAGATACTAGTTTGGGGGCATGTCTGTATGTCCATTACCAAACTACAATTCCAGTGAGATGACTATTTTGCCAGCTACCATCACCCTCCTGCTGTTGTAGAGAATTGCTGCATGTGTCTGGCTACATAAAATGGCCTCTTCCTCATGGCCTGACCTCCCATAAAGGACACCTTTTTGGCTCCTCAAATGGATTATGCAGCACTGGGAGAGGGGAGTTTTCAGGACTAGATGGAATTATCCCATAGGCCAGATTCAGCCCACAGGCTGTCAGTTGGACTACTTAATGATCACACAACTAGCAGTATCATTAAAGAGAAGAAAAATAACATAAATAAAGATTCTTCAAAGAAACTCAAGGAAGCCAGTTGAAAAATATGGCCAATAGGCATATGAGAATCTGGTCTTGATCAGTTGTTTATGTGAGAAAATCTGAATGCTGATTGACGGAAGCGATATAGTGCTTTATTTATAATTTATTTAATCACATTCCTCACCCTGATAGCTGAGCATACTTTGTAATTTTGCAAAGGGTTCTTTCCATAGGGGCAATCTCCACATGATGGTGTAGCTGACTCTATACTTCCTGCTTCTGGCATTATTAGTAGTAGTACAGTGTATATATTTGCAATTATTTTCTGATGGCTATGTATGGAGTTTTATGTATGATGAAGATAGATTTTTATATAAGTATTAGACAGTCTACCTATATAAAAATGAAATAAGTAACTCTCATCTGTAGTATGCAAGGCATTTTCAAACAACTTTTAAACTAGTTGGGTTACTACATGAACCATGATGTACTTTATTTTTTATTAAATTAGGGTTGAACTTCCCTTGTCTGTTTTAGCTGATGATATCACAGACTTGGCAAACTTTTCTCTTGCAGTATAAATATACACATTATGTTTTTTGAAATGGTGTCAGATTGGTACACGAATTTGTTTTTGATGCTAAAAAAGCAAGTAAACATGTTAACATTTAATCTTCCAGTAATGGAATTGGAAACAAAATTCTCAGCAACTTACAATGCTGTTCAGAGATATTTTTCTGATGCCTGTTGTGAGAAGTTAGGGTATGTAAAATAAATGATGTATGGAGCTGTAGGAATGCGACTTTTGCAGACTACCTTATGTCTAAGGAACATTAAACATAGGGTTCTCGTTTAGCAAATAAATAACCATTCATTTCAATGGCTGCATAGTCTGGACTTTTGTGCATATTTTTGCAAAGATGAGAAGAGGCCATTAGGGATTTAATATAAAATAAATCGCCAAGGGGTCTTCTTGTAGTCCTAGTCTTTCTGCCACATGGTGTGTTACTAATGTGCATAAATGGGCTTAAATGAATTTGTTATCTGTATTACATTTGCAGTATGTATATATTTATATATTATTTTTTAATTGTGTTTAAAAATAAAACATTAAATACATCTTTTGTGTGTGTTGAAAACATTGCATTTGTAAGTAAGTCAACCTTAATTAAGTTTTTTTTAAATGTCAATGTGCAAGACCTGCCTATAGGTAAATATGTTTTCACACACACACACAGAGAAAGAGAGAGAGAGACTTCAATCTTGTATCCTAGAAGTATTTAGAGAATTAAGTCATTACCTTATTAGAATGAATAATAATAATAATACAGTCAAATCTCCATTAGTGAAAACACCATAATTACGTAGATGTGACAGAGTCTACCATTCTAGAGGATGGTACCTGTGCTATTGATATCCCAGGTCAGGTGAAGAATCCCATTTGTAATGATTTCAGATTGGTTCTAGGCACTGATGAGGTAGGCAAAGCACATAGATTTTCTTTAGGTGGTTGTTTATCAAACTCTACAGGTACAGAAAGGAAACAGGTGGGACTAGGTATGAGTCATCCAAGATAGATTTTGTCCTTAACTGCTTATCAATTGATTGTAGGAAAGCAAAAAATGATATCAGCAATTATTATCATAATAATCTTCACTTCTAATCTTTAAATCGTTCTACAAAGCATACTGTATCAGATAGGAGTTATAGGCTTGATGTGGAAACTACTGTGGATGAGGTATTATGCCCTATGTTAGGTAGGAGATCCAACTAGGAGATCATACTTTGTCCCTTCTAGCCTTAAATTTACTACTATTACAGTGTACATACCCTGTGACTAGTCCCTGTTACTCCTAGATTTTGTCATCTTGATCTTAAACGTAATGCATAATATTTTGTAAGGTATATTTGCTTATTTTATTCTACAGCTGCCACCGTAAAAACAAATACAAGATGTATTCTGCTGGCAAGGCCGTCCCTACCAATGTCCTGCGCAGCCCAACACTGATACCAGGGCACTCCATACCAGAGGTGGAAGGGCTGAACCTGAGGGGAAAAGGGGTTGCCAGCTCTCATGGACCATATGCCAATTACTGCAGAGACATCTGGTAAATCTGGTCTGTGAGAGTTAGTAAGCTGGAGCATGGCTGGGAGGCAGGTGTGGGTCAGAGGACTTTGGAGTAGCAGCAGGTGTTCACACAGCCAGCTGAAGAGAAGCATTTCTTTTAAGGGGAAAACATTGCTTTTCTCTAGCTGCCTGCTGCATGGCTGCCCTCTGCTCCATCTGAGTCCTCTAGCCCATGAAGGCCACTCGTTGCTACCTTGGGGGTGGGGCACTGAGCCCTGGTAGGGTGGCTGGAGAATGGGGGAAGGGTGGCTAGACTGGCGCTGAGCCAGGGGAGAAGGCTGGGGTGGGGATATCTGTGGTGGGAGTGACCAGACCGGCACTGAGCCAGGGGCGGGTGGTCGGGGGGTGGGAATGGGGACAGCCGGAGCTCATACACTTAATTTCCTTTACAAGTTTGATTCCTACAACAGAAGTCTAAACAAAGACACTGGCTGGATGGCCCACTACATTCCGCATCCTAATGACATAAAACAAACAAACAAAGGGTACTTAAAGTGGGTACTAAATATTTTATCAGATTTATTTAGCATGGACACTCTAATTGACAATTTCCTTCCCCTTTCTTTTTTTTCTTTTTCCTTCTCTTTCCCTCACGCCCATCCCCTCTCTGTGCTATTTATTTGAAAACTAGATCCCTTAAACTACATTCATCTGAAGAAGGGGGTTATGTCCATGAAAGCTCATGATCCCATCCATATTTTTGTTAGTCTCAAAGGTGCTGAAAGACTATTTGTTGTTCTTGGTATACTTTGATTTGATTTGTTTTGTTTCCCCAATTACTTTCAAAAGCAGTTTATGTTTAAGGAAGCTGCTGTGAGCTGTGCTATGTTTTGTTTGGCATCAGATTTAAATGTACATGTGTTATTATACAGGAAGCTTTGCTCACAGTATTTATTTGTTATTCAATCTCAGTTTAAAATTTATGTTCTAATCTAATTTTCTATAATAGGAAAATATGTTTTAAAATATATCTTCCATTTAAGAAAGTTAATAAGTTTTCCCTTTCGTTAGCAGTTTTTAAAAATATTTATTTTTAAGAGAAAATAATATTGTTTGTTTATAGAATATAAACTCATGATTACATGATATTGAGCAAATGTCTCTCTCATACGTATATTTGATTACAAAACATCTACTGTTTCATTTTGGTGGAAGAAAAAGGCTCATTACTGGACTTCATTCCTGACTTGTACAAATTTGACTAATTTATCATTTTTGTACCCTTCTTGCTTTTGTCAGTAGCACTTCAGCTCAGCTGTTCATGGGGCATAGACACAGACAGCGGGAGGTGCTATTTTGAGAAATGTTCAGCATATAAAGATGTTTGTATGATGTATCATACATTTTTCTTATTCCTATATAAATCTATAACCTGGATATTTAATTCAAAAGTGGTTTAAATATGTGAAAACACATGGTTTGAACACACTGATTGACAATTTAATAACAAAAGTTTGCTATAGATTTGAATTTGATCTCGTACTACTTAGTATTCATTTTTCTGCTTGATATTTTGTGGGAAATCATCTAGGCAGGTTGTTAACTCTTAACCCCTTACAAATGTTACCAAATACCAAATTTAAATAAAAAAGTAGGGTCACTTTCTTGTATTAGAATTGTTGAAATGTTTACATATGCATGTGGTGTAGTATTAATGAACACAAATACATATGCCATGTATTATAGCTATAAGAAGTTACAGAATGTGTAACTAAGTACTGTAGAAATAATACCAAAAGTAACTATCTGATTGGTCACTGAACGTTGTAATCCATGATTTCCAACTTTTTATTAAGCCCTAATGTACAAAAATCTCCTTAAACCATGCAATAGTGATTTACAATAAGGATATTTTATTGAGAACTAGGACCCCCTATTCAGCAAATTAATTAAACATGTAGTTAATGTCCATCTTTATTTTTAATGCATGTGCTAACTATGGGCTTAAATAGATGTCAGTTCACATCTAAATATACTACTTATAGATATTCTGCTAAATCCTAAGGGCCTAATTCTGAACTCCATATTCTATTTTTAGACATAGGAACATAGGACTGTTCAGGCCAATAGTCCTATGTAAACCAGTAATATACTCCCAAATTCCAAAGACAACTTTAATTCTGAATTACAGAAAATATTTGTTGACTCTTTCATTACTAATATAAGGTACCCCTGCTTATTTAAATGTATGTGTATATTGCAGAATTCCCCCATGCATCTCTTAGAAAGTGCAAGAGTTATCACATCTTTTTGTTCTAGATTCTCCTCCTCTTCGGCCTTCTGAATTCAGCCAAAACCCTGAATCTCCAATCATTAAAAGCTTTCTACAATGGCATCTTTTTGGTGTGTTGGCTTCAATGATGGAAATTCATAGATGGTTTTTTTTTAATAAATAAATAATGCTATTTATGAATTATACGTTATTTTCTTTTTGGTCCTGAATATTATCCTCTGTTTGAGGTAATTATGGAGGCTACCTTCCTAGTCAGTTGTGTTGTACAATTTGGATCTGTTCACTAGATCTAGAGCAGTAATGGGCAACCTAGGCTAATGAGTGGGCTGCATGAATGGCCTCCTTCATCTCAGTGGGCTGCAAGATTGTCATAACCAAGATAGTCTCCTGGGATAGGGTAGTTTTGCTAACTGCGCTTGTGTACTCAGCCCTTCCCCCAGTGTTCTGTCACAACAAAGAGGAAGGGGAGCAGAAAGGGAGGACACCGGCCCTTCCACACCACCAGATCCCAACACAGGACCCTAATGTGGTGTTGCAGTGTCTGGACCACTTGTTGGTCTACCCCAACTCACATTCCCCCAACATCACTTCCTAACAGGTTGTAGCTTCTCCATGTAGGGTGTGGTCACAGTTTTAATTAGGGATGTTAAATATTGATTAACTAATCGAATAATCGATGGAATTTCTATTGACTATTCGATTAGTCGATAAGGACTAGCACAAGTACAGCCTAGGGTCATCGGGGGACTCACAGTCCCCCGCTGGCCCCAGGCTCCATATATGGCACTTCCTCTTTGAAATGTACAAGAGCCCCCGGGGGCTCTCATACATTTCAAAGCGGAAGCACCCATGTGGAGCCTGAGGACAGTTGGGGACTCCCCGCTAGCCCCAGGCTCCACACAGCATTCCAACTTTGAAAGCCTTTAGTGGGGCTCTTGTACATTTCCATGCAGAAGCTCCCACATGGAGCCTGGGGTCAGTGGGGGACTTCCCCGCTGAACCCAGGCTCCACGTGGCATTTCAGTCTTTGAAATGCACATTTCAAAGAGGAAGTGCCATCGCTGCGCCCCTGCCTGGGCCCACAGAGATGGAGCCGGCTCTCCTCAGCACCTCCTCTTTTTACCCCCTTGCTGCCTCTTTGTGATAGGGGCAGCAAGGAGAGAAGCGACTAGTTGACTAATGTGTTGACTGTCCTATAAGCTTTTTCTTATTGGTTAGTCGACTAGTTGATTGGTCGCTTACGCCCCTAGTTTTAATAACGTCTGCTTCACCTGGAGGGGGACAGTCTCCTGTTCTTCAGGGCTTTCTTTGGTTTCATATCTCTGGGACACCATGTAATACCTTCCCCCCCCTATTGGCCCTAAATTGTCCTATCATCTGGAGCATGCCTTCTACCTATTGAGGGGTGGGACCTACCTGTCCAAATACTGTTGCATGACTTGCTTTGTGTAATTCATATTCAGTATAAACACTTTGGAAATTTAAACCCTGATGTTCAGAAAGATGAGGGGTTTACACTGTATAACTTAGACTATGGCACATTTCACAGATTAAAAAGTCTCTGTATTTTTCTTAGTCAATTTTCCACGGGCTCAAACAATTCATCTTCAGAAAGAACAAAACCACAAATAACACTCTTAATCTTTTATTTCCATATGACTGAGCAGCACCAGGAAATTCTCCCTCTAGTCTATTACTAGCTTCACAGAGGGCCCTAGCCAGCAAAAAATATGCTTGGTTTCTATGCACAAAAGTTGACTTTCCATTTTGTGGATGCAAGATGCCTTTTTTCCCCCTGAATTATTATCCTGTTGTGTGCAGAGTGCAAGGAAAAAAAGATGTTAGAGTAGATTACCTGAAGTGGGAATCATTGTATCATATCCTCAGCTGTTATACATATACATAACATCACTGATTTAAATGGCTGTATGCTGATTTACCTCACCGGAGGATTATTTTATCTAATAAAAAATGCAGTAGTCTTTGAATGAACTCTGTTTGTAATAGTAAAGTGTTGTTCCTTGAAACAAAAGAAATGTGCTTTATAAGCTAAAAGTCCTAATAGTGAGCCTGATGAAAAGTCCATCCTAGTGATGTTTTGAAATACAAAAGGAAATGGTAAATGAACACATCTTTAAGAAGTAGGGAAAAAAAGAAATTTCAGGGAGGTCATAATCAAATACTGCTCACAGGGTTTTTTTTTTCATTTACCATTTCCTTTTATATTTAGAAATATCTCTGGCAGTATTGTTTCTCTGCACTTGTGGCTTAACCTGCCATTCCAAGTAAAGAGAAAAGAATTAATTCAAGAACAAAAAAGTGATTTTGCTTCAGTATTTGCCATATGGAAGGCTCAGCATCAGTCTCTCAGCAGGCCTAATTTATGGCAAACTCACATTGACTGAATAGAAGAAAAGACGATAAAAAGAAAATACCACTTATTTTACTATCAATATTATGTTCAGGTTTAGGCCATGTCTTCACTTACCGCACCGAAGATTGATCTTCCAGCATTTGATTTAGCAGTTTGTAAGGAGTAAGGGAAGCCAACAGGAGTGTTTGCTCCCATTGGACTCCCTCTATGAAGACAGCACCAAGCAAGGATTAAGGTGTCAGCCAACTTCAGCTACACATTCTACATATCTGGAGTTGTGTACCTTAAGTCGACCTTCCGTGTCTTGTGTAGACCTTGCCTCAGCATTCAGTTGGGGCATGCAGCTGTAGTATATACCATAAAATACAGTTTCTAAAAACTAAGGTCCCACACAAATATCTTGCCATGGAACTGATTCAAGCTGGTGTGACAGTGTATGAATCATACTTTCACTGCCTGTTTGGCACACTGCCAGGCCTGTGTCTAGGGGAATATTTAAATCCTAGAGGGTGGAGGATGGGATATGTTGCCTCTTTCCAACTGAGCAAATAATCTGATCCTGTTGTGCTCTGCCAGGATCCGAAACAAACCACTGGTGGCCTTTACTCCATATTTTTATTTTAAAAAGCTACATAGTTGATATTTTCAAAGGGTCCTGCTGCCTTCTTCAGATTCTGTGATGTTTCTATATGAAAATTTCTACCATATGTTAACCTCTCCACACTAGGGGCCCTAGTTGGAACTACTCTTCTTTAGACACAAGAAAATCAACTCCTGTTGCAGCTTTGTCAACACTATTGCTCAATCTATCTTGGGTAAACCAGTTTGGACAAACTAGAAGCATTCTGTTCTCCAAGAGGCTTCACATGCTTTCTCCTTAGTGTCCCCAGTTCAGTGAGCAGAAAGGAAGAGGGAAATGGCATAGGATTTGCCACATGGAAAATCAGAACAGTATCACTGTGTTAGCAACATGCCTTAAAGTTTCAAGCTTTTTTAAAAAAAATCTAGGAGCAGTTGGGGTATATGTACAGTCAACTCTATAAAGCAACTTGCTTCCTCTAGAGTGCTTTCAGTTTTGCTACACAAATGGAACCAGGCCCAGCCCAAGGGCAAGGTGAGCAAGGCAAATGCCTTTGGCCCCACACTTTAGGGGCCCTGTGCTGAGTATTCACCTTCCACCAGTCGGGCCCAGGGCCCTGCTCCCAGTGCCCTGCCTTGGGCCACACAAACACATTGGCCGGGCCTGAATGACACATTTGTTTGAAAACAGAAATTACTGTTATCACAGACTTGAGAGAAATGTCTAATCCTCGTCAGTTGGCTTCTACCCAAAGCGTGGAGATTGGTATGTCTTAACATTTAAACAAGTCTTAGAGGGGTAGCTGTATTAGGTCTGCTCTGCACTGGAAGTTTAGTTTGAACTTAACTGCATTAAGTTGAATTTCTAAATAATGAGTCCAAATTACCAAGCCCATTCCATTAACTTTCAGGGTCATTAAAGTCAATTTCAGTACTCCAGCTTTTCACAAGGAGCAACGCTAAATTCAGCCTTGCATGGTCTACTTGCAGATGCAGTGATGTGAAAGTCAGAGTCTTTGACCTCCGGGAAGTGTCCCACAGTGAGGTGATCACTCTGGCCATGGCTTTCAACTCTACTGTTCTCCAGGTGAACAGGAAAAGCCCTGGGAAAATTTGAATTTCATTTCCTGTGTGGCCAGCATGGTGAGCAGATTTCAGAGTAGGCAGCACACCTGAGCAGCACACCTGGCTGTGAGTTCCTAGGGTTGCAGATGAGCACTAGCATGGAGCATGCAGGAGATCCTAGATCTCATTGCTGTGCGGGGAGAGGAATCTCTTCTTACAGAGCTACGAACCAGCAAAAGGACTGCAGACATCTATGCGAAGATCGCAAAAGGCATGGAAAAGAAAGGTTACATCCAGGAGCAGCCTGAGGCCAGCTGCAGCAGCTGGTGCCCTAGGTGGAAGGTGCAATCAGTGCCCCCGCCTGCTCGGTCGTCAATGGCTGTGACATAATCACGGGGTGCTCCGGTGCCCTGTGACATCATCATAGGGCGCCCGGGTCGGCGGTGCCCTAGGCAACTGCCTAGTCTGCCTAGCCTCATGGGCTGCCCCTGGTTACATCAGGAATGCCCAGTAGTACTGAGTGAAAATTAAGGAGCAGTCAGTCATATCAGAAGATAAAGGAGGCAAATGGATAGTCTGGAGCATGCCGCTAGCATGCCACTTCTATGAGCAACTGCATTGCCATCCTTGGGAGGGACCGCACCAGCTTTCCTAGCTAGTCCATGGATTCCTCTCAAGACACTCCTCTGGCAGCCTTTGTCAGCAGTGTGGAGGATAGCACGGATGAGGAAGGAAGAGGAGGAGGAGGATGGTCAGCATGCGAGCAGGGCAATTGATGTCACTGAAAGCCAGGACCTTTTTACAACTTTGGAGATAATCTCCTTCTCCCAAAACATCTCACAGCTGGGCACTGATTCTGCGGAGGGCACTTCTGGAGTTCACATTTTTCATCATGCTACAAGTTGATTAATGCAACTGGGTATAATCTGTCATGGCTATTGTGTCTACAAAGCGGGGGTATGTGTTGTCTTTGGAACAGCTTGTTAACATGTCAGGAGAGGGAGATGGAATCCTCCCTGCAAATCTCCATAAAGCTCTCAGGGTATGTCTACACTACCCCCCTAGTTCGAACTAGGGGGGGTAATGTAGTCATACGGAGTTGCAAATGAAGCCCGGGATTTGAACTTCCAGGGCTTCATTTGCATGAAGCCGGCCGGCACCATTTTTAAATGCCGGCTAGTTTGGACTCTGTGCCATAAGCCTAATCCGAACTAGCTAGTCTGTGCCGCGTGTAGCCGCGCGGCACGGAGTCCGAACTAGCTGGCATTTAAAAATGGTGCCGGCCGGCTTCATGCAAATGAAGCCCGGGAAATTCAAATTCCTGGCTTCATTTGCAACTTCGTATGACTACATTATCCCCCCTCGTTTGAACTAGGGGGGTAGTGTAGACATACTCTCAGAGAGGAACTCTCTAATCCTTCTGTAACAGTTTCGGTCCTTTGTGAGAATGCCCCTTGGTGGCTGAAGGGAGTCTCACAATATTTACTCGCCTGTCTGCGGGCAAGTCAATGTTCAGTCTGTGGCCAGGGTTCAGGCCTCTTCTTTAGCCCCCCTCATGCAGGTGTGGATTGCAAGAGGTTTGGGGGGGGACCCAGGCTTGCCCACCCCGGCCCAGGGACTCTATATGTAGCAGTTACCTGCCAAGTTTCAAAGTGTGTAATTGCAGTCACGTCCCTGGGCCACTTTCCTGGGATGCTGCTTCATCCAACCCTTCTCTAGGGCTGTGCTGTTGAATTCTACTTGTCCGGGGTTCTGCACGGTGTCCTTGGCTAGTCTTTATCCACAGGATCTAGCTGTGCTCTGTTATGAGGCCAAGCTCCCACTCGGAGCTGTCCTAGGTTCCGGTGTTCCACATTCAGCCCAGAGGTCTGCCACGGTTGAGCTCCAGGAAGGAACTGACAGGCCTTAGTTAGCAGCTCCTTATATAGCAGCCTACCGCATCCTGATTGGCTCCAGTGAAGGCTGCCCCCTCCACTGCTCAGAGGATCTCTCCACTGCTCCCTCTGCTGGCCAGGGTTGGGCTTTGTCCGCCAGCGGGGAGGTCAGGTTTTGTCCACCCCATCACACCTTCTCACAAGGTTTCTGGGGAGGCCTGCCTTATTCCATCCTCCACAGTAGGACAGCTTTCCATGCCAAGCATCTGCTCCCTATCACTTCATGAGATTCAGAGAAGACTGATGCCTCTCATGGCAACCTGCATGAAGTGGGAAAGTAAAGTCATGCTCTCCCAGGAAATGGGGGGATGCAGAAGACATGGGCACTGTGTGACGCCTGCCCTCCCCTGCTACCACTTGAAAAAACTCTCCCCCCAATCCATAATTGAATTGGAGTCAATGGCCCCATCAAATCCCACAAACACATATAATAAAAATTTACTTTCACCCTGTTAAAAGGTCTACTTTCAGCTTAATCTGTCAACTAGACAAGAATTAGGTTCTCTTATAAATTAAGGGATAAGACCTCTCACATGTTAACAGACACTCATTTATTGCATTTGGAACCCGTGAGCAAGTAAGTAGTAGACATTCAATTCATAATATATCGTTGACCCATTATTACAGATTCAAAAAACAAGCATGTTTTCAAATGACATTATGCGCTGCCAATGATGTATCAACACTCTATGCCATTATTCTTCTCTAAATGCGATAATAATGTGATGTGTTCACATAAAAAAAGTTTCACTCCACAAAAGCAGCTGGAAGTGGACAACCACAATATGCATCAATCTAATTCCTACCATTAGATGCACACTGTTTGATATATATTGCTAAAAGTTCCTCATAGTTAGGATTCCTTTTAAACAGAATACTTGCACTGGAACTCGGTTTGGTTCATAAATAAATTTAGGATTCTACATTTTTCTGTGGTAATCCAGAATTTTGTGGTGTTTTTCTTCAACTCTTGGAGATGTTGTATGGGTATTAGTGTGAAGAAACTTACTCTTCAGCTGCTATTCAAAGCCAAAACCTTTTATAAAACCAATGATTTCATAGTCTTATGTTTTATTTGTGATGAACTCAGCCAAATCCTGCACTGGCCAGTATTGTGACGGGTAGAAGGAACACAGATCCCCAGTGCATAATATGCCTCAGGGACCATAACTCCCTGGCTGTGTCTAGACTGGCCAGTTTTTCCAGAAAATCAGCCACTCTTCTGGAAAAACTTGCCAGCTGTCTACACTGGCCGCTTGAATTTCCACAAAAGCACTGACAATCTCATGTAAGATTGTCAGTGTTCTTGCGGAAATACTATGCTGCTCCCATTTGGGCAAAAGTCCTTTTGCGCAACACTTTTGCACAAAAGGGCCAGTGTAGACAGCCCAGATTTGTTTTCCTCAAAAAAGCCCCGATCGCGAAAATGCATTTGCGGAAAAGCGTCCGTGCCAATCTAGATGCTCTGTTCCGAAAATGCTTTTAACGGAAAACTTTTCCGTTAAAAGCATTTCCGGAAAATCATACCAGTCTAGACTTAGTCCCTGGGTAAGATTTCAAAGGGGTTAGTGAAAGGTGGTACACTGGGGAGGCGATTACTGTTCCTCTGTATAGGAACAGTGTTCATTGTGGCCAGTGCCACTGCCTGCTGTTGACACCACTGTTCACTCTAGCTAACTTTGCATCTTTCCATATCCTTCACCCATCAGGTAACACCTTCTCAGGACTGTGCTGTGCAGGCCACCCTTATAACCCATTCTTCCTCTCTCCAACTACCTGTCCTATTGCTGCATAGTGGAAACGCAAGTCAGATAAAGAGTCCATGGAGGAAGTCCGGGATGTCTGGTAACAGAAGGAGTGACCTTTCTGGAGGAGAATGAGATTGTTTACCAGGTCAGAGGGGAAGAATGAGGGGTAACAAGATGAGGTGTGACTCAGGATAGACTCAAGAAGCAGATCTATGAGCTAAGAACGTGCCATTTTTATATCAAAACCTTTTCAACACACATATAGATAATAAATGGCACTTGTGAAAATATTGGTATTTGCACATCAAATTGTGCACTGAATTGTCCCTCAATGCATGGTTAAAAGCTTTGTTGGAAACTCTATCCCTTGAACTATAAATGAACTTTGTCTAAATAAAAAAAGACACAAAGATAAAGAACCATAATTTTAGAGATAGGATGACCAGTCCTGACCTTTGTGCAAGAGGAAAAGAGAAATTTATAGGGAGATAGAGAGAGATGGGTTTGTAATGCCTTGTATAAGTAGTGTCCTATTTCTAAACACTTTCATTTGATTCCATGACAAATGTTGGACTGTCTCACTTAAGTGTCACCTATGTATCTGCATAAAAAGGGAGTTCTGTGAGTGTACAGAAGCCTTTGCTCCCTTTTTTTCCTTTGTTCTCCCCTCCCCACTTTAAATCCTAATAGGTTTTAACCCCATGCACTTCTCTGTTTGTGAGCCTGCTCTTGTGGTATTCTCAGACATGAATTTTGAAAATGCAGGCCAGTTCAGGGGCGGTGACATTTCCCTCCAATCTCTAAATGGCTTTTATGTTGCAAATGAGTTTTGAAAGGATAAGAGAACCCGGGGCTCACAATAACGAGACATGTTGTGTTCTGGAGAAAGTGGGATGTCTATCATGATTGTATCGTATGTAAAATTAATGATAATTCTACAGATTAAAGGAAGCCAGAGGAAAATGCCTATTATCCAAACACAGGAAGGGGTTTTATACAGAATCTGAACCTTATGCTTACATCTTACAAACTATTGCTTGAGAAGTACTGTTGGATTTCTTCATAAAATGTAACTGAGAACTTTTTGCATGTTGGTATTTAATTGGGCTAAGCTGTACCAAGATCTTTGAAAAATGCTTATTTTGGGGGCAAAAGATTAGAGTAACTTTTATTGAGGAAAAGATCATACTAGTTATGCCGTCTCTCTGCAATGCTGCTTTGGTCCTGCTCTCAAAGTTTTGTATATACTTCTAAGATTATATTTTTGTAAAAATGTTTCTCTTCAGCTAGTGAAAGTTTATTATTTGGAATGTTAAGTGCAATTATATTGACATATGGTGATAATGTGATAAAGCATAAGGGTTAAAGGTTGAAGGAACCATGGCTTGGCAATTAGCAATGTAAATGAAACATTCATTATCCAACATGCTGAGAAGTTGATGAACTGTACAATAAATCTGAGCCCAAGTCACTACTGAGATAAGTCATTTCAGACATTACAGTATTTATGAGTATCCTGGACAGTGTTTTGAATTTCCTGATGAAATATCTTGTCGCATGGAAATATTTTATCCATTAGTTTAGAGTAACTCTATAATAAAAAGTCACAAGACCCTAAGCTATGCTGCAAGCAATACAATGGGGAACAGGAAGAAATATGAGCGACATTAAAGCTTTCATTGTCTAGACAATTTTCAGGATAAAGTTATTGGGACAGATTCCGATCTCAGATACTCTAGTGTAAATTGTCTCAAATGACTTAAATTGACTTAACTGAAGTTACTTCATATTACAGTGGTGTAAGGTATCAGAGACTGACTCATTGTGTAACGTGTCATAAATGTTCAAAAAAGTTCCATCTTGAACATAAAATGATGGTGATTTTTAAATCATCACACAGAGTATGTCTACAGTACAGAGAAGATCGAAGCTGCTGTTGTTGATCTTCCAGGGTTCGAATTAGCGGGTCTAGTGAAGACACACTAATTCAAACTGAGAGGGGCACTCCAGTTGATGCCAGTAGTCCTGTTTCCATGGGGAGTAAGAGAAAGTTGAAGGGAGAATGTTCTTCCTTCGACTTCCTGCAGTGTGGACAGCGCCAAAAGTCAAGTTAAGGTACTTCGACTTCAACTACAGAATTAATGTAGCTGAAATTGCCTATCTTAATTCTTCCTTATTCCATAGTGTAGACAAATCACCAGAAAGCAAGCTTCTTTAAGGGAAGACGTAGGCTTATGTGGAATCATATATAAAGATGAGGTCGGCCCTTCTTCCCAAGCTGACAGTAGTTAATATTGCTGTACAATATTTTTAAAAATATTTATTTATGTCTTTTAAAATATTGTACAGCAACTAGAAACTGTGGACTACATTCAGTACCGAGCACACAAATAGGCAGGATATGGGTACCCCCATTAAAATTTAGCTGGTAAAAGAGGGCTAAGAGAGACAAGTCTCTATGGAATTGAACATGTAAATTTAGTACTTTTATCCTTCTACTGATGGCTTCTTAAGCCAATTTTCCTTTTTTATAAGCTTCCTTATAGGCCCACTTTTGCATTGAAAACTGTTTTCAATTTATAAATAAGACCAAATGAAAGTGTTGGAAACTGTAAAAGACTTATACAAATGTGACTTCTGTTGTTGCCCATAGCTTTTCATACTGACCAGTTACATTATGGTCTGTCTATCTATCTGCCTGTTGCCTCTTGTGCTAGCTTACATTGAAAGTCTTTTGGGAGCAGGGACCATTTCATCACTATATGATTATAGTGTCCCTAGCACCATGGGGCTGGCACTTGTAGGAACTATTGGCAATACAAATAATAATAATAAATTCAAGCAGAAAAGAATTGTTTAGTTTGGGCTTCCTCCACATCACAGTCACTAATGTGTGCATCCTCCCAAATAGCCCTATGAGAAAAGTTGGTACTACTGTCCCATTTTTTCAGATGGGAATCTGAGGCAACTAAGTAAGAGGCTCATCTCAGCCCACTGAAGTCAATTGAAAGTGGGCCTTCAGTCAGGGTCCCCAGTCACTTACCCAAGGTCACCCCCAATCTCCTTCTTTAATCTCATGACCATCCTTTGTCCTGTCCATTGGCCGTTCTGTTTTGGATAACTGACTGTACGATATATTTAGCAAATAGATTCTGAATCAACTGAATGAATTTGAAAAATAAATGCTCGATCTCTGAGTCATCTAGCAGATCCTGATCTCTGCTATGGCCAGAGAACTGCTGTGCTCCAGCTGAATTAATTGCTGGAATACCCCTTGGGGCCCATTGCATCTGGGCACAAGTTAGACCCATTCCCAGTACCAGGTGATTAAAGGTTCTCTTCCTCTACTTTGGGTCCTGTACTGAGCAAAGCAGAACCAGATCTGAGGCTCCAGCCTGTATTATTGTATAGGCCATTTCAAAACCATGATTTAAAATGGGGGTGAAAACAGTCTACTGTAAGTATGGATGTTAAAAATCATGTATTAGGGTAACTATGTAACTGCTGAAAATCTCAGCGGTTACACGGTTACCTATGCTGCAGGCTCTGCAGTATAAAGCATTATATTACCGCACCCGCAGCAAAGACTCCCCTGGAATGCGGCCTGTCATTTGTTAAATGGTTCAGGGGGTAGCCGAGTTAGTCTGTACAGGATAAACTTAAAAAACAACAAATAGCCTGGTAGCATTTTATAGACTAACAAAACATGTAGATGGTATTATTTGTTAAATGGTTAGTCATTTACACTCAAACATCCTTACATGTAATTTATCACTTTTATATGATGCACTACTTTAATTGTCTTTGAATTTATTTACTCAGGGCATGATGGTGCCCTACATGGTGCTGGCTGGGCATTCATACTATGGATTTAAATGGCCATTGAATGTGCTCAGCAGCTTGAAGGAGAACTCGGCACTTCACAGCATTGAGCCTTTAGAGATAGCTTGAAGAATAGGTGTTGCCCTCATGCAAATAGATTTGTTTAGACTAGTTCCCCTAACTATTGCTCACAAGTCCGAATGTTGTGCTTGCTAAGTTTATAGGCTCTTCCTTTCAACACCGGGCTTTGATTTCTGTCAATTTCTCCATCTTAGAAGGTAGGTTGTGGTTATTACTATGGGGAGAAACACAGTATGCTTTATACTCTCACCAGACTCTCTTTTCATTCTTTATGCGTTCTTTCTTGGGATTCTGACTTATGTTGTAGATACAAAGTTCAGTCCTAGGGGAATTCTGCAATTTTACTATGCCTCCAAATGTAACAATTGCATATTTTCCCCAGGACTAAAGTTCCAATTCTACTTTGGATATTCTGCCAGCTTGATTAAAATATATCAAAGCTTCAGCCAGTGGTCTGGTCAGTTTTGAAGCTATGAGAAGCTAACTTCAGTTTAGAAATCAGCCACTTCCCTCCTTCTGTTTGTTCTCAGGATATCATGTTATTTCCTGAAAAGTTGCTGAACACACATCTAATGACAACTAGAACAAACTGTCAAGTAAAAGGCAAATAAAATGTAAGTGGTAAGATTTATTACCTCAGTTTGTTTATTACCTCTGTATCTATCTGGCTGCTCTCCTAAATGGTATTCATGGAATAATATTTTAATTAAAGTGTCTTCAAATGTTATGACATTGTAAAGCTTTAACTTCTCAGTTAATTTTCATGTAGTTCACTTGTAAAGTTGTGAATTATTTTGAATCTCAGATACGGATTTTGATTATTAGATGTAATAATAAATCTGTGTCATGCTGTTAATGTTGTACTTTTATATAAAGGCTACCTTGCAATCAAATTGGGGGAGCAACCTCACATATTATTTATTTACTACACACACAGTAACTGTTTCTATATATTTTGAAGTTTGTATGGCTTGCAAAAGCCAAATTCTATGCTATTAATTCAGTTTCCGATGACTTTTGATAGTGCCTTAGATAAATCAATAACTGTTCTTTCATATTTGCAATATATAGGATACTGTCATAAGGGTTCCATTAAAGCAATTCAGGGCTGCCCTATGGAACATCCCACATAGGGATTATCCGAATCCTTGCCCTGCCTGGCTGATGGAAGAAGTGGAAGAAGCCACTCACACACAAATAATTTGAAAGTTTGTTTGAGCCCCAACATCATACTTCTTTGGGCAGACTCCCCCCCCCATTTTACCAATCCACAGCTATTCTGGAGGAGTAACGGCTCAAGTCCCAGTCATTTGCAGTACTCTTGGTATCAGCACTGAGTTTCAGTGTCAACAGCCCATTAGGATGAACGGAGATCAGACCTCTTAGAGCTTTCATTTGACGCCATCTGCAGAATTGACATCACTGCATCAGTTGCACACGAGCCCTGTTTGCAAGGTGTTCTTCACAGTGATGACAGCTAGAAACATTTTTTGTAAATGAAAGATGACCTTCCGTGAAGCTTACATGAAAAATTGTAGTAAGGCAAGTGCAGAATAGTGGGATAAGGAGCTGATGTCTCTGGGGAAGACAGAGAGAAGGATAGCATAAAAGATGTGCACACAGGGTTGCTCTGTAATCTCTACATGCTAACTTCGGGCTGCTGGTAATTCCCAGAAGGAAACCTTTGAAATTAACTCCACAGGTGAGCCCTGGTAAAACTGTCCTAGCAAACAGTCTCTTTGCCTGTATAGATGGAGAAAAGCAAATTTAGCCGTCCTACTTCAAGCCCTACATCCTGGGCTATCAGTGATGTGGGACAGAACATTGACAAACCATTGATTCTGTGTTTCTGTGTCAAGCTTGACATCCAGTGCTAGTGGCCCACAGAAGGATGGCTGGGCACATGTGGCTGGCCCTCCTTAATTCAAGATGCTTCTAAACATTTACATGGCAAGAAGAGCCAAGAGGCCTGTAACATAGGTGAAAGTGCAAGCCTAGATGCTGTTTCATAAGACACATAAACTGTTCTGGGAGATTGGTGTCACTGCTGAGAGAAGAATGTTTGGGAGAACAGGAGAAGAGGTCTAGTGGGGCATGTTCAGGGGAGCAAGCAATATGGGAAAACAGGACAGATGTGAAACACAGAGATATAATAGTAAGAAAAAACCCTAATTTTATTAAAAACCATTAAAAATACCTGCATTCTTTCCTAATGTTATTTTTCCATGTCAGGAATTTCTGAAGTTATTTGAGCAATTGCTGTAAAGCCTTTGTTTTGTGACCAATAGGAGAAGTGGTCTGCAAAGCTATGAGTGAAACAGGAGGTGGGCAACAGTCAAACAAATAGAGTAGATCCATAGGCAAGCTCAACAGGTGTGTTCCACTCTGAAAAAGTTTAAGAAACCATGTTTAAAGTGCCAGGTAGCAGTTTCCCTGTTGCCTAAGAAAACTAGATAAAATAGATCATTGTCATGGCTGAGAATTTTAGCAAGAATTTTTTTTCCTCTGGCGAGTCAGAGCCACCTAGTGTCTAAGGGAAAAAATACCAAAAGCAATAAAATGCACAATTATTTTGTCTACTTTTGTCACATCCTCCAAGACCCTCAAATATTATCAATAATAAGCTGTATGCAACATTAATTAGATCTGGATGTTTGTGGAAATAAGTTATCCATGGACATATATCGTAAAATAAAGACCATTAGCACATTGCACCATTAACTTTTATTTACAAATGTATTACATGCTTAAGAGGCAGGGAGAAGATCGGGAAAAACAATGGTTCTCTCTGGGCCTTCTTCAAGAAGTGTTTCCTAGTTTTAAAAATCTTCAATGTAATTACCAAATCTCTCCCTCTCAATTAACAATTAACTTCCTTTCCCAGTTATCTACTCAATTGCTACCTTTAAAAAGTCACATATATTCAAGTGTGATTCTACCCTGAGAAGTGACTCAGTGAAAATGGCAGGATAGATTTGCATGTTTGTCCTATCAGTGATTTCAGGTCAGCTATGTTCAGTTTTTAAATTAAAAAACTGCTTTTCTTTCTTTAACTGCCAGATTTGCTAATTCATTTCAAGATCTGAAAAGTAAGCAGGCTACTTTCTGTCTAATGCTTCACCCATTAGTAAAGGCTCTGCAGGTCAAATTACCTCACTGACTTCTAGTTATGCCCAATTGAAACTTGTGCTGTTCCATTATTTCCAGAAGTCTTGGACAGATGTGCCTATTTGGAAATTAATTTCTGAGACAAAAAAATGCACTAGAATCCAGCTTGCTGTCTTTTGGCTGTGGTGGGTTTTCAGAGTTAATTGGGGGGGGGGGGGGGCAAACCTAGCAAAATCTTGCTTTTTTTCAGTAAAGTCAAGAGATAATAACTAAAGAGTTTAGCTTGTAATGTTCATTGTCAATTTAATTGAAGTGGAAGTTGGTCAAGTCTCTTACAAATAAATGCTGTCTTATTCACACTGTGTGTAAGTTGAAGCAAATGATTATAAATGAATTGAGAAATATCTCCTGGGATTGGACATAAAGGTCTTGTAAACTGAAATTTTTATAAACAAACAGCTGTTGGGAAAATACCATTATGCTGTAATAGCTGCTATTAAAATCCATTAGCAATCTTGATGGCCTCTTTGAATTTGATGCATCATTTGCTCTGAACAGCATTTCTTCCTAAATATTTTTTACCAAAAATCTTCAGATTAAACAAGACACTGACAACAGACTAGGAGATTAATACCGATTATATACTTTGCTTGCAACCACCAAGCAAACACTGAGGAATGATGCATATTATTCGGTTTAAATGTCACTTGGAAAATTTAAACAAATTGATTTAAATAAATGTAAGGTATTCTCTATCATGGTGGGGCTACTGACGAAAATATAGCATCCTGCATAGATGAAATATTTCCAGATTAAAAATGAGTTTGTAATTTAAGGGGGAAAATCCTAAACAAACAAAAAACAAACAGTCCTACTACTATTTTAAATATTGCAATTTTCTTATTATTATCACATATTCCTGCTTACAGATTCAGATACCATATAGGCTGCCAGCTACCTTCAGAGAGGGGCAGGTTGCAGTTTATGTTTCTGCCAGAATTAGCCATACTTTTAATAAGGTTTTGGAAAATGTGCAGTCAAATATAACACAGCAACTCTCCTCTTACAGGAACAATTCAAATATTAGAATTAACTTTAGACTAAATCTCCAGATGGAGATATATATTGTCTATCATTCATTGATGCTTCAAGATCGCCATCTGGTGGATAATAAAGTATAGCAGCCTAATCCTTAATTTCAATGGAAACATTTTAAACATGCAATGATCAGTTTTTGCTGAGTGTACTATTTACTTCCTGTCTCTATGAGTATATAATGTTTTATTTTATTGCATAGATTTATAGTGTTTGTTCTACTGCTCTATGGTGCTGTGAGTGCCTTGTCAGAGAGTACTTTATAAATAATGCTTGTACATAGATACACACATTGAGACACATGAAATTTCTCATCTGTTCTTTTTTCCTCTAATGTTATCCTTCTTTCCAGAAGTTTTTGCTTTCTCATTTTGCTTTATTTTCTTAGTTCTCTATCTACTTATTCTCCCCCCCCCAATATTTTCTGTCTTCACCTTTCTCTTTCCTTTCCTTCTTTTTTCCCACTGCTCTTTCTATTTCATTTGTTTTCTCCTGTTGTATCCTATATTTTCTTTTTTTGTCCTTTATATTTCAGTCTTCTTCATTTGTGCCTGGCAACCTACACTACCACCAGCACTTTCTTCCTTTAACTCTCCTCCCTGTCTGTGAACTACCTCCAGCTCTTTCTATTTCCTGACCCAAACCCATTCCCTGCCCTCCATTTCCCTAAAACTCTTTCTTGACTCCCTAACCCATATCTCTGTTACCCCTCTCCAGAATAATGGAGTCCAATGGTCACAAGGGAGAAGAGTCTCTCTCCTGCCCTAGTAGTGGCTCATTCGTCCATGGAAGAGTGGGAGGGGACTTCAGACTGTAATCTTTCATGGCAGGGACTGTCTCTTACTATTTATATGTTCAGTGCCTTGCATTACAGGGCTTAAATCTACACTGGGGCATCTTGGAGTTACCATAATACAAATAAATTATAATACTTAATACTATGTCCTCTTCTCTCCCCTCCTCCCCCCGCCCCCATGGTCCATTCTAGAGAGCAAGTGAGGTGTCCATGTATTACATCTCTTCCTCACCCAGTTGCCCAGATGAAAGGGCTGTAAGATGTTCTTTACTATTGTGTGCCCCTGTTATCATGCAAAGAAAACCCAGCATGGCAGCAGCACAGAGCACATCCTTGGGGGTGCAGAGAGCAGGAGCGAAATCAGTATTGTTTTAGCACTTTGAATATCTTAGCACTGCTGAGGCAGCTGCCATTACATTGTGATTTCCAATCCTAGCAGAGACCCCATGCTATTGCTGGTATTTTTCATCTCTTCTAGTTGGCATCAAAGTTAGGCAGCTGGGTGATAAGGAAGCAGATGTGCTAAACAGTACAGTGGAACTGCCTGAAGCTGGAAGCAAGCAGCCACTAGAGTTGGGCTTGAAAGTACTTCACATTAAATTATTTTAATATACTTCAGGATGTTAGGGTGGGAAGTATACAAAGGAAGTTACTTGGAAATTTCTTCCTGTGCCAGCTATTCATTTTTAAATAAAAAAGCTGTAATATTTTATACACATTGCTTAAATATTGTACACCTTTAATATATATATAAATCTTGGCTATAATTCTGTCATGTGACCCCAAGTTTCATCTTTATTCTGTATAACTATGATTATAGTATATCCTATATCCACTTAGAAAAGATTGATAGATTGCATTCAGAAACCAGGATAATGGCCGAAGTAATGCCTTTGCATTATGAGAGTTTTCTGTTTCATATGTAATTTATTTTAAAATTCTTAGGATTTAGATAGTACGCCAGCTTCCTTATTACTCAGTTGTCCAATCAAAGAGTGGTTATGAGACAAATATTGCATATAGTTATGTAGTTAGTCTATGGGCTTTAGTCCACTTTTGTGCTGGCATAAATCAATGTGAAACTAGAGGAACACATTGGTTTTTTAGGCAATATGTCATAATGTATACCCATAAGGGGGTAGAATTAAGGTTGTATAGCCTTAACTTTGTTATTTTCTGATCTCTTAGGGTATGTCTACACTACCCTCCTATTTCGAAATAGGAGGGTAATGTAGGCATACCGCACTTGCAAATGAAGCCTGGGATTTGAATTTCCCGGGCTTCATTTGCATAAGCCGGGCGCCACCATTTTTAAATCCCGTCTGGTTCGAACCCCATGCCGCGGCACGAACTACCGTTACTCCTCATTCCATGAGGAGTAACGGTAGTTCGAACTAGGAAGCCTAGTTCGAACTACCTAGTTCGTGCCGTGTGTAGCCGCGCGGCACGGGGTTCGAACCAGCCGGGATTTAAAAATGGCGGTGCCCGGCTTATGCAAATGAAGCCCGGGAAATTCAAATCCCGGGCTTCATTTGCAAGTGCGGTATGCCTACATTACCCTCCTATTTTGAAATAGGAGGGTAGTGTAGACATACCCTTAGTGCTTTGCCTTGTGGGAATATAACTTTTAGGTTTGGAATTTCTTGAATCTTTTAAGAAGTAAAAATGAAAAGTAAAAAATTCTTCCACATGGAACTCTGGTAGAAAGCAATAGAATGCTCTGAACTGTGGTCCTAATCTAGAAAAAGCTAAAGTACTTATGTATCTTTAAGTAGGAGTTTCCTTTCAATGGGATTTAGTCACATGTTGAAGTGATTTGAAGTTTCAGGAGCTAAAAGCATTGCTGCCTGTTATGAACACATTCCTGCTTTATGGTCTGATCTCTCTATTTCTGCTGAACTTCAATACTATTTATGCAATAAAACAATTTTAGAATTTGAAATATCATATTTATGTATTTGTGGCCAAACTCTCATCTGGCTCCATTGAAGTCAGTGGAGGTCCATTAACAGAGAATTTGGCACACCACCTCTTTACTCTATCTGTAGAGTGGGAATAAACTTTATAAGCTTTCTCTGTGCAGTGTGCCTACACCTTTATTCATGTAAGAAAGGATCCTTAGGACCTGACAGACAGCACTTGACTCAGGACCTAACAGGTGGGAGAGGCATTCTTAAGGTGTTCATAGATGCCAGCTGGTAAAGAACCCTTGAAAGCTGTCATACCAGCAAACCACTCCTTAAGTGACTCATATTTTGTTTGTGGAATCTTCTGTTTATTTCAACATTTACATTTTTCTGCCTTGGCCATTATCAATGTAAAACCCATATGTAGTTGCTGAGATTTCATCAAGTGTAGCTGAGTGCATGGCACAGCATAAGCATCTGTAAAGAACTTTTTCTTGCTTGGGTAGATAATGACTCTTCTATCTCATCTGAAGGAACTGACTGTTTAACAAATGAGTTGCTGAAGGCATCTCTTAACTTGCATAACCATGAGTGCTTATTAGTGTCCTTATCAGAACTTCATTGTATTAGAGAGAACGGCTAGCCATAATTTTTGTAAGCAGATAGGGGCTTTTTGTGTGGCTGATCCAAAATATTAGGTAGTTTCTCTGTCCAGTTCCTAATGGACAGGTGTCCACATCACTGAAACACTCATCATCAATGCCACTCTTTTAGACTAGATCCAACTCCATTGATGTTAACAGAAAGAATCCCCTTAACTTCAGTGGGAAATGGATTGGAACCTTGGGCAGCTTCAGCTAAGAGCCCAAGAACATAATGGGAATGGAGAATGAATTACTTTCACTTCTGAAGTGTTCTAGGTCAAGATTCCTGTACGTTGACAAGAAAATGTGTCAATTTATTTTTTATTTTTTTGCTGCTGTTGCTCATGCTAAATCTATAATAGAAGGGTTCAGTTGTCAGTGATACCAATTAATCTCATTTCACAGGAAGCCAACATACTAAAAAAAAGACTATATGCTATAATCATAATATATGTCTCTCTCTTTTTGCAGAGTGTGAGTGCAACATTGTTTTGAGGGGAATTACACACCCATTTTGCTTCATGGATTAAGAGTGTGTTTATGGGATCACACCTTGTAAAAGTTTGTGGGGTTGCTGTTCTATGAAAGTGGTATATTTTGCTAGCCTCAGGCCTCCAGAAATGGTATGGCTACTGACACTTTTCAGGTAGTCATGGCAAAAACTACAGGTTGAACCTCTCTAGTCCAGCACTCTCTGGTGCGGCAACATCTGTGGTCTGCATGATTTTGGTTAGCCAGAAGTCCACTTATCTGTGGCCAAGTTTCCCATGATCCTATAAAGTTTATTTACAGCCACCAGTCCTGGCTCTTGGTGTTCTGTGCTGTTGTTTAGCTCTAATTTACCCTAAATCTAAGAGCCCAGTAAGCAGTGAAAGTGATGGTAATCCTGCTAGACAATATTGACCTCTCATACTTCAGCAAATTCTCTGGTTCTCTGGTTCGGTACTGGTCAGACTAGAGCAGTTCAGCCTGTACTTTAAATAGTCATACAGGCTTTTCCACTTATACTAGAGAGTCTTTCCATTAACTTCTATGGGCTTTTGATCAGGCTGAATTTGCCTAGGAATACAACATAAGTAGTGGATTGAGGGGGATGCAAACAGGGCAAATAATGATTCTTTTTTCTAAAGTTGTGCCAGAGACCCTAGAGACGTCTGGGCCCATTTTCTTGGATACTGTACACACAAGTAGAAGGACATGGTCTCTGTCCTGCAGATCTTACATTATAATGTAAAAGAAGACAATGTGATCGCAATGACAGAATAGGAGAGGTAGGGGAAAGATAACAGCGGTTGGGCACATGTTTGTGTGGACTAGCTATATGTAAAACCTGAGGATTCAGAGTTTAAAATGGCTAAATATTAACTAGAACTAAACTAGAATCAGCGCCAGAGTCTGACTTTGACTAGAGTTGTTTTGCAGTATGGGTGCAGTTCAAACCACAGGCCTAAGCCAAAAGGTCTGTGTAGTTCAGTGTGAGCATGACAATGAGACACAGGTATGGCAAAGGCAATTGTACAGCCAGTTTTACCATGCAGCATGGATATTCAAGTGTGTGCTTGAAAACACTGAGTCTTCAAGCCTGGTCCTTCAGACCTGTGTTTACAGTGCCATTCTGGAGGGGCTAGTGTAAGAGTGACATTGGGAAGGGGTCAAACAATGAGAAAGAGCGAAGAGAGAGAAGGGAGCAGCAATTCCTTGAAGATAGGAACTGGAAAAGAGGTTGCCAGAAGAAGTGAGAAGGTGTTAGGGGCTGAGACCAGCGAAACATTAATGGCAAAACTGTCAAAAATGCCCTGTTAAGCAAAGAACATTGAGGGTAGAACCTCTTCCCCGCCTACCATTATTGCCCTGAGTAACTTCTTTTAAGTAAATGCCAACTGACCATTTTCGAAGCAGTGGACTCAAGGGCTGTGTCTAGACTACATGCCTCTGCCGGCAGAGGCATGTAGATTAGACACATAGGCAAAGGCAAATGAAGCCGCAATTTAAATGATTGCGGCTTCATTTACATTTACATGGCTGCCGCGCTGAGCCGACAAACAGCTGATCAGCTGTTTGTCGGCTCGCGCGCTAGTTTGGACGCTCCCCTGCCGACATCAAAGTCCTTTGTCGGCAGCCCCGTTATTCCTCGTGGGATGAGGTTTACCGGGGCTGCTGACAAAGGGCTTTGATGTCGACAGGGGGAACGTCCAGACTAGCGCGCGAGCCGACAAACAGCTGATCAGCTGTTTGTCGGCTCAGCGCGGCAGCCATGTAAATGTAAATGAAGCCGCGATCATTTAAATCGCGGCTTCATTTACCTTTGCCTAAAAAACAAATCTACATGCCTCTGCCGACAGAGGCATGTAGTTTAGACGTACCCAAGGAGTGGCCAAACTATGTAGTGAACTACATTCAAACCAGACTTGAGTAGTGGGGCTGTGCCATGGAACCCAGGTCTTTTTTTCTTAACTACATTTAGATTATATTGCTGAGTAGCTCACTATTGGAAAGGTAGATATTGTAAAATGGAACATTTATAATTTAATGAAAGAAATATGACATTTTTAGATACAATCCACTTTGGCTCTTTTAGGAGAGATTTTAAAATACGACTTAGTTTGTAGACACTTTGGGCCAAATTCTAAAGTGAATGTAAGAGCGTTCAGGTTGCTGTAATGTAAACACTGAGTGAATCAGAAGAATGTGAAAGGTAGGTATGTCAGGATTCTTGCAATCACCTTTACATTTGGTCCCAGGCTAAATTTCTCTGTAGGAAACTGTATCATCAATAAAGAAAATATCTTCAACCGCAGTTGTTTCCCTTGATATCCTTTTCTGGTATCCAACCATTTCATGCTGACTATAGCACTGTATATTTAGTTTATTCTATAACTTAACTATACAGAAATTCATACATATTAGACATTTATTTGCTGAACTTTGTGCTCTCTTCTTCTTGAATACCTGGTGCTTTCCCCAGTGGAAAATCTCTGCAGTACCATCCAGAAAATTCCTCTTACTTTCCCAACCCACCCTAATCCAGAATCACTCACATCTGGATATTAAGTACAAACAAATTGGGATGTAGCTAATTAGTTGATTTTAAGCAATCTAAATACAAAGCCAGAGTCTCTGCTATAATGTTATAGGTACTTTGTTCTGCCTGCGTTATGCAAAAGGGTCAGAAAATGTCCTTGTATAGGTGAATTCTTGGCTGGCATAAATCTAATGGAAAGGGTGCCATTCCATCCAGCTCAATGCCAGATCTAGGGAACTATAACTTAACTAGGGTATTGACAGCCCCCTTTTCTCCTTTGCCAGGCAGAACTCAGGCCCTGGAGAGATTTGAGTCCATGTGATATGGGGTTCACTCACCATGGATGGCACCTTCTCCTGGAGGCCCTGGGGAATAGACTTATTCCTCGTCTGACACCTCTTCTTGTGGTCTGTAGCCCCTCTCTTGCTCCAGGAGCTGAAGCTTCCAGTTTATAATTCTGCCCTTTGGCGTAGATCACTAGGGCTATGTCTAGACTGCAGGCTTCTTTCGAAAGAGGCTCTTTCGAAAGATCGCGTCTAGACTGCAGGCGGATCTTTCGAAAGAGAAATCCGCTTTTTCGAAAGAGAGCACCCAGCGAGTCTGGATGCTCTCTTTCGAAGACGGCCTCTTTACATTGAAGAACGCCTTCTTTCGAAAGAGGAACTTTCGAAAGAAGGCGTTCTTCCTCGTGAAATGAGGTTTACCGCCATCGAAAGAAAAGCCGCGTTCTTTCGAAATAATTTCGAAAGAACGCGGCTTGAGTCTGGACGCAGGGGAAGTTTTTTCGGGAAAAGGCTACTTTTCCCGAAAAAACCCCTGAGTCTGGACACAGCCTAGGAGTTTGCCCTTTGAGGAGATAGTGTCTCTGGACCTGCTGACTAAGCAATGCCAGTCTGTCAGTAGATGGGAGAGGTCTTAGGTCTGCCCACAACTCTGGGTTCTAGCCTAGAGACCCTACAACATATTGCCAAAATTTACCAAATCTTGCTAATTTCTCACTGGGCAAGCTGTTTTCTAACTACAGGCTTTCTTCTCCATTTTTCTATCATCTGGATTTGTCCTATCCTCAGGGCTGGGTTCCCAGGCCTTATTCTTCCCTCCTTCTCTCTCTTATACAGAGAGGGTAGCTGCAAACTGCCTCACTGTAACCATTTTTGTGGCCCATTTCCTGGTTTTATAGTAGCTCAACAGGCAGGGCTGAATCTTCTAATCGGGGGTTGCTTCCTTAGTCTGAACCCCTCATATGTGCTTTATTTCATTCATTGGCCCCTTTCTCAGCTTTCTTCACCCTTTCCAGATTGGTGTGGGGTGAACACTCCGTCACATCACAGAAGTAATATCTTCAGTGGCAAATCCAATTGGCTGTGTCTACATTAGCAAGATTTTGTGCAAAAGCGGCGGTTTTTGCGCAAAATCTTGCCGCCTGTCTACACTGGCCGCGAGTATTTGTGCAAGAACACTGACGTTGTAATGTACAAAATCAGTGCTTTTTGTGTAAATACTCTGACGCTCCCGCTCAGGGATAAGTCCTCTTGCGCAAGAGGCCAGTGCAGACAGGTAACACCAGTTTCTTGTGCAAGAAAGCCCGATGGCTAAAATGGCCATCGGAGCTTTCTTGCGCAAGAGAGTGTTTACACTGGCACAGATGCTTTTGCGCAAAGGCACCTGCCAGTATAGACACTCTCTTGCGCAAATACTTTTAACGGAAAAACTCTTCTGTTAAAAGTATTTGTGCAAAATCATGCCAGTGTAGACGCAGCCATTCTGTTTTTTAGAAATATGCTCTTGTTTTATTAACACGAATGAGCATATTTTTCAAAGGTTTGAAAAATAGTTATCTTATGCGTATGACACACTCCAAGTACATCATTTTTCTGGCAATGTTATGTCCGATGGTGCACATTATGCAAAGAACCACAGGCATAGAATTGCTAGCTTCCTCCTGCCAAAATCATGTCTAAAGTGATCCAGTCTTGCTGCCCTTGGGTAAATGTCCCATTGACATTAAGGGGGAAGTTCATTCCTGATCAGTGAGATATATTCTTTAAAAAAAAAAAGAAAACTATAGATATTTGCATTATCATTTTTGTAAATACCCTCCAATTCTGGTGGAAGGGAGAAAATTGAAACTGTCTGTAAGAATCAGTATTGAAATAGAGCATTTTAAAACACTCATGCCCGGTGCTTCTTGATTTTTTTTTAGGAAGAATTAACATTTTGAGATAATATCTGTTTTTTCATAGGTTTGCAGTGGTTAAATCAATAGTTAATGAGGTTCATGATGTAATTCAAGCTTCTAGTTTGTTTATGCTAGACCAACTTTATCCATACTCCAAACAAATTATCTCTTATAATCACCAGCCTGAAGATAAATCTCTAAATGTTTTTCTGATGATAGTGCTGTAGTTGGCAGGTGTTAAAAGTGCCTCCCAGGGACAAAGATTGAAGATGGGCTTGTTCCCACAAATCCTTCAGGCGAGGATGTTTAGCTCTCTATCCTGTCATTTGCAGAGGAACCTTGTATGGTGCCCTGCTAATGAAATCTAACAGGCAAAGGTCATATATCTTTGTGAAGAAAAATGCAAAGCTGGTGAGTGATGAATGTGCTCTGTGGGGTTCAGTGGACGGTGCTTAGGGATAAAATCCATATTTAAACAGTATTGTAGGCTGGCAGTATTTGGCATATCTGTATTCTTTATGCTTTAAGTACCCTTTATAACCCCTCCCCCTTACCTGGTGATATGTCTGACATAAATATGAAAATAACTTCAGTTTGCTCAGAATTTGTTTGCTTAAATGGAAAAAATGAAATAAACCCTCTGATTGAATATGTGCAAGTTTTTAGAGTGATAATGAACTTGGGAAACTGCAGTATGTAAAGTACCTCACATAAATATAACAAACAATTTTTATTCTCTCTGTTTATAAAACCTTGAGTTAAAATGTAATATCGTTACAGATAAACTAACTGTAGAACTGCATTATTTAGTGTAAAAATACTAAGCTAATATTAAAGGTTCAGTTATCTGTAAATCAGAAACATCAGGAAATGGAATTTAAACAAAATTTTCAGGTACTAGGTTGCATATAGAATGGTGGTTCTTTAAGAAATCTTTAATCTGAAGTTAAAAGGAATTAAATTAATCAGATATTGTTGAATCACTGCTGTTTTTGGAGAAGTTACCAGTTCATTTGCTGTAGTTATACTGCTGAGCTAAAAGACAGTTCAATAAATCAACTCAAGCTTGATGGATTCTACAAACCATTGCAATGAGTGTGTGGAAGAGGAAAGAAATGTCTTAGTATTCCCTCTTTGACAAAAGGGTATGCAAAGAGCCTAAATGGATGAATGGTTGATTAATTTTGCCAGAAATTTTCTTGACAACTAGAAATGTGGTTTTTTTATTACCATGTTTGTATGTGAGCTATTTTATAAGGTGTGAGTTTTTACATAAAAAATTATATCTGAGACTTATCTGTATAAAATGTATAGCTCCTGGTCACTATGTATGCTACCAATGTCTCTGTACAGCATTGTACACTATAGCCAGCAGCATGGCCCATGCTAATTTTGCCTATTATCTCTCACTATTCTGTCAACAAAGAAATCAGATACTGCACATGATTCAGCATTGATCTTATGAGTGCACGTAAAAAGCTTCTGCTTTCTCAATAATATTTTAAGTGGATTTGCAAGCCAAGAAAATAGCTGAAAATTTGATGCATGTTCTTGGCATATTATGTAGCAAGAAAAGCATGGTACAAAGACTGACAAGGATATAAACAGATATAATTGCTCTTTTCAGTTGCATGCAACCCTCTATTTAAAAGTACAGTTCCCTGACATATACTTTCTTCTATTATATCTTTCTCTCCTGCATATTTATATAGCTAGATTTTCAAATGAGTGACTTTTCTTTTTCCATATGAAATTTGACCCCGTTCAGGCATCAAGTTATAGACACAAATTTTACTGGCCCAAAAAAGAGCAACTGAAAAAGGGAAGCCAAGCTTCAGCTTATGGGGAAGTATAAACCATAAAAACTTACAACTACAGAAACATTTGTAGTCAAAGTGGCAATTTCATCTATTGGTGTAGGAATAGATGTGATATGTTGATTAAAAAGGAACAACTAAAAAAACAAGCAGAAGATTTACAGGCTTTTGGGCAAATGATTTTTTTCCCTTAAATGTGGTAAGCAAATATATAGTAAACAGTAGGGATATAAGAGTGCAGCCATTTAAATGGGTAACTGATAAACATGAGCTTATCGGTTACTCATGGTAACACACTTCTCCCAGAATGGCTCCTGGGGCCAGCTGCTGCCTCTGTACCAGAGGCAGCAGGATGGGTCAACAGGCAGTGTACGCTAGCTCCAAGGGAGCCAGCTGCTGCACCGTACTGCAGGTATGTGCAGACATGTAACCACTGAAAATTTCAGTCGTTTACACAGCCAATTACTCTCATTTTAACATTCCTAGAAAACAGAGTTTCCCTCTAGCCCACCAGTTCAGAATCATTCCCATCCCTATCTTAACCCCTGAACCTGTACCCAAGTTTGCCTCTGTTAGACTTAATGAAGCCATCATGTTAGTAAGTGCCATCATGTTATAGCAGTATACCAGTCTGTGCACCCCTGAGAAATGTCAGTTGCTGTTTATTTAATATTAGTTAAAATGATTGTTTCTTGTTTGTAGTGTTGTTATACCAGTGTTAGTCCCAGGATATGAGAGAGACATGGTAGGTGAAACAATCTATTTTAATCAACCAATTTCTGTTGATGGAAGGGACAGGCACTTGACCTTCACAGAGATCTTCCTCAGGTCTGGGTAACATTCTGGTTACCTTCCTCAATCCTGAGAAGAGCTCTGTGAAGGCCAAAAGACTGTCCCTTTAACCAACAGAAGTTGGTCCAGTAAAATAGGTAACCTCAACCATCTTGTCTCTCTTTAATCATTTCTTATCTCTCATGCAGAAACAATAGCAGTTAACCAACTATTTCTGCTTCTGTGTGTCCATGCTACCAAAATTCTCTGAGAGGGTTAGTTTGTATAGACTTTCAAGAAGTCTTTAATAATTTTTTCTCACGAGAAACTATGAAACTACTCACATTACTGAGCATTTTGTACTGTAATATTTCAGAGATTGCACTTTAAGACTCTGAAAAGGGTAAACAATTAATGTTCTAATCTAGAGTATAGGTTGCCTATCCATAATAGAAGGATTCCTTCTTTCCTATGGAGGAAAATGCATAGTTTACTTAAGTCTGGTATGCTGGAGGATGAGTCAGTTTCTGAAGTATCAGGCGTGGACCACTGCTGAAAGTAGTGTTCCAATGATTTAATATCCTGAACCAATATAACTGTTCTTATTTTCTTCTAACATATGGAAAGGCCATACTCCTATTGTCAAGCTGAAGACATTGCCAAAATATGCGGTCTGCCCTCGACAACTTTGAAAAGATGGTTGATATAATTATAATTTGCTTGTTTACCTGTATAACTTTTTTTTAAAAATTTTGATACTTTCCAGTTTATGCACTCCCAGAAACCCAATCTTGACCTGTGCTACATGCGTACAAAGCACAGGCATTTTAAATTAGTTACAAATATTAATTAAAAAGACTAATTGAAATAGACAAACCAAAGATTTAATCTGCACTCATCTGAAATTTCATCAACAATAGCTGAAGTCTATGTATCTTGGATTACTCCTTCAAAAAGCATGGATTATTATACTCAGAGTAAACAAACAGGAAGTATACATCTGATGTGGAGAATGTAATGCATCAGTGAAACTGTTCAGCTACACCTTCATTGAACACATAGGCTATGTCTAGACTACATCCCTCTTTCGAAAGAGGGATGTAGTTTAGACATACCCAGTGTGATTAATTCCATTGGTTATACTTGTATTCTTGCTTTACTTCCATTGTCTCATTTCTCCTATGCGTCTCTGAACAATCATTCTGCACAGCATTGGCTGGATGATTCTTACTGAACCATGCAACCATCAGCAATCTACTTTTTTCAAGCCTCTGCATAGAAAAAGCAAGAATTTATCCTTACAATCAGTAGTCAGAAGAGACAGTGGGGTATTGTACTTTTCAATTGTTCAGTATCCAATTCTACTTCAGGATACAGGATCTAAAGTTTAAATTCCTTAATTGGTTTACCACAAGCTGCAAGGTGCTCTATAGTGAAGAGTGTGGCATAGGAATTTATATAGAACAGAATGGAACAGAAGCAGCTTTTTCAGATACCACCTCTCTTTCTGTTCTTTGCTTTTGCACATTCATTTGACCTTTTCCTGAAAGCTTAGAATGGCAACTATAAAGAAGAGGGGCAGAATTATATTACTTTTATTCATATACTTTGGGTGTGTCTAGACTACAGGGTATTTTTGGAAAATAGTGGCCTTTTTTCAAAAAAACTTCACCTGCGTCTAGACTGCTGCCACGTTCTTTCGAAATTAAATCGAAAGAACACAGCAGTTTTTTCGACCGCAGAAAACCTCATTTTATGAAGAATAATGCCTTTTTCAAAAGTGCTTTTTTGAAAAAAGGCGTAATTGAATGCAAAAACGGTGCTTTTTCGAAAATACTGGTTGCTGTCTAGATGATCTCTTTTGAAAGAAGCTTGTAGTCTAGACGTAGCCATAGTGTTCTGATATTAATAGTGGGAACAGAAAAACCACATATAGGTAGATTGGTACGTATGGCAGATGAACATAACCTTTTTTTTCTGGTCCCAGAAGAGCAAAGGATTTTGTATTAAGCAGATCCACCAGTTGTGGATACTAAAGAAGGCTAGAACAATAAATGCACATATCCACTTTTGAGCTATCCTGATATCTATACTACTAATTTGTATTTCTTTTTTCAATTTGATGGCCTTACCTGAAAACTTATAAAAGCGGAGTGTGTCTGTTTTCAGGTGGAGGGTTTCTGTAATTACTTTGAATTTACAGTAAATGGCACACAGAAGAGCTCTGCACGTGTGCTATAATAGTGGTGATTGCTCTGTTATATGGTAATTTATGTCATAAAGTTTATCAGTAAACATACAGAAAGAAACAGGAAAGCAAAAATAGTAGCCATGAAATGCAAAGAGTGTCTAGTGAGATAAAGCACGGCTCAACTTGTGTATCACAATGGTTAGAAAGAATTACTTTTATTGAGAAAGTTATAATAGAGACACAGTTATATTCATCGCTTTTACTTTGTGATGGTTGGATATTTTTAGCAAATGAGTTGTCAGCAGAAAGGCTTCATTAGACCCATCAGGATATCTGCCCATGAATAACGAATCCCAAACTGTACTGACAGTTTCCTTGAGCCAAAATGATGGAGCACCTCTGACAAAAGCCATATTGTGCTCTCCATGTGAGAAGTATGGAGAACAAAAGAGACAGTTTGTTCCTAATATGGTCAGGTTAATATTGACACAGTTAGCACAGAAGACTCAGAAGTGTGCGTAATGTACATTTACAGTGATCACTTGGGTAATTGACTGTTGGGTATCATAAATCAGAAAGTGTTACTAGAGAATTACAATTCACTTTTGAGTGTTGTTCCAAGGTTTCTTGTCAAGTAAAATTGTTCAGGTTTGCAAATATGACCACTATTAAATAGGCAATATTCCTGTAACCACTGAAACACATGCATATAGAAGAAGTTTAATTTTTAACAATACTATTAAATATATGTAATGCACTTACTTCAAATTAAAATACAGGTACACAATTACTGAATTTGTCAAGTCTAGAAATACTTCAGAATTATTTAGATTTCTTAAACACCAAGGTACGTTGTGGTATAGATTTTCATGTATGTTAGTTAAGTAAATGCTCTGGAAAAGAAAACAAAATATTGTTTAAAATTTACAGTTCATTGTTATTTACATAATTTCATTATGTTATATTAATATAAGCCTTCTTATATACTTTATATATACAACTTGATATGACTTACAACTCATATTTTGAAGGAAATGGTTTGGAGTTTGTTGGAGGAATGCTAAGATACTGGCTTTTTTTTTTTTTTGTAAAGAGTTGATCACTACACCACATAGTTTGGGACACTTACATAAAAATTCTGCCATACCTGTTACAATAGTTTTGCCTTTGTTACAGGAGTAAACAGAGGACAGCGTGAAAACTAATAAAACATATACATAGCCTTTTTTACCTGCAGAGTGCTGTGCAAATAATTAAAAAAAAAACAAAATAAAAAATATTTAAGTAAAAAAATCTTACAAAAAAGTAATAGGTAATTGACCCTCCCTGTTGTTTTATTGTGCCCTCGTATTCCTTATTATATTTAATTAATTTTATTAGCATATTTTTGACAGACTTTATAATGAATTTTGAATGTGGCAGTTTATCTTGTGAAATCATTTGTAGTCTTCCATTTCTGCAGGAAATAATATATTCACATTTAACATTTACAACAAATGCAGAATTCTACTGGTTGTTCTTTACTCATCTATAGAAAGTTTATTCTTGAAGGTTCTGTAGTTCCAATCTACCATGAATTGTGATATTCTGCCATTTGAAAGAACCTTACTCTTATGATGATGGGTAGTAAAACAATCATTTTTAGTGGATATTTATCTTGCTTGTCAGAAATGAAGCCTATATTTTATGTTAGCTGGAATAATTACAGAAATCTATCTCAGAGCACAACATGTTGATTTAGCTACTTTGTGGACACACTTCACTGAAGTGACTATTCAAAAGCACTTTATGAAACATATATCATTATTGATATGCCGGCATTATACAGGAAACTTTAGAAACTTTTATGTACTAGCAGGCAGCCTTTTGTGAATATTTGAAATAGAGTTAGCTATTGTCTGGTAATACTAATGTGAGTGATACTGTCATTTTGTTGCCATATGGTGTAAAGCTTCCTAACAACACAGACTGAATAAGGAGATATTGGTTTTATGTCTTCTCTAAAGAATGACACATCAGTAGCACAGCATCTCAGAAGCATACTTGGGCAATATTAGAGGGAGCATGGCTGGGTTCCTCAGCTGGTATTTGAACTTGAAGCCTTCTGACTGAGAAATAAGAGATCTGCATCATGCTGAGCTACCATACAGAGTACTAGCTGTATTTGGCTTTTACGTGACAAATTTTCTTCATGGGGTAGGAATCTCTTTCATCTTGCCTCAGTCATGGAATCTACAGGCAGTCCCCGGGTTATGTACAAGATAGGGACTGTAGGTTTGTTTTTAAGTTGAATTTGTATGTAAGTCGGAACTGGTACATATTGTAGGGGAAACTCTAGCCAAACATTTCTCCAGAGCTCAGTTTTATTCTCCCACACCTCACTTCCCTCAGTCTTTTATTCTCAAGCTGAGGTGTCTGCTGAGAAAAGCCACTCCACGTCTCCCTGGTCTGCTGGGGGGGGGGGGGGGCGCTAGCTTCGCATCTCCCTGGTCTGCTGGGGGGAAGCAGCTAGTGCGGGGTTGCCTCACCCCGTTTGTAAATAGATATCCGATGTAAGTCGGATCCATGTAACCCGGGGACTGCCTGTACTTCAATGAAAGGTGCAGATTTACTTAGTGAGAGATTCTTTATTTTGTGAGATGGGAGTGACCCTGGTGGCCAGGGAAAGTATTCTGAGGAAATTATAATGAGGTTATGACTGTTCACTATTTAATAGGTATTCCTACCTTTTTGCTATGTATATAATGCACTGGTTTTGCGCAAGAAGTATGCAATTGAGGCTAAGCATGGAATATCGCCAAGGCTCATTTACATAATTAATGAGTGGAAGCTTTTTGCACAAGAGGCTTTTGCGCAAAAAGGAGCCGTCTGCATGGCTCATTCTTGTGCAAAAACCCCCTCTTGTGCAAGAGCCATTTTTCCAGGAAAAAAAAAAGCGGAAAAACGGCTCTTGTGCAAGAGGGGGTTTTTGCACAAGAAGGAGCTGTGGAGATGGATTTCTGGAGAGCAGCAGTACCCAGAAATTCTTTTCCCTGTTATCAGCTCAGCTGTCACAGAGATTGTACCCTTTCCTCTCTGATGAAAACTTTGTCTGAGTTTTTTGTCTCTATCATCTCCAGGCTAGACAATCCACCCTTCCTATGGCTATGTAAATCCCTATGAAAACTTCAACTAATATGGACAGTGGCTGTTTGCCACGTCAGAAGGACATTTAAAAGTGAGCATAATATGCCACTGTTGTGTATTTTATATTGGCTGGCAGACTACACTGAGTGCAATTCAAAGTGTTAACTATAGAGCTGGCTGTTTCTCATTGCTTGCATATGTAAGGGGACTGTTAGCCCCTTACTAAAACTTTGTGGGAGTTTTTGGTTCGCCAGCTCCCAGTGTCAAAAGGGGAAGGGTCCATGAGAAATCAGGGCCCTGAGACTGACGGACCCTAGAGACAATGGAAAGCAGCCAACACTCCAGCTCGGCCTGATTGACAAGTTGAACAGGCCAGTGAGGAAAGAGAGAGGCCAGGCCCCGTCCTCCCTGTGACCTGGGATTTTTCTGGGTCTCTCTGAGCAAGGAGAGAGCTGAGACACAGCTAAGAGGAGCAAGCTGTGTGGAGAAGCAGTCCTGCAGCAACAGAGCCAGGCACCTACAGCCCAAGGAGTGCAAGCTGTGCTGAGGGGCAGTCCTGCAGCAACAGCGCCGGGCACATCCAGCCCAAGGAGTGCAAGCTGTGCTGAGGGGCAGTTTTGCAGCAACAGAGCCAGGGACACACAGCCCAAGGAGCGCAGACCATGTGCTGAGCAGCAGACTGGCAGTGCTCAAAGAGCCAAAAGAGACAGAGAAGCAACGCAAGGAGCTGGAGACTGGCAAAGCAGCACAGTCTGCAGCTGGGTGTGATGAGCAGCAGGGACCAGCAAAGTGTGGGAAGAGGCTCTGGGCAGGAAGATATCACCAGCCAAGAGGCCCAGCAGGCCAGACTGGGAGAGGGGTCTGGCCACTTAGAGCTTGAGGCTATGTGGTCACTGCCAGAGCAAGCGTGTCCAGCCTGCAGCCCCCCTGCAGCACATCCAGGGCCTCTAAGGGGCCTATAAGGAAGAGACTGTGGACTGTCCTTACACTCTGCAGACTGCTGTTTTGATGTCCCCATGCTACAGAGCAGGGCTGTGTGTTCTCATTTAACCATTCTAATTTTTTTCTTATTCTTTTCTCTTTAATCAGTTGATGTTTAATAAATTGTATTTGCTTTGAACCTTATGAAATGATCACTGGGCCAAGAAAGCATGCAATGTAAAGAGAGCACCTCGGAGTGGGGACACCCTAACTCCTGCCCCTAGTGACTACAGGGTCGGGGATTAAGCCCCAGGAAACCTGGGCCCAGCCTTGTTGGGGTTTTGAGGACTCTGCTACTCAGGAGAGTGGAGGGGGAGCCCTCAGGATCAGGGAAGCCGCGGGGAAAAGGAAGTGGGAGTGGGGGCTCAGATCCTTTCACTGGTCCATTTCACCGGGGTGGTATAGAAGCCAGGAAAGTTCCCCACAATAGCAGGACCATTCCCCCGCTTACACATAGTGCTGTGGTGGGGACAGATGCTATGCTGCTGTCTGAATTGAATCAAAATCCCGCACTGATGGCTTCAGTATAAATAAAGGCCAGCTGCATCTCCTTTGTCAAAGCCAATTCCTAAACAGCAAAACATAAACATAAAGCACCTGTGGAAACAGGGCTACAGTGCATTTAGCTACTCCCCTCATGGAGGTGGTTTACCTAGAGTGCTGGGAGAGCTCTCTCCCAGCACGTCTGTCATTGCCACACTGCCATTTCAGACAAGGCTTAAGAGACAAAGAGGCCTTCCTTTATACAGCAATTTTATAATATGAACCAGAATTCATAAGAGGTACAGTCAGACTTTCCAAAATTGCCAGACTTGCTACATCCATATCTTGCAAGCTGAAAATTTTTTTGTTATAGAACCCTAACAAAACTTAATTCTCTGGGGGAAAGTGTAATTAGCTATATCCATTTACTAAAAACACCTTTGAAGTTGCAAAAATGAGTATTTCCATTTCCACTTGTGCTGCTCTCCTGTAGCAATGATTTCACAACTTTTAGTTGTCCTCCCAGATGGAATCAATGCCTCTTGTGATTGATAATCTTAATTTCAGCCTGAATTGGGGGCGGGGGAGGTAGAATTCTGAATAGGAGTGTACTGAGGCAAAACAATGTAATTTATATGCACTTTAAGACCTCCTTTTTACTGCCAGGGAGATGGAAAGATGATTTAGTGTACATGAGAATCAGGCCCTAAATATTAAATCCCACAAGTTCCGTGGATGCCCGATGAAAATAAATACAACACCAATTTGTGACAAAAACAGAGAAACATGTATGTTTACCAGTTAATGTGAATGACAAAAAGTGAATAAATAAAATGTATAATTTATGCATTTTATGTTCTCATAAATCATTTGCCTGTCAACATTTCCATAATTTATTAATTTATGAATCTTTTAAGCATAATAATGGAAATTGGCTGACATAAATCACTAAAGGTTTCAGTGAGAATATTTGTGTTTATATTAGGGATATGTGAGCAGTTTGCATAGACTGCAGAACCCATTGGAAATCAAGAGGTGGATTGGGGTTCATTTCTATTAGCAAAGCGCCATGATTCCCAACTCTAGGCTCATGCTATTCACACAGTTTTATCCTAGTCATCTGATTGATGCCTCTCACCTTGGAAATGTATGTTCAACCTGGCCAAATCAGTTGCAATGGTGTCTTCAAACAGTTTGACAATGGGTAGTCCTCTAGTGTGCTTAGATCACAGCCTATCAGGCTGACCAATATTGTCTCATTGTACTCCCCAATCTGTCTGTTCATATTCATCTGTTGTCTCTTGGTTTTTTTATGTAGCTGATAAATTCTTTGGGACTGAGGCTGTCTTTTGCTCTATGTCTGTACAGTGTGCAGCACAATGGAGTTCCGGTCCATGACTAGGGCTCCTAGTTCTATGATAATACAAATAAATATTAATAACAGTAAGTTGCATCAGGGCCAGAACTTATCCCCGGAATCAAGGAGCTGAATCAAACTGTCTGGTTACACTCCCCACAACCCCTCTTATGGTAAGAAAAAAAAAGGATAATAGATGCCTAATGTATTTATTGTGAAATGGGTCTGAATTTCCATAAATAGTCTCTCACAGTTGATTGCCAATAAACTATTTTTTACTGACTCTAGGTACCCTAGCTTCTGTATTTTGCATTTTTAAACTAATTTAGTCCCATTTAAAATCACTGTGCTCGACTTACGATGTACATCTGTCAGAATCTGATATGGATGTCCAACAATAAGATGCTACCCTCAGTTTGTGTAGCAATCCTAACACATGCATTGTTACACAGCACACAAATAACAAGATGGACATGCATCTTTAATTAGAAATACATATTTTTTTTTGTAAACACTTGACACAAAGAGTTTTTTTGTTTTAATTTTCACTTAAGGAAAAAAGAAACATTTTTGGACATATTTGAGCGGATTAATAAATAGTATTTGTATATATGTAACCAAAACAGCAATTTATCAGGTAGAAGTCAGATGGGAATTGGGGAATTGGGAATGGGGAATAAAATGCCAACCTGTATATGCAGTTGTGCTGTACTGATGATGAACTGCTGTTTATTCAGGGACCGCATAGCTTAGCAGCAACAGAAGAACCATCAAAGCATATGACATTGTGTTTAGCTAGAAGACAACAATAAATTATCTCAAATACAAATAACACAAGCATAAAGGAAGAATACAAATGTTTTCTCAGACTTAGCTCATTATTCTTCTGTGTGGTTGTACTGAGAACTCAGAATTAAAGAAAGACAGATCATAGATATTGCATGTGCTTCTTTTATTTACACTGAAAAAGATGCATCTGGGTTACGCTGAAAAATCTTAAGGTATGATCCATACTATATAGGTAGGTTGGCGTAAGGCATCTATGTGGGTGCAACTTTCCTGCTTAATACATGCATCGCTGACACTAAGGAGAGAAGTGTGGACATGCAAAAGCGATTTAATTATGGTGGTGGTTGTACATTGTTATAAATTAGGTTGACATAATTTTGCAGTATAATTTTGTATGTTTATACATACTTTAAAGCCCATTTACAGTCTCAGAGTGTTTTAGAGTGGCTTAAGTAAATGAGAATTTAGCACAATACTTGGTGTGATTTTCTTCTCCTCAATTGTAGGGATAACATATTAATGTATTAAAAATGTGATTCCCCCAAATGGAAGTGACTCCCCATAATTTGTTCCCCACAACTTAAAGTGTTTAGATTTATTAGGATTCTTCTTCTTATTATTATTATTATTTGTTAAGATTGTTAAATGTTTAGATTCATGATTATTATTGCCCCTTTAGAATATAATATATTAGGTCATGTAACTTAGAACTGTTAAAAATATAATCCTAACTGTTAAGAATATAATCCTATGTAGCCAGAAACAGCCCCCCCCCCCTCTCTGTGCTCCAGGGCATGCACAAGCTTGTGCAAGAGGCTGCTTGAAATTGACATTGCAGAGATACATTGTAACAATGCATTGTCAAGCCACTAACTCTGCTATGGGAATCAAGCCCTGTAATTGTCTAAGGGCATTGTTAATTTTACTTAGCAGTCAGAGAATGTTTTAAGCAATACCACCCAGAAACTTTCTGTAACTACAACTTTTATTATTATACAAAATACTGTATGAATATATGAGAGAGTGCTTGGATGATGAATGAATGGCTCTGAGAGGTGCCAGCCTGAGAATACAGCAACAAAGGGCTGAAGAAGGCGTCAGGTGCCAGTGCAACTAAAAGGTGTCAAGTGGAGAAAACCAAGTACTGGAGGTCCACCCGATGAGATCACTGACGAGCACCTGGCAGCCACCCTGGAGACATCAGCATGATGCAGCAATTTCCATAGACTGGCATAGGAAGAAATTCCTATAAGAACTGGACTAAAAAACTATGGAGCCAGAGTCCAAGGTTCTGCTGCCAAACTACCAGGAGCTTCAGATGCGCATCTGATCAGGACTTCGCTCCCCACTACCATCACTTGTGTACAGAATACCTGGCCAGTATTCTGTCACAAGCAACTTCCAGGCTGGTAACTATAACAAATACACAGAACCTGAATGAATGTATGAATGAATGGTTATATATATATATCTATATATCTATATTTATATATAAAAGTGTATAAGGGTTGAGTAGTGATAGGAATAAGTAGTTAAACAACGTTGTTTGCTTCTATCTTTTCTTTATTTTTTTATTATTATCTTTACAATAAATGTGGCTTTTTGCCTTATCCCCCTCATAAGATCCTGCTTGCTTTTATTTGGTATAACACAATGATGTGTATTTGTTATTCAATAAATTATGATAGCTGCTCTTGTGTACAAATTTTAAAACTACATTGTATCACAGCTATTATAGAACCAGTTAACATGTTTCTATCACTGGGGATTACACACTATCACAACATTGGAAAGAATTGCATGCCTTCAAAGAGCATTGGATTAGGCCCTGACTGAGGGTATGCCTACACTACAGAGTTTTTTCAGAATGGCCGTTTTCTGAAAAAACGTCATTTATGTCCACACTGCAATCACATTCTTTCAGAAAAAAATCGAAAGAACATCGGGGTGTTTTCAACATTGGCAAACCTCTTTCTGCAAGGAAGAAGCCTTTTTCCGAAAGAGCTCTTTTGGGAAAAGACATGCGTGGACAGGGAAGAGGGAGTTCTTTCGAAAGAAGAGGAAAGAGAAAAAAGCACAGGTGCCCTGGTGGCCACTCCATCCATAGTAATCACAGCTTATATGTGAGATAGCATCCATTCAATGTGGATGCTATCTTTTGAAAAAGCAGATTGCTTTTTCAATGCGCTTTTGCTGTGTAGACACTCTCTTTTGGAAAACGTTTTTTCAGAAGATCTCTTTCCAGAAAAGCTTCTTCTGAAAGAAGCCTGCAGTCTAGATGTAGCCTGAGGCAAGAATTCTGTGAATAAAATAGTGTATGATAATGTAATTAAAGGCTGTACGATAATGCATATGTACAAGGGAGAAAATTAAAGTTGCACAGGCAAGTTAGATGTGTCTTTTTCTAAGTTTTGAGTGTTTGACTTTGCTACTTTAATAGCATTTTGTTAACAGTTATTTTAAATGCAACATTATGACAACTTTCAATGTTTCAGTATTTGTTTCCATTCTACTTCACTTCTCAAATGTTTTCACAAAAAAGGACGTGTGTATGAGTATAGATACTGTAGTGGTGAAGGTACTCAGCTAGGATATGTGCGACTGAGGTTCAAGTTTCTGTTATGCTTGTTTTTTTAAGATGAAAAATTCAGGAAGAGCAGAGAATGTTCCACATCTGTGGTCAGTACGCTAAGTGTCATAGTGATTTCCTTTCACCTGAAGACCTTCCTAACAAAAGCTTTATGGAAACAGACCAGATAAAACTTTGTGGACCGGTTCTAGGAATAAGCTATCAAATCCTTTAATATATAATTTCTTGTCATATTTCAGGATTGCATATTTCACAGGAATATCACTGGTGACCTGAAAGCATTTATAGATAAATATGGTTTTGATGTTCTCGTCATTTTGGCTAACTATTTATCAGAAGAAGAGCAGACTAAACGACAAATAGCGGTGTACTCAGAAAACGTAGAGTTGTGCAATCAAGTAAGTACTGTAAAGAAAGAATAAAAATTTATTGATCCTGAACTGTGTGTGCTTGAAAACAGTTATTATATAATTTAATGGGTTAAATACCAAATAACCATTTCACATGTGATGATGTGGGTGCTATCATATTTTATCGTCACAGATTTGGAATGACTGCATTATTTATGTTTGCAATACTGCAGAAGCTCTGTTAGGCCTGGACTATGAGAGAGACAAGGTGGATGTTGTATCTTTTATTGGACCATCTTCTGTTTATAGAAGCAGAGGTGATGTGTGTGTGGGGGGGGGAGGGGGGCATACATGTGGGTCATCCCCACCTTCTCTCTCTCCCCCCCACCCACTTTGCTGGTTGGCTTGTACTGAGCATGCTTAGATGGACTGAGCATGTTCATTAGCACTGCTGAAATGGCTGCCCTTATTCCCCCCATTATGGGCAAGCATGGATTGTCTTTGGTGGAAGAGGGATGCTTTTAAGCTTCACAGAGCTCTTCCCCAGACCTGTGCGTGTCCCTTCTATCTGTAGAAGTTGGTCCAATAAAAGATATTACTTCACCCACCTTATTTCTTGCATTATTTATATTATATAACAAAGCACTGCTGTAATTTTCAGTGTTCCAGAGCAGTCAAACATCAAGATCCCATGGGCAAAAGAAAGATAAAGGGAATATATAGATGACTTTTTATTTTAAAAAATGTTCAGTATTCTGTTTCCTGTATGCCTTTTACAAATTTTAGTCGGCTTTCCTAGAGTAGCAAACAAAAATCTGAGTTTATTTTAGAAGTGAAGAATTAATTGGAAAAGTCAACTTACAGCATTTCCAGTAAATATTTGTTAAATAATTAGCATTATGAACTGGCCTTCTTGAATTTAAGGGGGTTAGTGAGTTCAAAGTTCATTATAAAGACAGGTAAAGGAAGATAGCTGAGAAATCAATAGCCAAAAATAGGTAGGCAGTACTACTAATAGTATATGTGTCTAACTATCCTTTCAATAACTTTTTGAAACCCCTGTATTTTCAAACAGATTTGCTGTGAATTAGAAGAATGTCAGAATCCCTGCCTGGAGCTGGATCCTTTGGAATGTGGATGTGACCAGTTCCTTGTGTATCACCAAGACAATACTTTGGTGACCGGTGATCAAATTTTTCTAATAATTAAAGAAGTTATTAACAGAAGACAGCCAGAAATGGCACCAAACAGCAGAACTTCCTCTACTGAAGCGGTTGCTGGGAGTGCTCCACTTTCACAGGGATCTTCGGGTATCATGGAGCTATATGGTTCTGACATAGAACCACAGGCCAGTTCTGTCAACTTTATAGAAAATCCTCAAGATCTCAATGGATCAATCCAAGCCCAGGTGGATGTTAATACAGATCTTGTGAGTCCAGACAGTGGCTTGGCTACCATTAGAAGCAGCCGGTCTTCTAAGGAGAGCTCAGTTTTTCTCAGTGATGATAGCCCAGTTGCAGAAGGTGCTCATCACAGTCTCCTTCCAGGTTTTGATTCTTATAGCCCCATTCCTGAAGGGGCAATACCAGAAGAACAACCACCTCAGTCTAGAAACAACAGTGATAACTTCGATCTTTTCAGTTTTGATCTAGCACCTAGGGTTACAATTCGATCTGAATCTTCTTCTCGTTCTGTTGATTATTCCCCAGCAGATGACTTCTTCCTGAATAGTGATTCATCAGAAGGACAGCCACCTATTGTGCAGAAAGAACTTGATGAGACAAATTTATCACAAAATGACATGGCTAATTATTCACCCGACTTACTAATGATTACAAATGAAGAAGACAATTTAGTAGAATTTGATGATGAATTTAGGCAAGAAAATCCTGGAGATTTGTCTGAAAAAACTTCAAGTTTGACTGATTTTGTGGAAGATGTTTCTTCTTCGCCTGAGGTGTTGAAAAATATTGAAACAAAAATTCCCCCAACTCCTATGAACAGTCTTGTGGAAAGTTCGCCATTAGATAATGGATCACCACTGTTTTTTTCACAAGATGTGATTAAAAAAATTAATGAAATAGATAGTGGAAACTATTCACAGTCACGTGAGAGGTATGGAAGCTGGTGGGATGGTTTTGAATTAGATTCTAAAAATGCTGATGCATGGAGTTCAAGTGAACAGGAATCTGTATTTCAAAGCCCTGATTCATGGAAAGACCGTAAAGCAAGCCCATTACTTCGGGAGCATGTTGATAGAAGAGCCTCAGATTCTGTGTTTCTTCAAAAACAACCAAGGCAGAGGAATTATTCAAGATCAGGCCTGTGGGAGAATCAGTTTAACCCTGTCCAAGATAAACATAAAGAGTTGCAGAAGAAAACCACTGAACTTTCACATGGGCAAAATACTTCTGCAGGGGAGAAAAAACAACAAATGGAGGCATTTACTGATTTGTGGAAGTCCAGTCAACTGACCCGAGTGATATCAGCTCCATGGTGTAACACTGAGAGTGAACAACTTGATGCAGAATCTTGCAATGTCTGGACAGAGTTTGAGCAAGAAGATGGCCCTAATCCCTCAGAAAATGTATGGTGTATGCCCAAACTGGACACAGATAAATCTTCAGTGAGGAGTCTTGACACCTGGGCCATGTCCAAAACTGGTCTATCATATTCTTCAGAATTCACTGCAAAAAATGAGATTGAAAATCCAAACAATGAAGTGTCGCCAGAAGCCTGGAACAAAGGGAGAGTTTATCCAGCGGAAGAATACAGCACATTTGAAAATACAAAGTCCAATATTGACAGTGTGCAGAACAATTCTAATCTAGCCATAGAAAATCAAAATGGATTAGCTGACAGTGAATATGGACCAAAACAATTAGAAAATATGGATGTCTGGGGTCTGTATGAAAAAGACATAGAGAAAGAAGTATTGGAAACTCTGGTTCCATGGGACGATTCTGTTTTCTCATATAAATGCTCAGACTTTAGCTCATCAAATGTGGGTGAAGATTTAATTGTTTCTCCACCAGATACCAATTATTCAACATCTGATTCATACGTATCACCTACATTTATAGAGGATGACAGGGAAAAGGAGAACAATCGTTTTGACAGAGATACAATTTTTGATGAAGTGATTAATTCAAATTCAGATGAATCTAATATATTGGAGGAAACAGATAAGGAATTCTTACCACAACCATCCCTTAGAAGCATGCTGTTTCTAAGCTCAGGGAACACAGAAATGTGGAATATAGGTCTTAATAATGTCTGTCAGTTAAAAACAAAAAACTCTGAAATTACTGCTCTTCCAAACACTTGTACAGTCTCGCTGAATTCAGAACCAATAACCACTAAGTATTTTTCAGGCAATGAGAATAACAGTGAAAGTAATTCAAGTTTTGAGGACATTGGAGTCATGCAAGTGTATAATCAAACAGAAAATCACTTATCTCATCAACATGGTGAATTGAAAACCAAACCAACTGCATCTGAAAAAAATGTAGAAGTATGGAATAGGGTCATTCTTGAGGATACTCAAACTTCAGATATGGGTAAAGGTTTGGGCTTGAAAGCAAGTGACTTAAAAAATGAGGTTTCAGTCAACGGACAAGTACAAGGAAATGTTAATAAGGGCTCAGAGGTAAGACCTCAGCTTTCTGAAGAACAGTTGAATCAGCGCAATGTACACCTACAGCAGAATCATCAGGCAGGATGGGAGAATAAAGCTATCTTGGGTACTTCTCAACAAGAAATAGATGAATATAAAAAAAAGGATGAGATGAGTGGACCGCTAACCATTAGCAATGTTTGGAACACAACCATGCAAGATAACAGAGTATTGCCATCAGTGTTATCCAAACTATCATATTCAGAAGACAATACAACAACATCTGAGGTTCCTAACTCACCAGAAAAAATAAGAAACATTTTCAAAGCTTTAGAAACAGAGAAATCAGAAATGAATATGCCCTCTTCTAGTCCGTCTAACCCTGTCAATCAGAAACAGGAGAAAGAACATTTACAGAACAATGCATATTCTTCTGCAACAAGTCCTGAGGAAGAAAGACATTCTGGGCATTTAGACTTATATAATCCACACAATTTCAGTCATAGTAATATATCACAGTCACTTCTTACAAATACTGATAAAGGAAGTGCCACTAGAGAGGGTGAAACAAGTCACAAGATGGAAAGTGCCTATGAAAGATCTAACAGAGACAAGGATAGCCAAGAAAATAATTCTCTTACCGTGCCTGAAAATCCAGATATCTGGAATGACTCTGCAAAGAATAGTTCCTGGTCAGTTGCATCAAGTCCTTTAATAAATGAAGCACCAGGGATGTTAAGAGAGTCTCAAGAGAGTTTATCTGAGGTACTTCCTAGCAATTTAGACAGCTGTAATTTTGAATTAGGTTTTTCTGAACATAGTCCAGAGATAATTGGTTCTCATGAAGCATCTTTCATTAGTGAAACTGTGCAGATTAAAATTAAAGTGAATCCCTCTTCTGAATCTGCTGAAGTGCCTGACAGTGCAAATAGGTCTATGACGGATAATTCATTATCACATGAAATGGATTCTGGGGAAAGTGATGCTTCTGAAAGTTTAGAAACTGCAAATAAACTTCCAGATGAGGAATATGTTGACATCACATCTCATCATGATTTTCCCCAAATTCTGGGTGATTGGAATCCATATATGTGTGAAGATACACAATCTCCTGTAACAAATCCTCAGACAAGTGAGGTTCTTGAAATGACAGACACCATGAGTAACCTTCTTGGAGATACACAAACCAAAAGTGATTGTGAAGAGGACAATGCATGGAGTGGTTCAACAAATGATTATATAGAATCCAGTGCCACAAGCCCTGATATAAGTGATGCCTCTGCAAATATTAATGTTTGGGAGAGCATGCCAGCTTCTAATCATAGAGAAAGAGAAGCTGTTTTAAATATAACCAATGATAACATAATAGAAAAAGCTCCGGAAAAAGGGGGCTTTGAGAATAAAAGTCAAGAAGAGTCTGAAGAGAGCACAGATCACAAAGTTCCTAAAAATTTAGGTCTTTGGAATGCACATGTAGATGATGATACAGTATCTTCTTTATCAAGTCCTGAAGCAAATGAGGATTCTGAAAATTCAGAGGCACCTCAGGCAGTGATAGAGGTAGAATCCAACCATCAAGCCAATGAGCACATATATGAAACCAAAGAACATGATTATGCACTATCCAGTGAAGTGAGTTCTGAAGACAGTTTAGATGATGAAACTGAACTGGAGAAAGAGGTTCAGATGGCCATCTTAAATAAAAACTCTGAAAATATAAAAGCTTTGAATATATCAAAGGAAGAGGATATTATGCACTTAAATACAACTGACCATAATACATATGAAGCTTCTGAATATTTAGATGACTGTCAGGGAGAATTTCGAGTGAATACCTTCCATGAAAATCATGACCATCCGCGTGTTTGGAATTCCCCAACTTCAGCAGTAGGGCATAATGAAGAATATTCTTCAGAGAATTCAGATACATGGACTATATCATTGCAAGTTGCTTCTGAAACAGATCAAAGGTTCACTATGGAAACATTTGGATTCCCAGATGACAATTCAGAATGGTGGAATTCAGAAATGCATAAAGGCAAATCAATTGAAGATCAATATTCTAATTCAGATGGTGGTTTAGAAATTAACCAGTCAGAAAACATTAATGCCTGGGGAGCACCAATACAAAGTAAGGAACTAAAAGGTGCATATTCTACTCATCCTGGTATCCATACAAATCAGTCTCTCCCTCTGTGCTTTAATGAAGAGAAATATGAAAGTATAATGCACTCCAAGTATATTTACAAGGGTCAAATTGACCCAGATATTGTACAGATTAAACAGTCTGATCCACTGGCACTGGGTGAAAAAGAAAGGGATTTAAAAGATCAGCCTTTTGTCACAGTTGATGGAGATCAAGATATCTCTAAAAATCCCTTTTCAGAAAAGTGGCAACCAGATATGCCAAACACATCAACTCAGACAAACCTAACACTTGATCTTTCAAGAGACCACGTGGATGTAATAACTAGCACTTCAAATAAAGATCAGTTTGTTCAAGAACAATGGAATACCAGTGAAACTTTAGAATTATGCAGCTCTCCACAAAATGCTTTTACTGAAAATCACTCATCCCAAAAAATGATAGGAAAGTTGAGCCTGGGATGGAATGAGTTAGCTGACGTTCCCCAAACCACATTTTCCCCATGTATAGTACAGCACAAGACTCAGGAAAGAAATCAACTATTCTCAGGAGATCCTGATTTGTGGACTGACCCTGAGCAGCTTTTCATTTTGAAAGCGGATGGTGGACATCCTGATATATTAAGTCACTGTGACCAAGACAGCAGTTCACAAGCCTCAAACAGTCCTGATATATGCCAAGAATATGAAGCTAAGCATGCATCTTCCCCATCTATTCATGCTTTGGCCAAGGCTGGAGAAGTTAGTCAGTTACTTCTCCCAATGCCAAATATAAGCAAAGAAGCAGATTTTGATTTTAAACAGCAATTAGTAACTCACAAAGTAGAGACACATCTTGATATAAATAGTCCAGAAAATAATGATGGAACACAGGTTGATTCGCTAATCTCTTCTAAAGCTCATGGACCGTCTGAATGCAGAAAAGAAAATACGTTGAAAGAATCTGACCAAGAAAAGAAACCAGCTGTTGAACTAGTGGATTCAATAGGCTCCTCTGCTGAAGATTTGGGAATAGCTTCCTTAAATCTTAAAGACACTAGTTATGAAAGTAATATTCTTGCCGCTTCAGCCAGTGTAGTTAGCACCCAGAAACATTTAGTTGACACTGTTTTCTTTCCCCTAGATAATTTGGAACAAAACAGAAAAGATACTCATATCTCAGCTGACACTGGGCAAATTTCAGTTATTGACCATACAACAGCGAGTGCTGATGAAGTAAAAATATCAGACATGTGTGTTGATGGGAATGAGACTGGTAGAGAAAATAGCTCCAGTATGTCAGTCGCCAACATTCCATCATTAGGTGAAGTGAGCAAACTGACAGTATTCAACAGCAAACAAAAAGTAGCAGTAGAAAGAGATGCAGTTGAGAAACAAACATTCTTCTTAGAACCCTCATTGGATAGTAATGATAGAGATGCTATAGTTAGTCAGCATGCAGACAATGTAGTAAGAAAACCTGAAAATTTACTTGACAGTCATGATCGTTGGTTGAAAGGATCACTTAATGAACAGTCACCAGCGGTGTACTCTCCTCCATCTGATGTATCATTTAATACAAAAGCCACTGGCAGTGAAGAGGGAAGAAGAGTAAAGCAGGAGTTTTCTGACGATATTTTTGTGGAAATGCCATTAGCTCCACTTAATCCTCAAAAAGAAGAAATGAGCTTTTTGGAGACAAAAGACAGCAATACCAGAGATCAGTCATTTGATACATTTACAGAGTGCTCTCAGGAAGGCCATACATTGGGATATTTACCAATAGAGTCTGAAGTGATGTCTGAATCCTCCGAGAAAGGGGTTTTAGAACATGAGATGGAAAAAAGTAATATTGATTCACCAGCAGGTGGGGCTACAGGATCACCCAATGGTAAGAAATTCTGAACTGTCTAATAAAATAAGTTCATTGAACAAAGTATTAAATGTCAGAGAAAGTGTATTGCTATTATTGCTGACTAATAAGATATAATATAGCAGCTGAATAGTGAGACTTTAACTAAGTGGTATTTGGAATGCTTGTGTCTTCCTGAAACTCTTGACCTTGAAAAGATCTGTATTCTCTTCATTGTAGTTAGATCAAAAAATAAAACTTGGATGAAGGGGGAGTCATTTACTACATCTTTGAATAATGCCTAGTATAAAGGACTCCAGCTTCACTGGCCTCTAGGCACTATCACAATATAAAATAAAAACTAGTAAGAATAATATATAATTTGAGAATAAATTAAAACAGCAGAAAAGCTATCAAAAACAAATAAAAATGGGTTTATTTTGTAGGACTCATTTGAAAAACCATAATCACTAATTGCTAAAAATAAAGTACTGTTTGTTTTTAATTTTAGAAGTCACCATTTATACTGGGGAGAAGGAAATAAATTCCACTGAGAGCCCTGAACTGAGGACACAGGTGAACAAAGATCAGACTACACTAGAGATGGATTACATCCTTGTTACTGCTGAAGAAAATAGATCTGTGAAGAAGGATATTCTTGAAACAAAGGAAAGCGATTTTGCATTTCAAGAAGCTCATGTGGCTGAACAGACAGAGTCTCAGGAAGCCTTTTCAGCAGGCTCCTCAGATACATTTCAGTCAATCTCCATAATAAATGGAAGTAAAGGCCAGTCTTTTCTGAGTACTGAATGGGATTCTTTTCATTTAGCAGAGAAAAGTCCTTCTGTTTTGCCTCAAACACTGGATGCTGAAAAGAGATCCCCTGAAAGCCCAGGGCAAGACCATAGTTGGACAGTGCTAGGCCAAAATGAAGTCAGCGATATATCACCTGAAGAAATTTCCAGCAGGACAGAGACAGTGGACTCAGGGTCTGGACATTCTGTCAAAGAATTGGAAACAGTTTTCGACCAGGAAATTATCCATGACACACAAGTAGGAGTTGAACTAGAAAAACCCCCTCATAAACCATATGAACAAGAAGAATACTCTCCCTTAGACAGTCCAGAGAGGAAAGACAAGAATTCAGGCATCGTAAGGACAGATGCTCTTTCATTGCAGGTTGTTGGTGGTCATGGCAAATGGGATGCACATTTGCAGCATTATCCTGAAGATGGCATGGCAACCGAACAAGAAATGGAGGAGGAAACAGAGTTTCTCAGTGGTGAAAGAGAACCCAGTCGAATCTCAGGGTAAGGAAACGCCCACACATTGTTTATGAGAATCTTCTAGAAAACTATGTTCAGTGTTATTTAAGTAGTTGGGGGGTATGTAAAGGGAACAGCATTCAGAAATAAAGCATGAGTTGTATTTGCAGGATCTGAGTGTGGCAGAATCCCTCCCTTTGTAACAAACAGAACCCACTTTGTAATAGCCCAAAGTGGGACCATTTATAATTGTTTTATGATTTTGGAGAGGATTATAGGAACCGCAGTAGTTGCCCTTCCCTCATAGGGATAATTCCAACCCCAGTCCAAGTCCCCCCCTGGTAGTCTGAATCTGTAGCGTAGAGTGGTGAGAACAGGAGTAGGAGCTGCTATAGCCAGCAGAGAGCTGGGAGGAGAGCATCAAGCCCCATCAGACTGAATGTACTGCAATATAAAAGAGAGGTAGAGTAAAGGATGATTTCCATCATTTTGTGAAGAGAGAGGAAGGGCTGGAGGAGAAGACAGAGGCTAGACAGACACAATCCCTGCATTTCTTCTGCCTTTTTGGCAGTAGAGGAAAGGGCTGTCCTCCTGTAGGAAGTGAAAAGCAATTCTCCTTCCATGCAGAGGAAAGGGAGTGGGGGAGTTCAAAGTTCATGTCCATAGTTCTAAGATCCAGTGTAATGAGCTGCAGTACTCCCTTCCTGTGTGTTTCTTCCCACTGTGAATGGAATGACAGCTGAGGAAATACGAAAACTATGTTTGTTGCATACAGCCATTTGTGTCTACCAGAGATCCCTCCCCACTCCTTGATGGGTATTACTGCAGTATTTGAGGTGTCAGGGGTTGGAGGTAATTCACCTGTACATCTGCTCTATAACTGTCTTTAGTGTATTTGTGCCTATTCCCTGCTCCACCGCTGCTAAAGAGTCTGCTTTCCTCCTGCTCCTGCCATGATGGAATCGTGGGCTCTCTTTCTGATGTCTGAGAAATAGATGGGACTAATTCCTGTTAGAGTCCTCTTTGTACTCTATACTTTTAAAACAATAGTCCTATAACCTGACCATCACGTTCCACGAGGAGCAACGGTAGTTCGAATTAGATATCCTAATTCGAACTACCTACTCTGTGCCACGTGTAGCCATGGGCACGGAGTCCGCACTAAGGGGGATTTAAAAATGGCGGCGCCCGGGAACATGCAAATGAAGGCCAGGATATTTAAATCCCGAGCTTCATTTGCAACCCTGGTTGCCCTCATTTGCCTACCTAGCTCGAACTAACGAGCGAGTGTAGACATACCCTAACTTTAAAAACAACGGGTAGTCCTGTGGCACATTAGAGACTAACAAAAATATATAGTATCATGAGCTTTCGTGGGTAAAACCCACTTCATCAGATGAGCTGGAACTCATCACTCCAGCTAATCTGATGAAGTGGGTTTTACCCACAAAAGCTCATGATACCACAGGTTTAAACTCTCTAAGCTAGGACTCGGCACAGTCCGACATCCATGTCCGGCACAGATGCTGCAGGACCAGAGTCCCGATGGAGGGCCAGCTGCAGAGAGCTCTGATGGGACTGGCAGGGCAGATGCTGCCTGCAGTGAGTTGCCAGCAGGAGCATCCAGCACGCAGCAGCAAGGCTGGGACACCCAGCACGTGGGTCTGGGAGCCACAGAGCGGGAGCAATGGTGGTGGCCCAGTGGGGCCAGGAGCCATGTTGTGCAGCTGCAGCAGTGGCTGCCAGCGCGGTTGGCAGGGCATCAGGGCTGGCAGCAGATAGGGAGCTGACCAGGCCAGTCCAGGGCGGAGGGGGCCAGAAATGACCTCAACTGGTTTGACAAACTCATCTGGGATTGGTAGGTCCCAAGGGGATCTGACCAGGAAGATCCAACCTGCATATATTTTTGCCTGTCTGCAGTAGCAGTTTCCACCTACAGTGCCGCTGGCTCATGATACAATGTGGCTATCATAGTTTTTCTAGCGTGACCCTTAGAGATGTGAAAGGTTAACCAGAGCAGCCTTTACCCCCATTCATTCATAATTAACCGTTTAAACATAATGTTTAGCCAGTTAATGAATTAATCTGGATTTTACATCCCTAGTGGCCACACCCTTTAATATGAGTCTGCTCTCCCCCTCTGACTTTGTAGAGCAGGCATGTCAAACTGGCATTTGGGAGGCCGCATGCGCCCCCCCAGAACATTTTTATAAAAGAATGAAGTGAGGCCCGCTGGCCACTCGGAGCACATGGCCAAGTGCCTGCTCACAGCTGGCCGGGCCGCTCTGCGCTGCAACAGCTGCTCACGGCTGGCTGGGTGCTCTGCGCTGGGCTCTCCAGCAGGCGCGCACAGCCGGCCGTTGTGCTCACACCACCACAGCTCCTCAGGCAGCCACGTCAACTCCGGGACCCAGATATTAGGTTGGGGGTGGGGGGGAGTTAGGAGTCCCTGGCTCTGGGGGAGGCATTAGATTGGGAGGGCCTGGCTCTGGAGTAGAGGAGAGGCATTAGGTTGGGGGGGCCTGGCTGTGAGGGAATGGAGGGAGATTGGGTTAGAACGGGGGTATGGGAGTGCCTGGCTCTGGAGGGAGGAAGGGGTTATTTTGTTAATATTTTGTTTTTATGTATTCCCTAATAAAATCACAAAATATGTATTAATTTTATAGCCATAAATATGTCAATTTTTTGCAGTTGCATAAATAATTATATCTTTATGCAAAATCTCAAACTTACAAAGTATCTGAAATTTTCACAGAAGCCTGTTCTATTTGATTAACCATGGTCTATACTTGTTTTTATTTCAACAAAACAAGTTATGTATCATATACAAAATGTAAAGGTACCTTACATTTATATTTAAATTAAAAATTATGTAAGATTAATTTCAAAATGATTTAATATGAACAAATAACAATTTTACACATCAAATTATTGCAATATTATAAAATAGCTAAAACATAATCTATACTAATAAATAATTACGACTTTCCGTCAAAGGCCCTATTGCCAGGTGTCCTAAAATGCTTTTTTTTTTCTTTTTTGGTTCTACAAATGTTTTTGGTAAAACCACCTAGGTGGCCCTGAAAGCTATCAGTTTTCATTTGTGCGGCCCTCAGCAGGCGTTTGATATGCCTGTTGTAGAGGCATTACTAAGTTCCTTTCCCACAACTATGGATATGTGTGCTTTCTACATTCATGTTGAGGCCTAAAAAAAGTGAGAAAAGTGAACTGTATTAAAAATATATATATTTGGAAATGGACATATAGATATATAAATGGAATATATAAATGAAAAGGGAAAAAATTATATGGGAACAATTATTTACAAGCTCCTATAAGCATTTTATTAAGCCGGTTGTATGAATCAGCGAGCAAACAGCAACTTGGGAATAGCTCTGATTTCATGTGTGTAATTAGGGAGTCATTTACATTTTGGTGATACATTAAAAAAATATGTTTTCAATTTTCTTCGGCAGGAAAGCCCTCTGGGGAATGTTCCTTTGCCTGAAATGAACTGCCTCTTACAGGATAAAGTTTAAAACATAGCAGAGGAGCACAAATATCTCAACCCAATGACTGACAGGCTACGTCTACACTATGGGTGTTTTGCCTGTGTAGATGGGACCATTTGTTGCAAAAAAAACCCGAAAAAACTTTTGTGGAAGAGCCCTCGTTCCTCAAAAAATGGCCCCATCTACACAGGGTTTTTTATTGCAAAAACCTCTTCCGCAAAACGGATCGGAAGAAGATATGCAAATGAGAGTGTGAGATATTCAAATGAGCACTGCATTTGCATTTCCTCTTCCGCAAAACACCCGCAGTGTAGTGTTAGCATGAGATGCTGCTGGAAAGAAGATCATAAGAACATATGAATGGCTATACTGGGACAGACCAAAGGTGCATCTAGCCCAGTATCCTGTCTTCCAACAGTGGCCAGTGCCAGGTGCCCCAGAGGAAATGAACAGAATAAGTAACCATCACGAGATATCACTCTCTTGCCCATTCCCAGCTTCTGACAGACAGAGGCTAGAGACACCATTCCTGCCCATTAATGGACCTATCCTCCATGAATGTATCTAGTTCTTTTATGAACCCTATTGTAATCTTGGCCTTTGCTACATCCTCTGGGAAGGAATTCCACAGGTCGACTGTGCATTGTGTGATGAAATACTTGCTTGTTTGTTTTAAACCAGCTACCTATTAATTTCATTTGGTGACCCATAGTTCTTGTGATATGCGAAGGAGTAAATAACTCTTCTTTATTCACTTTTTCCACACCAGTCATTATTTTATAGATCTCTATCATATTCCTTCGTTAGCCATCTCTTTTCTAAGCTGAAAAGTTCCAGTCTTAATCTCTCCTCATATGGCAACCGTTCCATACCCCTAAGCATTTTGTTCCCTATGTCCAGAAAAATTGATTTTCTCTTTTTCATCTTTCGTCAAATTGGGGCCTTGCCCTGACGGGGAGGGAAAGATGGAGTTTACATGATTATCTGCCCTCCTCCAGCAGGTGTCTGGCATGTCAGCTATGAAAAGGGAATGTAGTCTGTTTGTCTGTTTTGTCGGAGAGGAAATTATGAATGTGAGACAATAAATGAAAACAAGACACAAGAATGAAGAGATGGATAAAAACTTGAAGTCCCTTGAATCAATCATTGTCCTGTCATTTTGTAATGTCAGATCAACAGATTCCTTGACAAGAGTTGGTAGAGGGGTCTGAGGTTGCTAGAACCCAGGGTTTGTAGCTGACATCTCTTTCTGTGTTGCCTTTGAGATACTCATAACAATATCAGAAAAAACAAAAGCAGAAAGAAAAAATAAGTAATGGACTAACGCAGGGCTGAATAACCTCATTCCCAGAATCTTTAAAAAAAATTATTTCTGGCATTAAAATATTAAAGAAAGACCATAAACCAATGTCAGTAAGAGCCGAACACAAGAAATTGTAAGCCTTGAGGTTTATTTGGCCTCATGTAAAATACAAAAAGATCTGATAGCACATTAATAATGTCACTCTCATTGAAAAGAAAATAGCTTTTTGAATGGCTTTTCATGTGAGAACAGCCAAGAATGACTAATTTAGAAAAAAAATCAAGGAGTACTGTACAGGTCTAAGATGTCTAGATTAACATCTTTCTCTGCTAGTTCTGATGTGATGCCAGAAGTAAAAAATTGTTGAGCCTGAAAGCCAACTTTTGTGGCAGAGTAACTTCTCTTACATAACTATAAGAAAATGGATAGTTTCACAGTAATTAAGGACCAGAGGCACTATGGATGTGGTATAAGTTTACATATAACCACTCTTTTCTGTGCGTGCTTGAGGTAATGTATGTAAATTATGATATATTTAGAAAGGCTGTAGAATATTGTTGGAAGTATATTCCTGTCCTGTGGGGCTAGAGGTTCCTGTTCTGTCTTCTCCTCTGGAGGTGAAAGCAGTCACTGGAAGAGAGTCTGTAGGCTGGAGCTGATGAAAAATTGATTTTCCATTTTGGTGGCTAAATTGAAAAATTAAAAAAAGAAAAAAACTCTTGGTTTTGAACGGAAGTAGAAAAAAGTTTCTTGCCAAAACAAACAAAAAATTATTTTGCGTCAAACGAAACATTTTCTTTGAACCAAACCATTTCCCCCATTTTATTTATTTATTTTTTATTACTAGAAGATTTAATTGCATTGCTTGGGTCCTTAACTCAAGTAATTTGGGGATTTTTTTTGGAAAATAACATGAAAATGTGCATGCTTCATTTAAATCATTGCTCTTGAGTGTGGCTTGCGATGAGGGGTCTGCAGTGTGCCCCAGGGATAGAGGAAAAACCCCAGCCCTCACTCATCACAGCAGTTTGGGGCCAAGTCAGAAACACCTCTTCGTGGCCACTGCAGTGCCTGTGGGCACAGCCGGGGGATGGGTTCATGTTGCCCACTGAGACAGGTTTGTCTGTCTCCTACACTCCCAGCCAGAGTGAGGAATGCAGCAAACTGTGCACTTTCCTCTCACTCCCTGAGGAAGGAGAACAGCCAACAATGTTCCCATATGAATTGGGGAGGGGAGACTGAAGTCCCCCCCATCCCCGAAGGGCACCTTGAGGAAGTAGGATGTTCAGGGACGGGACAGTCCCAAATGGAAGTAGAGAGTACAGATCCGATCAGTCCTTTTCAATTGGCTGCTTTAAGCGGCATGAAGAGATGGGCTCCTGCTGGGCCGTGGGCTGGATCCAGTGGTTTTGCAGGCTACAACTAGGGTTGCTAAGTGTCTGGTTTTGAACCAGACAGTCTGGTATTTGAGGGTTCTGTCCGGGAAGCAAATTGAGAAAATGCCGGACATATAAAATGTCCGGTATTTTCTAATTAGGTAAGTTTTATTATTATTAGGAGTATCAGTACATAGTTGCGTACTGCCTGGCTGGTAGACACGCTCACGCTGCGTGAGCTGTCTACCAGCCAGGCAATATGCAACTATGTGGGCGGGGGAGGAAGTGGGAGGGAATCCCCGGGGCCAGACTTGCTCACACTTTGGCGCAACCATGCAAAGGATAGGCAGTGCCCCAGGATCTGCATGCGCCCGGGTCAGTCCTGCTCCCCGCCCGCCGATTCTCTCCCCCCGCTTCCCTCTCCCCCCAGCCAGCCCTGCTTCCCGCCGGCCAGTTCTCCCCCCTCCTCCTCCTGATCTCCCCCTGGCTACCCCCGCTGCCCCCCTCTCCCAACCCCTCCCTGATCTCCTCCGGCCTGCCCTGCTTCCCCCAACCCTCCACCCCGCCCACCGGCCAGCCCTGCTTCCCGCTGGCTGGTCCCCTCCCCCAATCTCCCCTGGTCAGCCTGCTGCCCCCGACCCCCCTCCCCACCAACCCTGCTTCCTGCTGGCCAGTCGCCCCCCCCCCCCCCCCCCCCCATCTGAGCTCAAATGTGTCTGGTATTTTTTTTTAAGCCACCTGGTAACCCTAGCCACACACAGTGGCTTTGTGGGCTGCATCCAGCTCAGGGGCCATATTTTCCCTGCCCTTGCTCTACAGCAATGCCAGGCACTCTGGGGAGTGAATATATTGCTTCAGTAGTACTTCCAGCCTTTCCTGAACTACAAGATTAGGGACATGAACTGAGAATTGGACACTGGTCTGACACAGAGTAGAGCACATTATTACTACTGGCATTGTTATTTGTTATTATTTAAAAAGCATTGTAGGTGTGCATGATGCTTTACATGTATTAAATTTACATGTATTAAGCCATTATGCCTTATATTAATTGCCATTAGGATGCAACTTGTCATAAGAAGTGGTCAGGAATCTCTCAGAAAGGTTTGTTCAGCAAAACACAAAGCATGAATGGAGTAGGGTCAGTTTTGACATAATCCTGTGTTGAAAAACTTTTGAATAAGATATTCTGAATTTATCAAAACAACCCATTTGGACATTTTCAAAATAAAAAATGTCAACGTTTTGGTTCATAGTGATTTTTTGTTTTGAAACACTAGCTGAGTTATAGCATGTTGTTGTTTTTAAAATAAAAATTAAATGTTTCAGAATTGTCAAAATGTCAAATATCAAAATGAATTATTTCAACAGACCCAAACTGATTTTTTTTCAAGATTTTTGGTTCTCAATTTTTATTTTTGTTGAGATTTTTACTTTTCACCCCTATTTGGGGCAGGAAAATGTTGGAAATCTTAAATTTTCCCAGGATGAGAAAACTGTTCCTGCCTAGGTTTACTCCTTATATGTATTTATAATGATATTTCATCATTTTCAAAGTAGAATACTTCTTTGAAAGTAGAATAATGAAACATGTATACCCAGCCTGGATACATTTCTGGGCACTTTTGTAAATATACAATTGACCTCATTCAAGAATTTCCTTTCTCAGTATTTTCTCCATCACACAATTTAATAACAGTAAATTAAATTATTCAAGTTTTAACTTGCTGGAAATCATGAAATGTACTTTTCACACTTAGCTTTCGTAACACTCTTTATTTCCCTACATTGGTTGTGACCCAGCAAGTCATGACAGCTATCTTTTTTGTTGCCAGTTTTGGGGTGATACAATACTTTCCATTACCATCTGGATGCTGGAAAATAATTAAAATGTAATACCAATTTAGCATTGAAAAAGCCAGATGTTAAAAAATAGCGGAAGCCAATATGGTGATAATCCCATTTTTGTAAAAAACAGCTTTATTATTTACCGCAGGGCACACACCAAGTACTTTATCACCAGCTTTTAATAAGACCAGGACTGCTATTCATGAATTGATGCACAAATCAAAAAAAAATCTTCTGTTATTAACTCACTTTGTAAATTGTATCTTTTATTTAGTTTAATAGATCCCATTCTAAATTAAAAACAATAAAATAAATCTGAATGTAGGTTGTTGCTAAAGAGCATCTGTTATATGAAAAACTCCCTCTTCTATCTAAGCTTAGTTTTTCTAAGTAAGTATATTGTGTTCTGTTTGACTCACTGGAGATCAGCAGTACTTAATTTCCTCTCAAAGCAGGGATTCTCAAACTTTGTGATACCACGACCCCCTAAAATTCTAAATGAATGTGTGTGACCCCCCCACCCTCACTGCCCTGGGCCGCTTCCTCCCCCCTTCTCACCAGACTTCTTGCCCTCCTGGGGTTCCTTCAAGGCGTTTACGGTCCTCAACGCCCTTCCCCCCTGCAGGCTCCTTCCCCCTGTCTTTTTCTCCTCTCCTCTCCTCTCCTCTCGTCTCCTCTCCTCTCCTCTCCTCTCCTCTTCTGACCCCCATGTGCCCTTATTTACCTCCGGGTCCTCGGGCCCGACCCAATCCCCCAGCCCGCTGCCCTCTCCCAGCTGGGGAAGCGTTCGGTCGCCTGGCAACCGTGCCCCAGCCGGCCCCTCGCATGTCCGCTCCTGCGCTGGCACTGGCCTCACTCTCCCACCACCTTGCCTCCTGTTGCAGCTGAGCCGCACTCCTGGAGTCCCATGGCCCTGGCCACACTGTGCGGCTTGCCGGCAGTTGCCTTCTGCTGCCCTGCTGCTCTTTGCAGTGCAGGAGAGAGGGGTCGCAAGTGAAAAACTGAATCCAGCTATGACACCCCTCTAAGTTGCTCATGACCCCCCCCCAGGGGTCGTGACCCACAGTTTGAGAAACGTTGTCTGAAAGCATTAAGGGTACGTCTAGACTACATGGCTCCGTCGACGGAGCCATGTAGATTTGTTGTTTTGGCAAAGGCAAATGAAGCCGCGATTTAAATGATCGCGGCTTCATTTACATTTACATGGCTGCGGCGCTGAGCCGACAAACAGCTGATCAGCTGTTTGTCCGCTCAGCGCACTAGTCTGGACGCTCCCCTGCCGATAAGGAATAACGGGGCTGCCGACAAAGGGCTTTGATGTCGGCAGGGAAGCGTCCAGACTAGCATGCTGAGCGGACAGACATCTGATCAGCTGTTTGTCGGCTCAGTGCGGCAGCCATGTAAATGTAAATGAAGCCGCAATCATTTAAATCGCGGCTTCATTTGCCTTTGCCTATGTGTCTAATCTACATCCCTCTGCCGACAGAGGCATGTAGTCTAGACACAGCCTAACAGTGTCAACCCCAGTGATCCTCATGGGTTGACCCTCACTCTGGGTGGACATCCCAATGAGGTCAGTGGGGCTTGGCACAGGAAATCTAATTGTTGTATTGGAGACTCACTCTTATTTCACTGGGGTTTGTGATTATGATAGTACTGCACAAGTTGTATGCACTGTAATTGTAGTCATTAGGTCCCAAGATATTAGAGCTGTGGTGCTCAACATGCTAGCCACTAGCTACATGTGGCTATTTGGCCAGTTGAGTGTGACTAGTTGGTTTGAACAATGTGTCTATTTGCCTATGCATAGAATCATAGAATCGTAGGGCAGTAAGAGACCTCAGGAGGTCATCGAGTCCAGCCCCCTGCCCAAAGCAGGACCAGTCCCAACTAAAATCATCCCAGCCAGGGCTTTGTCAAGCCAAGACTTAAAAACCTCTAGGGATGGAGATTCCACCACCTCCCTAAGTAACCCATCCCAGTACTTCACCACCCTCCGAGTGAAATAGTTTTTCCTAATATCCAACCTAGACCTCTCCCACCGTAACTTGAGACCATTGCTCCTTGTTCTGCCATCTGTCACTACTGAGAACAGCCTCTCTCCATCCTCTTTGGAACCTCCCTTCAGGAAGTTGAAGGATGCTATCAAATCCCCCCTCACTCTTCTCTTCTGCAGACCAAATAATCCCAAATCCCTTAGCCAATTGAGTGAGCAGTAGCCATGATAGTTGGCACTGCTTCAGAACTGCTTGGACACCATGGCTATGTCTAGACTGCAAGCCTCTTTCGAAAGAGCCTCTTTCGAAAGAGAGCGTCTAGACTGCATGGAGAAATTTCGAAAAAGCGGCTTGCTTTTTCGAAAGAAAGCATCCAGTGAGTCTGGATGCTCTCTTTTGAAGAAGCCCTATTTACATTGAAGAACGCCTTCTTTCGAAAGAGGAACTTTCGAAAGAAGGCGTTCTTCCTCGTAAATTGAGGTTTACCGCCATCGAAAGAAAAGCCGCGTTCTTTCGAATTAATTTCGAAAGAACGTGGCTTGAGTCTGGACGCAGGGGAAGTTTTTTCGGGAAAAGGCTACTTTTCCCGAAAAAACCCCTGAGTCTGGACACAGCCCATGGTATTAGAGAGTGTGTGGGTGAGGTAGTCTCAGAGTACATTTCCCAGACCCGAAGAAGAGCTCTGGCTAGAAAGCATATCTCTCTCTCCAACAAAAGTTGGACCAATAAAAGATAGTACTTACTTACCCATATATATATATATATTACTATGGGTATGTTTTTTTCTAAGTGCCTGGCATAACATGAGATTAAAATTTCAGACAGCTTAGAAGTCTGCTAACAAAATAAAAAAGCAAAGCAAACCAACTCCCTGCCCTGTCCACGCAATGGTAAGGAAACTTAATTTTCAGAACTGTTACACTGGTTGCAAGACCACTAATCACATTTCAACATCCCCTTTGAGCAGGAGTATGTTTTATACCTCTTTAAATGCTTAGTGGTCAGTGGTTGTTTTTTTCTTTAAAAGATAAGTGAGGAGTGCTGATTACTCAGGAGATTGATAATGGAGTACAAGATCTTTCAGTGGTGGAATACTGATTCAGATACTGTACATGGTGACAATGGCTGAATCTGTTTTCATTCAGTGCTGTAAGCATGCAAGTAGTTTATAGACAATTTGGAAAAAAAAACAGGCCTATGCCTGAAGGCAGGCCTGACTGCAGGAGGGGCAAAGGGAGCAGCTGGGCTCAATTGTGCAAACAGCCCTGATATACTTACAATCTGGCCAAAAGGGTTGTTTCCTAAGCCAGTTGAAGTTAATACAACCTCTGGGCTACTGACTTCCTGTGCCCCTCCTTCCCTCTATCCAGGACTGTCAGGAGAAATCCCGAAAAGCCCAGCCTTCTTCCCCTCTTTTTCTCCTTCTCTGTAATGCACACGGAGACCATGCCCCAATGGGGCTTTCACAGAACCAGGCTGGCCATATTCCAGGGAAACAATTCCCTTTCCTACTGGTACAGGTTCCCCTTCTCCAGTGTTCTCAGAGGACAGCACAGAGGCTATGTCTACATTGCAGGCTTTTGCCGGCATAGAGTATGCTAATGAAAAACTCATTAGCATTTGTTGCGCTGTCATTTGCATATCTCTGCTGAAGCTTTTTGCGCAAGAGGTTTTTGCGCAAAACCAAGCAGTGTAGATGGGTCCGTTTTCTACAAAACCTCTCTTTTGTGCAAAATCCCCTATACCTCCTTTTTTGAGGCATAAGGGATCTTGCGCAAAACGGGTTTTTTTGCACAAAGCGGAGCTGTCTACATGGCTTGTTTTTGCGCAAAAACCTCTTGTGCAAAAAGCATCAGCAGAGATATGCAAATGACAGCGCAACAAAAGCTAATGAGCACTTCATTGGCATACTCTCTGCCGACAAATGGCTGCAGTATAGACATAGCCAGAGCTTTTAGTAAAGCTAAAGATACTAGTTTATAGAGTATCCCCTGCTCCATCTGATGGTTTTAATAATATTTATCTTTTCATACCTAAACTGTTAAGCTGAAACAAGTCACATCAAACATGTGTGACTATGTACATGTTATATAACCACAGGAGACAAACAGAAATGAGAGCTGGGATGAGCTGAATCCATATGAACTTTCGTCTCATCTCTCACTGCAAGCTTTGCTCAGCTCTTCAGTGAAACAGCAGGCAGCTTTTCACAACTGACAGCAGACTCTTCATAGAAGTTTGAGAATATTGTAACAGAGCCCCACAGGACCATTAAAAATATTTTCTACTGCTTAAGCTCCAGTCAGCTCTCTCACTCATATTCACCCAACCAGAGTGGCTGTGCTTTCTTCTGGTACATACAGCAAGCTATCCGAAGGCAGGTGATCATCCTTATTTAGCAGTACCACTAGTCATGTGACCAGAAAATGGTGGAGGATCTGTATTCCTAGTAAACTGCTACAGAAAGAGGGATGCTGAAGTCTAGCAATAAAGCATCTGTATTATTTTCCCTCTAAAAAAAACCTCCTCAAGTCTTTAGAAGGTAAGCATCTCTTTGCGCTATGAGAATGATATGCAAAGTGCTTTTTTTAGTTAATGGTTCTGGACTGTTTCTATTGTTGCAGTTAATTCAGAGCAAAAAAAAGAAGGGGCGAGAGGAATGTTTGTCAGCAGGATTCAAAGCATCCAGTGCCTCATTACTGAAAATCAGGCAGCTGTATTTTAATTATGTTGCAGCTCCTTATGAGAGGCGCTTATATCCAACCAACGGGCTTGTTTTGTCAGGGAACAGACTCCGGTATTTATAATTAGGAAACAAAACTTCACTGTACAATCAATCACCTAACACTTCTGCTTATTTTCAGTGCATTTGCATAGCTTTCAGGCAATGGTGGGGAAAAAAGAAAATCAAGCCATTGTCATTGTAGTTTTAAATGATTGCTTAGCTACTGGCATAGCTATAACTTGAGATAGCACTAACAGTGCAGTACTTGACAATTGTGTTGTTTTTGGTCTTTTGATATCAACTGAAGCATATGACATTCCCTCCTCCTCCCTACACACGCACAACACCCTTTTAAATTATTGTTGTGTAAGGAGTTCTGCAGCCTTATGAGAGTGAGGAAGGATCTGAGAATAGTGTCAACTGACACGAGGGCTGAAGAACTACTGCAAAAGTTGCTTTGTACAGACATTATTTTCATTCATTTTTAATGTCGGGAGCTTACTGGTTTCATTAGCTCATTTGCACTTTTTATCTGTGAAGATGGAATGAAAATTATTCTTGTGGGGTGCATTTTTGTAAACAAATACTTCATCTAGTCAAGAGAAATGACAGTGTTGTAAGAACTTGCAGAACATACCTAGAATACCTAAATATGAAGTACTTAAAATAGCATGGGGAGGAAATGTGTTGGGAGGTGTGGTATTATTTTGAGGAAATGCGGGGCTATGATTTGGATTTATTTATAACTCATAAGAGGCAGAGCTGTGTTAGGGGAGGGGGAGAGGGAGGCTGCAATAACAGTGCCAGGAGGCATCATGCCTTTCTCAGTACTTTCTCATGCCTTTCTTATGCTGCTTCCTGGAGAAGCACACTGGGCAGTGAGAAGTACTTCACATCCAGTCAGGATAGCCCTTCCCTCACCCTGCTGAAATCCATTCTTTTGAGGATATACTACTGTTCCCAATAGCACTAGGTGCCCTCACTCATTTCTTCACCCCAAACTCATTAGAACAGCCATCCAGAGGACGTTTTCTCCCGCATGGGAATACTGAGGATAAAAAGCTCCTTCGCATTCCTGCCGTGGCTGGATTGGCCCTAATTTAGCATTGAGTATTTCAGATCAGAGCTTTAAATGCATATAACTATATGGACTTTCTAGAGTGTTAGCCAGTGGTTATTGTTAGTCTACCTCTGAACCTAATAAAAGGAGTTCATTGTAATTTTACTGCATGCCCTTAACATCTAGCTCTAACAGCAGATACAAACTGGAAAAAAATGACTGATAAGAGCTGGAAAAAGCAATTACGTTTTACAAGCCTTTAATATATTGACACTTATGATCTGTGCAGTCATTCTAGTTAGTTAAACCACTGTTTAAGTAAAATCCCTGTGTTCAAATAAACATTTGGGCTAATAAAATATATGGGCAATACATGGTAAAGAATACAATTCTGCCAGCACAAGTAAATATTATTCATATTATTTATTTCATAATAGCAACCAAGGGATCCAAGAGTGGGCCCTATTGTACTAGATGCTTCTCAACAGATTAGGAGAAAATGTTGGCGAGAACTCTAGGTCACAGTTAGTGATCCTTATATGACACATACATACGCACGGATAGCACAAGTGGTTGTTTGGAATACATGGATACAGTGTAGCTCCCCAGCCAGTGGCTGTGAGTCATTGTGAAGTTCATGGTAAAACACATGGCTGTATGCACATGATATTGTACTGAATAACCCACAGATTCAGCAGGGGCTCGTTTACACTGGCCCCTTTTCCGGAAGGGGCATGTAAATTTCATGAGTCGTAGTAGGGAAATGCGCGGGGGATTTAAATATCCCCCGCGGCATTTAAATAAAAATGTCCGCCGCTTTTTTCCGGCTTTTAAAAAAGCCGGAAAAGAGCGTCTACACTGGCCCCGATCCTCCGGAAAAAGTGCCCTTTTCCGGAGGATCTTATTCCTACTTCAAATAAGATCCTCCGGAAAAGGGCACTTTTTCCGGAGGATCGGGGCCAGTGTAGATGCTCTTTTCCGGCTTTTTTAAAAGCCGGAAAAAAGCGGCGGACATTTTTATTTAAATGCCGCGGGGGATATTTAAATCCCCCGCGCATTTCCCTACTACGACTCATGAAATTTACATGCCCCTTCCGGAAAAGGGGCCAGTGTAGACGTAGCCCAGGTGTTTCAAACAGGAGACCATGTATACTATAGCACATTATGGACACACAAAGGAGTCTTTATTAAGAATGGCAGAAAGGAAAGGGTGTAAGCCAAGTAAATACATACACATTGTTGATTGTGAAAGAAATAAAACCGTGAAACTCCTAGTTAAAATGCCACAAGGCAATCCAATAAGGTGGAAATAAGGCTACAGAGTATACACTGCAAGATGTCTATTTAAGACATCAGAGGGGTAGCTGTGTCAGTCTGTAACTAAAAAAACTTGAAAAACAAATCATCCTGAAGCACCTTAGCGATTAACCAAAAATATAGATAGTATATTGTGGGTACAACCCACTTCTGAAGCTCGTGATACTATCTATATTTTTGGTTAGTCTCTAAGGTCCTACAGGACCATTTGTTGTTTTCCAAGGTTTTTTTTTTTTTAATTTTATTTAAGACCTGATTGAGGAAAGCATCCCTGTTCAAAAATGTACTTAAGAATGTGTTAAACTTAAATAAATGGAACCTACCGGTTATATGTGCTGAAGTTTTCCTGAACTGTGAACTTAAAAACCATCTTTTCTTGTAAAGTCTTTATATCATATTCAATCTTGGTGTAACATCATTAATGTCAGTGGAGTTGCACTCTTACACTAGGGCTGACTAATCTTTTCATTCTTTTGATCTCACAGACATGATGTTTTACCTTCCATACCCTATATCAGATGCCCTGCACATCACTATGCTCATTCTGCATTGTGCCCTTGCTGGATAATTGTATCAGTAGTACACCAGCCTCTGCTCAAGGATCTCACCTATAGGGATGACACAAGATTATGAGCCCCTTGCCTAATTTACAGATCTTGTGTTTGCCACATCTGTTGTCTCTTGCATGCTATTTCACTACTGACTATTCCCAAGCATTTGATTTTCATTCCTTCTCCTCCTGGGGCTGGAACTGTCCAAACTAGGGCTCCATAATCATAGAATCATACAATCATTGAATTGGAAGGAACCCCGAGAGGTCATCTAGTCCATTCCCCCTGCAATCATGTCAGGACCAAGCTCCATCTAGACCCTTCCTGATGGATGTTTGTCCTTTATTCCAGTGTGTAACCACCTGACAGAAGTTTTTCCTAATGTTCAACCTAAACCTCCCTTGTTGCAATTTGAGACTATAGTTTCTTGTCCTATCATCAGAATATTTTTCTCCCTCTTCATTATAACAACCTTTTAGGTATTTGAAAGCTGTTTTCAGGTACCCTCTCAGTCTTCTCTTTTGCAGACTATATTGTTCCTGTCCCTTTAAATCTATTCACATCCTAATATGGTCATTGTCATTTGAAACACAGCAGAGGGCCCTCCATCGTGAGCTTGATGGTTTAATAGGCCCCAGTGCCTTGGGAACATTTGCCTAGAGAAGTGTATTTTGAGCACAGTTTGAATGAAACATCCTTGGATCAGTTCCACAAGTCCTCTCTATGCAGCTCTTTGGCTGAATTCCAACTGCTCAGTCTCAGTGCTCTCCTGCTACCCTCCATCCCTAGTTTCAGTTCAGCTGTTAACAGCCCTGCATTCCCTGACACATTGGCTCTGACACTTTCCAGCATCCCAATCTGACTGTTTCCTTCTGTGCCCAGATTTGGCTGACCTACTGTTCCAAGTGGTTGTCTGAGGGTGATTGGTGGTGACTCTGTGCTTTTACTGTCCCTCACTCACATATATGTACAGACCTGACCACTTCTTATACATCAGAGTCTCCCTCACTCAAAGACCCTCCTCTTTGAGGAGTAAGTGGGCTGTAGGAATAGGCTGCATGGAGCCAGCTTTACTCCCCAACTAGCTCTCATTTTCATGGTCAGAATACCTCCTTTGTCTCCAGTCTGTCTCCCCACTCTGTTCCTCGCTGTACCTTACAACAGTTTGTTGCTGCCTGTTCCCAGCACCTCCTTGCTACAGGCACTGGACTGCTTCCCACTTAAGCCACCTGCATGACCAGCTTGAGAGTGGCATTGTCTTTCACCTTCCCTTGCCCTCGCATCTCTATGACCCACCACTGCATCTGTATGTCTGAGGCATTCAGATGAGACAGAGGGAGCAGATCTTCCCTGCTTATGTCAGAGCCCAGAGAAGGCAGATGTTCCTAGGCTCCAATGCTTATAAGGTCCCAAAATAGCTATTCACCCTCCTGTTCTTCTAAACCTGTAGTATTGCTCTGTGACCCTGCCTTTCTCATCAGTTGACCTGTGCCTCTCTCCTGGCTCTTCATCAAGTCAAAATGGGGGAATTTTAGTCTTAACTGAATTTCTATGATTTCATAATTCAGGTTAGGACAGGGCTGGGCAAAATACAGCCCAGGGGCTGAATGTGGCCCGCCAAGCCACTGGATCCCGGCCCACAGACCACCCTGCCAGGACCCTCAGACATGCACCTACTGTGGTGTAAACTGCAATCTGTGGGCTCTCTGCTCTGCAGGGAAGGGGAGACTTTGTGTGATCTCCCAGCCCCCCGTCCAATCCTTAGGTCCTATAGGCTGGAAACAATTGGCCAATAGGAATTGACCCTGGCCAATCTCTTAACTCCTATTGGCTGGAAACAACCAACCAATAGGAGCTGAGATATTGGCCTGGGAAATGGGGGCAGCACAAGCCCCTTCCCCTTCCCGGAGCTGAGAGCCATATGGAGGGAACAAGCCTGTGGTTTAAAGTGATCTTGGTTTGCAGCAGGCAGGGAACCGAGCCTGCCTTGGGAGTGCTGCAGGGCTGCTGGCTTAGGAAAGCGCCTCCTAGTCAGAGCCTGCCTCTGGCATCCCCTGCCTTTCCCACATCCTGACTCCCTCCTCCTACTCACCATCCAAACCCTCAGCACCCCCTTGCCCCAGGTCACAACTCCCGCCCAGACCCTGTACCCCTATTAGGTCCCCCTCTACCTGTAGAATAGGACCTTGGATTCACGGTTGACGGATCTGATTCCATCCCATAGAAGAGTGTAGTAGACATTACTATCGAAAGAGGCACATGTTTTAAACAGTGCAAAAGGTAGGCAATGAAAAAGAAAAAGAAAGATTTAATTAAAAATAACTGGAAAAAGCCAACAAAGCTGTAAAGACAAACAAACCAGTTGCACAGGAGTAATCCTAGTTGTATTTTAAATTGTCAAGGCTATTATGAATTTTTTCATCAAAACTTACAGAAATGTTAGTTTTATGGGGCTCGGTGAAGGAGGATTCTCATTACGCTAAGCACATTGGAAGTCAGCTTGTGGAGCACAACATACAACTTTCTGAAGCTTTTCTGCTGCTTCTACAATGGCAAAGCCAGACACAAATGAATAAGATAATACAAAGCTAGTTGGACAATGGGAAAATGTCTTCAGGAGTGGGACAGAAGGTTGAGGGGAGGAAGAGGCGGGGAGCCAGAGGCAGTCTCAGGCCAGGAGGTGCTTACCTAAGTGGCCCCTGGCCAGCAGCCTAGCTGATTCCTCAAGAGCGGGTTCAGGGGCCATGTGCAGTTCTGAAGGTTGCGAGCCCAGGGGAAAGGGGTATTATGTGCGCTGTCTGTCCAGCAAACGGGTAGCTCCTCTTGGCCAGAAACCGGCCAAAAGGAGCTGAAAGATTTTGCCGAGGGCAGGGGCAACGCGTGACGCCTTTCCTCTCCCCTCAGGCTTGAAGCATTCAGAGAGCTACTCTGAACAGTGTGTGCGGCGGGGCAGGCAAGGAGCCTGCCAAGGGTTCCCGGGGGTCAGATCCTGGCAGGCTGTATCCAGACTACAGGCTGTATGTTGCCCACCCCTGTTCTAGGCTGTTCTTTTTAAATGCAGATATAGGGGAGATAACAAACCACTCAAAGAGTCCACTTGAACTGTCAAGTGCTTCCTGCATTGAATACGAGCTGTGCAGTCCATGCCACTTTGATTTGTTGAACACAGGTTGGACCTCCCTGGTTTGGCACCATCGGGACCTGACCGGTCCCAAATGACAGAATTTGCCAGACCAGGGGAGGGGGTCCCCTGCCACGGGCCCTGAACCAGCTGGCCCCCTGCCTCTGGCGTCCTTTATCCTCTCCCCTGCCAGGCTGTCCTCTGTGCTGCCACCTGCCATGGGTGACTGGGATTCTCTGGCCCTGGCCCATGCTGCTACATATGGCCAGATTTCCCCAGCCCCACGCCACTGTGAGGGGCTGCACTTCTCCAGTCCCCAACCCCATGCTGCCACAGGCTGTCAGGGTCCTCCAGCTCCGCACTGCCGTGGGCAGCTGAGCTTCTACAGTCCCATGCTGTTGCAGGCATCTGGGCTTCTATGGTTTTTGGTCCAGTGTTGCCACAGGCGCCTCAGGTTTCCCAGCCCCCAGCTCCACACTGCCATGGGCTGCCAGAGTTCTCCATTCTCTGGCCCCAGCATTCCTCTGGCCTTCTTGCCCCCAGTTCCCAATTGAGCTGCTGGCCCTCCTGCCATTAGGCTCCTAGGCTCTCTGGCCCAAGACCAGAGAGTGCTGGTTTTCAGAGGATCTTTAGTTTACCAACCAAAGAATCTCTTTCTACAGCCTCTTTTGAAAACAAGCTGTAGAACTTTCCTGCTTACAGTTTTGTAGTACAGAAATGTTGTAGTTAAGAACTGGTTCTAAGAACAGTTTGAAGATATCCATGTCATTATATTTTCTCTCCCTCAATGAAATAGCGTGGGCTAGTGGGTCTTACCTATGGCTTATATTTTTCTTCCTAGCTGAGCATTTCCTGACAACTATTTTTTGAGTGGAGAACTTATGGCCAAATATTCTATCATTCGCTCCCTTCCTAATTGTGTATAATAATATTGTCATTCCCTAACTGCGTATAATGATATCTGATTTCCTGAATCTCCTGTTTTTTGCTGGTATAGCATGCTTCTGGCTGAGCCTGCAAATCCCTTCCACTTGTCCTACTTAGATGATCAGCTTCAAAAGGCAAAGACACACACATGCAATTAATGTGCTTTTCAATTCTAGCAACTTAATATGTCACTTGAAATAACCCATCTCATTTGTAACACAGTTATACAGTTCACCTCTGTAACCGGAATAATTATCTCCTATTCAAAATGCTCAAACCGATTAACTGTATTTTTCATCTTTTCTGTTGTAATTTTGAAAAAGTAGTCCAACAATGTTAGATGACCCTATAACATTGGTATTCATGGTACCATTACTCATAAGAAATATTTATAGAGAAAAGCCCTGACATTCCAGTTCTCTTTCCGAACAGAGGAAGAACTACATTCAGAAGTTGCGGGACCTGACAGTATACATAAACATGTAGTAATTGTTTTTAATAAAAAGGAAGTAGAAAGGCCCTTTATTTTTTGCAATAAGAACAAAACTGCCAAACACTTTTAATTCTAAAAATTCATATGTCTGACAAGAGTTTGATCTTCAGTAGTGATGTGTTCTGCAGTTGTGTTACAGGAATGCAAAAGGGAGGGTTAAAGTGGTCCCAAAGCTGGAAAGGGACATGTGACACACCTCTCTCATTGAAATTAGTGATATTTACCCCATGTATGCTATCTGATGGGATATTTTGGCCGTAAACTGAAAAAGCTGGCTTATTTTGTAGCATAGAATTGTAAATTGAAGAGAAATATCATTAGCAATTAAGCTGTTGTACTTAAAGAATTGCACAGGATCTTTTTCGGGGGGATATGGCAAAACACCACATTTATTGGTGATATATATATCAATATTGTATTATATGCATATAATGTACCATACTCATGCACTCATACACAGAGTGTGTCTAGACTACACCTCTTTGTTGACAGAGAGATATAGATTAGGCGCATCGAAATTGCTAATGAAGCAGGGATTTAAATATTAGGCACCTCATTATCATAAATATGGCCGCCGCTTTTTTCTGAAACTGAGTTTTTTTTCAAAAAAACCCGGCAGTCTAGACACGGATCTGTCGAAAATAAACCTCATTTTTTGAGGAATACATGATCTGTCAAAAAAAGCTTTATTTTTGACAAATCTGCATCTAGAGTGCCGTTTTGGGGGTTTTTTTTTGAAAAACTTCCGTTTCGAAAAAAAGCGGTGGCCATGTTTATGCTAATGAGTCAGGGGATATTGAAATCCCTGCTTCATTAGCAATTTTGATGTGCTTGATTTGCATCCCTCTGTCGACAGAGGGATGCATTCTAGACGTAGACACACACACACACACACACACACACACACACACACTCTTCTTGTTGCTTAGTTACCCACTTGTTGCTCCCCTTAACTCACTGGCCACATGAGTTAGATGGGCAAGGGGAAGGAGCCAGTCTCTGTTGGTCCAGACCGATGCTCCAATGTTGACAAGATGAGACCCATGGTCCCATGCAAGACACCCCACATTTAAAGGAGCTTACCTCTCGTGCAAATCTATGCACGTTGTCTATGTCAGTTATTTCTTAATTAGATCCATGGAGACTTCCTCTGGGTGTTTTCCCCAGTGATGCCACATTCATCTTAAAAGAGGGTGTTTGCTTTAACTCCCAAATTTGCTTCAAAAGAAAGTGCTTGCTTTTGATTCCCAAGGCCATCCATATGTCTGATCCTTTCCACAATGAGCCCGTTTGACAGTGTCTTGAGGTGTATCTACACAGCTAAGTTATTTCGGAATAATGACCGTTATTCTGAAATAAAAATGTGAGCGTCTACACAGCAATTGCATTATTTTGAAATAATTTTGAAATAATGGATGGCTTATTCCGACTTCTATAAACCTCATTCTATGAAGAATAGCTATTTCGAAATAAGGCATGTGTAGATGCTCCACTTCTGCTATTTTGAAGTAGCCCCTCATTAAGGCCATTCTAAGTTATTCCTTCTGGGGCTCTAAATTGAGACAGCACACCTACACTAGGGAAGCCTCCCTTAGACTTTTGAGGCTTCCCGGCAGTGTAAATGTGCTCTTTTGAAATAAGCTATTTTGGAATAACTATTCCAGAATAGCTTATTCCGAAGTAACTGTGCAGTGTAGATGTAGCTTTGGTGTCCTTGGTTTTGGCTCCTATTTTTCCCTTTTTCAACTGTTGCAATTTGCCCTCCATGCCTCATTCATTCACACCTCATTCATCAAGAATAGAATCATTTTCAAGTCAAAGGAGTAAGATCTATTCTACTTCTAATACAAAGACATTTTCTTTACCTTGATTATTCCTAAGGAATATAACATTATAAAAAGACTTAATACAAAGTTTCTGTAATATTAAAAGACTTAACACAAATCTTTACAAGATACAAGATTTATCTACAAATCAGGATATTTTGTAAGATTCGTTCCTGATGCGATTCCATTAATGTCTGTTGTTTTATTAATTTGGCTCATTCAGTCTGAACGTTAGATTTTATTTCCATCCTGAGAAAGTACACAAGAAGGGGAAGGTGGTCCTACCCCTGCCCATTGTTCAGTACAATATGATTTGGCTGTTCAAACACTAGTAATAGGAAGGTAAGAGATAAAGTTGAGGGCTGGATTGTACTCAGCTCTCTGGCCATGACCCAGCAATACACTTAAAGACATCGTGAACTTTAAGCATGAAAGCAATTTAACTGAAGTTTATTTAAGAATACGTGTTAGTGCCTTATGGATCAGAGTGAAGGAACACAGCACCCTACAGAATAAAGTCCTGGGAAAGGAAAGAGAAGGGGAGGCAAGAATGAACAAATTATATGTGGAAGGGAAAATGAGAACATGCTTTGAGCAGAAAAGAAGGGCTGCTGTGCTTGCAGAAATAAGATAATAAAGGCTATCTCTGCTCACAGAGATAAAATATATTTTTATGAAAGAAGAAACATAAGGAAGGATTCTTTTAAATGGAGGAAGAAATGTTGCATTGTGATTTCTTATACCACATTTTGCTACCTCTCATTCCATGGTTTTTATGTGACTTGTATTCTACCTGAAATAGGTATAAGAAGGAAGAGAAAAAAAATACTGGTTTTTTTAAGGTTTTGTTCTTGATCCATCAGGCTGAGGTAATAGAGCCCTCAAATCCCATAAAATTATTTTTATATCTGTTGAGTATCTCACAATGAATCCATTCACCTTCCAAAAGCTCCATGTTTTTCTGTGATCTTGTTAGACAACAGGCACTAAGCAAGTCTGTTTATTGCAAAGCCATGGTGCACCTGGGTTATCTATGAAATTTGAGAAGCTTGCTTGTTTTTAATATGTCTAATTTTCCAGGCTCCTCTCTAAATAACATTCGCTTTGTATTTTGTATCCCCGGTTTTACCATTATTATTTTTCAAAACAAACATGGATTAGCAACATTTTTATTTTATTTGTATTTGTTGGTGTGGCACTTTTTGCATTTACCTTTCTTTGATCACTTTTTAAAAGCCTTGGACATAGTGCCCTTTAGAGGTAAAATTAAATACATGCATTTCTGAGCATAGGAGAGGAAAATCTGAAAACTCTATGAAAAAATTAGAAAATATCAATATGCTGTTTTCTGCCCTAGGGCCTTCTCCAGCTTAAGAGTCACACAACCTCTGGGGCACAGAAAACTGGAGAGTCAGAAGTCCATACAGCAAATGAACTGTGATGGGTGGCAAAGGAGGGCCCAGTGTAAAGAAGATCCATTTGTCATTTGTTAAACTTGGCCACTTACAGAGGCTGTAGACACATACATATTTGGGCTGATAGTCAGGCTGAAAAGATGGGCAGCTTAATGCTCATGGAGAAAAAGAAATCAAAACAATAAATTCTCCACAGATAGAATCTGCAGAACTAGCTGCTTGGGGGATGAGGAGTGCGCCTCATTTTCTGAGACCTATCAACCACACATGTATGTAGCCCGACCCAGGGCAGGGCACAACCCACAGGGGTTATGACATAATATGAACATGGAGGGCAGATATTTGCAAAAGCTGATGGCCAAAATCAGCATTAAGACACCACATCTGAAGGGGAACACCCACTCAGAATAAAAAATGCCCTCGATCACTAAGAGGCTTTCAGAGACTTCATGGAGAGACTGTAGAAAACTAAAGAGCACCTAGAGATTGTTTCATCAGATTATATGGCTGACTAAACCATAAAAAAAGAATGTAAAAGGAGGTTAGCTGCAAGTCAGTTTTCACCATCCCCATCTCCTCTCATACAAAACTGATATCTGGCTCTGAACTACATTTAAGAAATACCCAATTTTGGACTTACTTTTGTGCAAGACTGCAGGACTGATGTATTAAAGCTAACATCCCGTAACCTGACTCTTAATGCAGCTGATCCTTGAATGAATGGTCTGTGTACCACACAAAAGAAGTCATTTAGGGCACAAAGAGTTTAATTTATTTTGACCTCGGTTTCAAGGGAAAACATCTTTTTATCAATCCAGTAAATCGTGCATGATGAGAACGGAGCTTCTAATGCAGCTGGGTATTCCTTCAACAAGGAGCATTTACAGGAAAGAAAAAACATTCTCTAATTTCTTAATATTGTGATCAACGTCATCTTGTGTGCCAGGAAATTCTTTGAGCATGGATACAGTGGGTTTCCAATGTATTCTTCCCTGTGTTGGCAAAGGAGTGGAAACAGCTTGTCACGTGTAGACTGGAGTTTCTCCATTGCCAGAGGATTCTGCTGACATTTGAGGAAGCCCAGTGCCAGTGGATGGGCTCTCAACCTAGCTGTGACCTGCAGGTTCTCCTCATAGCATGGAGGAAGAATTCCAGTCGTTAATGCAAAGAATGTCAGCAATAACTTATTTACAAAAATCCTGCAATACTGCGGGTGATAGCACTGCAGTGAGTTAACATGCCCCTTTATGCAGTACTCGAGTGTGAGGAATAAGTGTATGATACAGTAGGGGGACACTACGTCTCTACACTCTACCTCTCCCCTGCCCCGTCCACCAGGTTTTTACCTCTTCTGGCCGTGAAGGAAGGAAATGACTTGAGTGTAACTAATAGGGGTGTTTAAAAGTCACAGAGGAGTAGCTGTGTTAGTCTGTAACTTTAAAAAAAGCTTAAAAAAGAGTGGTCCTATAGAGCCTTAGGGTATGTCTACATTGTGGGGAAAAGGTTTAATTAAGACATGTAACTGCAGCTACATTAATTGCATAGCTGAAGTTGAAGTACCTTAACTCAGCTTTTGGGGCTGTCCACATTGCAGGAAGTCAAAGGGAGACACTCCTCCTTTGACTTCCCTTGCTCCTCATGAAAGCAGGGTTACCAGCATTGACCAGAGTGCCCCTCTCTCTTTGAATTAGCTGTCTTAACTAGACTGCTAATGCGTACTCTGGAAGAAGGACATCGGCAGCTTTGATCTTCCTCTATAGTGTAGAAGTATCCTTGCAGACTAACAAAAAGATATAAATAGTATCATGAGCTTTCATGGGCACAACCCATTGTCAGCCAATGGTCAGGGCAGTCTGTGTGTGTGTGTTACACCCGAGTCTTCAACTGCTGGGACACAAGGCCCCGTCGCAGTGTGCAGTCTAGGAGAGACTGATGGGCGCCCCGAGGAGTTTTAACGTCCGTGTCTTTGTCCGCTAGGATACAGGATCCCTTCGCAGTGGGCAGCCTAGGGAAGACTGAGAGATGCCCTTACGGATCTTTCCTCTGGAAGCGACACGATCCAAATGCCCCAGCTCTTTCTATATCTGTTCCTTATGACCGGCTGAAATTCTTTTAAATTGTGCTTGGTTCTGTTACAGCAACTGAAGGAGTCAGGTTAAAGCTTAAACAGTTACAGGTTTATTAAAGAAGCTTATAAATTATATGGTTACAATGGCTATTGCTCTATTTCTTAACTGCTAGCAAATATAGATCTTAAAAATGGTTACAAAGAAAATAAAGATAGAAAATAGAAATAGAAGTGATAGCTTAATCTTTAAAGAGCTCTAAGTCTATGTGTACACTTGAGACAAAGGACCACATCCAGGTACAATTTTTACCCCCTTCTGTGCCTCTTGACTCCAGCATATCAGGCCAGGGCCGGTCCCTCAATTCCTAGGAAAGACGAATACGAGGTGGGCGTCCCCATGGAACCTCGGGAGGCCAATCACCTAACCCGATCAGCAGATAGATGGTAGATTGATGCTCAGAGTAAGTGTGCTGCTGGACCCATCTTTATACCCATAGGGGCCCGTATCCTCTTTCTTATTTAACATGCCAAATTGTGTTGGTCCATCTTTGTGATGCCAGTTCTTACAAGGGAGTTTCAACTTAATTTACACTTGCAAGAGAGATAACTAAATTGTGAGTACTGGACATTTTTTACTGGGCGGGAGATTCCTCTCCCTGGACAGTGTGTGTTCGTATCAATATGGGTTTCAGTCAAGGGCACTCCTCGGCAGCCTCTTAGTCAGCCATTAGTTCGACCACCCTCTTATCTCTGCTTACAGTTGTCCAGGGTCGCTGGGTGAGCTAGCATATCTGGGCCTCCTGTTCAAGGCTTTCAAAGACTATGGTGTTTTACTGCTCTGTGTGCCTTGCATGCTTCCAGGCAAGCAAAGATGGATGTTGCAGGGGGAGGGGTGGGGGGGAGGGGCATTCCTGTCTGGCTACACCCATTCTTAAAACATTTTAATCTCCAGATTTTCCACAGTTATTCTTTGATGATTATTGTCAGGCTGCCAATCATTGTCTCTTATTTTTATCTCACTCTTGAGGGGGTCTGCCTGTTTCAAGGGTTGCTCAGTTCTGCCAAATCAATTCAGCCTCAGACATAATACAGTAAAGTCTCGATTATCCGACCTAAATGGGACTGAAGGATGGTCGGATAATCGAAATACGGCTAATCGGCTAATACGGAAAATACCTTGCTGTGTCCAAGGTATTTTCTCTGTCATCTGCCACTCTGCAGACACTCGGCTGCTTCATGGGGAGCCGTGCTGCCCCTGACCTCCCCTATCTCTCCCGGCCAGTCGCGCTCTCCCAACCTCCCCTATCTATCCCGGCCAGTCGTGCTGCCCCCGACCTCCTTGATCTCCCCGACTGGCCAGGAGAGATACGAGAGGTCAGGGGCAGCGTAGCTGGCCGGGAGAGATAGAGGAGGTCGGGGGCAGCACGGCTGGCTGGGAGAGAGAGGGGTCGGGGGCAGAGCGACTGGTCAGGAGAGATAGGGGAGGTCAGGGGCAGCTCGGCTGGCCAGAGGGGATGGGGGAGATTGGAGCGCCCTGCAACCTTCAGGGAGTGGTGGCAGCTGGGCTCTGGCATTCTGCCACATGGCTCTGCTCCTTCCTCCCTCTTCTCTCACTGCCTTTCTCTCCGCACTGCCCGGCGCCTTCCCTTCCACACTCTGCTCTGCCGGCTCAGCCGCCTGCACAATTGGCTTGGGCAGCCACAGGCAGATCGGATAACACGGAATGTCAGATAAAGGAAGGTCGGATAATCGAGACTCTACTGTAGATGTTTCCTGGTTATCTTCAAGACTCAGTCTTCATCTTGACCACCTGGGCATTTGTCATGGCTTTCATACTTTCACACATTCTGCACACACATCAAATAATTTTGCAGCGTTTCAGACAAGATTAATAGTTACTGAAGGAACAACAAAAAGAAAGGAATCGTCCACAACTTAGTTTTGCTACAGACAAGGAGTACAGCTTACTTTGTAATGCTAACAGGAAGCAAGACCTTACAGTAAACATCTAATCATGAGAGACAGGGTGAAATAGAAACATACAGAACTTAAGCAAATCATTATGCATACAACTTATATTCTTATACCAATACTAAAATACTACATTTTTGCTAAATCATCATCAATGAAGGTAACTAATTGCTATATAAACATGTTCTATCAGCCCACGTTTTGGTCATCACTGTATTATTGTAGCCAGTTTGCAAATAAATTATTAAAAACTTAGACATCAATGAAGAAAAACAGTGCCACAAATTGGATCAAATCATCTTTTGAACTTGGTCATCTTGCCTAGAAAATATGCCAACTTAATATTTTGCTTTGTTTTTTTTTGTTTTCCCAGATTGGTACCAGAGGATGTGGGAATGGACATCCCCCTTGAGGAGGGTGTACTAAGTCCCGATGCTGCAGAGATCAGGCCTGGTAAGATAAGCATTTATTCATTCATTCAGTTATGTCTGAGTTGCATGGCATTTAATTATTCAGTGAGAAGAAAGTCTCTATGCTGGTGTAAGGCATTTTTCAGTGTTAGAAATAATTCTTTATTTAGTTAATTCTTTATTTCACGTGACGAACGATAAAAATTAAGCAGTCTGCCACATATTTCCCCTTTTGTCCTAGTGTCATCTGTTAATGCATTTAGTTCTTGTGATAATTAAGTACTTTGCCTTAAGTATTCTAAATTTGACTTCAGTCTAAATGGGGTGAGTTCAGTATTAAAATACATGAATCCAAAGAAAATAGCTTAAAATCTTGCTTAAAAATGCAGTAGCAGGAAAGAATCCATGCCCATCTTGTATTTTAATTGATTGAGAATTCCTTCATTTACACCCAACAAGGAGGAACAAGGTTATGTTGCACATCTATAACTGTCAGTGTACAGAATTTGTCATAGAATAATAGGATTAGAAAGGCCCTCGAAAAGCCATCTAATCCAGTCCCTGCAATCATGACAGGCCCAGGTACCATCTAGTCCATCCCTGTCAGGTGTTTGTCTAACCTGCTCTTAAAAATTTCTACTGACGGAGATTCCACAATTTCCCTAAGCAACTTATTCTTTTGCTTACCTATCCTGACAATTAGGAAGTTTTTCCTGATGTCCAACCTAAATCTTCCTTGCTGCAATTTAAGACCATTGCTTCTTGTCCTATCATCAGAGGTAAATGAGAATTTTCCCCCCCTTCTTGTAACAACCTTTTATATAGTTGAAAATGGTTGTGTCTATGTATCCTCTCAGTCTTCTCTTTTTCCAGACTGAACCAATCCAATTTTCCCATCTTGCCTTATGTGTCATGTTTTCTAAACTTTTCCTCATTTTTGTTGCTTTTCTCTGGACTTGTTCCAGTTTGTTCACATCTTTCCTGAAATGTGGCACCCAGAACTGGACACAATACTCCAGTGGAGGCTAAATCAGTGCAGAGTAAAATAGTAGAATTACTTCTCATGTCATGTTACGACAGTTCTGTTAATACATCCCAGAAAGATGTTTGCTTTTTTTTTGCAACAGTATGACACTGTTGATTCATATTTAGCTTGTGGTCCACTGACTCCTAGATCCTTTTCTGCAGTACTCCTTCCTAAGCTGTTTTGTATGTGTGCAACTGATTATTCCTTTCTAAATGGAGTATTTTGCATTTGTCCTCTGAATTTCTTCCTATTTACCACACACCATTTCTCCAGTTTATTTAGATCATTTTGAATTTTAATTCTCCAAAGCACTTGCAATTTCTCCCAGGTTGGTATCATCCACAAACTTTCTATGCCATTATTTAAATAATTGATGAACAGAACCAGATCCAGAACTTATCCCTATGGACCTCACTCATTCTGCCCTTCCAGAATCACTGTGAGCCATTGAAAACTACTCTCTGGGGCTGTCATTTGCATAGTCTCTTCCGATCCTTTTTGTGGAAGAGTTTTTATGCAAAGAAAAGCAGTGCAGACAGGGCCATTTTGTGCAAAAAAAAACCCCATTTGCACAAGATCCCTTATGCCTCAAAAAAGAAGTATACAGGATCTTGCACAAATGGGATTTTTTGCACAAAATGGCCCTGTCTACACTGCTTGTTTTTGCACAAAAACCTCTTCACAAAAAGGATCGGAAGAGGTTATGCAAATGACAGCACGAGAAATGCTAATGAACGCTTCATTTGCATTGCCTCTGCCGACAAATTCCTGCATTCTAGACCTAGCCTGGGAATGGTTTTCCAGCCAGCTTTGCATCCATCTTATAATAGCTCCTTTTAGGTTTCATTTCCCTAGTTTATGTCAGGTGAGACAGCATCAAAAACTATACTGAAGTCAGGATATACCACTTCTCCCTCATTTCCCACAAGGCTTGTTACCATGTCAAAAGTTGATTTGGGTTGATTTGACGCAATTTATTCTTGACTGATCCATGCTGTTTGTTGTTTGTCATCCTATTGTCATGTAGATGTTTGCAAACTGAGTCCTTGATTATCTGCTCCATTATCTTGGTATAGAAATTAAGCTGACTGGTCCATAATTCCCTGGGTTGTTCCTTATTTCCCTTTTTTTAAACGAGATGAACAAATATAGTACTATTTTCCAGTCTTCTGGAATCTCTCTGGTCTTCCATGACTTTTCAAAGATAATCACTAATGGCTCAGTCAGCTCTTCGAGTATTCTGCAGTGCATTTCATCAGACCCTGGTGACTTGAGGACATCTAATTTGTCCAAGTAATTTTTAACTTGTTCTTTTCCTATTTAGCCTCTGATATAACAGATTGGGCCTCTCTGGTGAGGCACCCTTGGGACTTGACTGGTCCTGAACAAGAGCTTGTGCCAGACCAGGGAGATCTCTTGCCACCTGCTGCCGACAGGCTGCACCAACAAGCACCCTGTCTCATCCTCCCCCCCAAACTGGCTAGGCTGTTTGCCCAGCTGCTACTGGTTCCCTGGGCACCACAGGCTTTGGTTCCTGCCGCAGGGCTCCGGCTCCATTCCCATGCTCCAGGGGGCTGCTGCAGGGCTCTGGCCCGACGCCTACAAGGGGTGCCGGGGGACTCTGGCCCCATGTTGCTGGGGGCTGCCATGGGGCTCCAGCGTGCCCTGCAGTCCTGGGGCTGCCATGGGACTCTGGTCCCAGCAGCATGTTCTCAGGGGCTGCTGTAGGGGTCTGGTCCCATGCAACATGGGCTTCCTAGGGACTGTGGCCCCGACCCTACACTGCTGCAGGTGGCTCCATTCCTGGTCCTGCACTGCCTCCAGATGAGCTGCCAGCCCTGTTTTCCCCAGCACTGTCTGGCCCTCCTGCCCAGGAGCATTCATGGTCTGGCAGCCGGACCAGAGAATGCCGATTTTCGGAGGTACAATTTGTACCTCAATTTCACTGTAATTCACTATGCTAGATGTCCAATCACCTCCAAACTTCTTAGTGAAAACTGGAACAAAGAAGTCATTAAGCACCTCAGCCATTTCCACATTTTCTGTTTTTCTTGCTGCCTATGGGATTTTATGTACCAGCTCCCTGAGTTTGCTAAAACTACTTTCTTGAAATCCCTATATAATCATAAAAATACAGAGCAGAGAATTTACAAAACAATACCATAAGAATAACACCAAACACATACTATAAGAGATACATAGAGGTCTATTCATTCTTCCTGGAGTCAACATTGATACTAATTATGTATTTTTATTATGTAATAGTAAGAAAAAAAAGTAAACCCATATTTCAATATTACACTGATTTGGAAAAGGTGGGAATCGGATCTGAACTTTCTGACTCAGGTATTTTCTTCAAGAGTGATAAATCCCATTTTGAACAATTTAACATAAAGTAATTATGATTAATAATGATGTTACTGTCTGACAGTACAAATCCTTCATCTGTTATTTAAATATCATGATAATTTTTATATGTTTAATACTAAAATTATTTGACCAAATTCTGTCTTGAGATGCTTCCATATGCATCCCACTAAGGTCATTGGAATGTCATGTAATTTAGAGCGGTTAGTAACATTTGACCTTTTTGACAACATAATTCTATTTTGGTTTCTTATAAACTTTTTTTTTTACAGTTTATTTTCTATATTGTACAATTTTAAATAACTGGTTGATAGAAAATCTCATTGTTAAAAGCATTTTACACTATTCAGAAGTGTCCAATAGAGCAGTTTAATTTGATACGGATACTTTTTTCTTTCTTCATATTTATTTAGAGCCACCTAATTCTTTGGATCTTAATGGTTCCCATCCCAGAAGAATAAAGCTCACAGCTCCAAACATCAACCTTTCTTTGGACCGGAGTGAAGGATCTGTCCTTTCCGATGACAATCTGGACACCCCCGATGAAATTGACATCAATGTAGATGATCTTGACACACCTGATGAAGCAGATTCTTTTGAATATACTGGAAATGGCAATGAACTAGACTGGGAAGGTAAAAGACAATATGCAGAAATAAATTGAATTTTCCTCGTTATTTTAGATGGGGGTAGGTCTGTCTCTTGTGTGTCAACCTTTATGCTATGTAAATTAATTTAGCACTTCTGATTTGAGGCAAGGTTTCCAAATAGTTCTATTTTTGTGTTTATATATATCTGAGTCTTCTCTATGGAAAATAATCTGTGCTCTCGACTTCTTTAGGGTCACACAGAGAAATAGCTTTAATTGGATTAGCTTATTATCATGTACATAAGAAGAGTTAACTATATAAATGCAGAAATTCAGACTTCTCTCTCTCCCTAGACTATCTCATGAAAAATCCGTCTTTCGTTAAGAGCACATCTCAGAACTAATCATTTCTTTGACAGTCAGTACTGGGTTAGTTACATCTATAGGTATGACTACTTGGTTTTCAACATGTTGTTATATAACTAGGAAGTACATTGGCAATTTTGAAATTTTGGTCTTAAGTCTTTGATAACATTAAACATTTCCAGATTTCTCTTTCCCAATGAATATATTTGTTTCAGATTTTTTTTGCTGTTATCATAGTTTGCATTTTAGCAAGATTAGTCTTATTTTGTTATTTTTTGTCCATGATTTCAAAATCCCTGGGTTCCTTCATGTTTTCTTTCTTCTCATTGGATAACATCCATTCAAGTATTTCATAAAAGTTCTCCTTACCTCTTTTAGCTCATTACACAAAGTTCTATCTAACACACTTCCTGGAAATTCATGCTAGAGAACTTTGTGGACTTTCAACCAGTTTTGTTCTGGCCGTGTATGTACCCAAACAGATTTGAACAAATATTGTAAAAAATTTCTTGAAACACTCTAGTGAGCACTTCACTAAAATTCTAATGATTCTATGTATTCCTTTTCATTCATTTGCTAATTATTTATTTAGTAATTCTCTAAGTTTGAAGTTACCTGGCAAGATCAATTCTTAAGAACCCATAGGTGCTGACTTTCCAAATTGCCCAGAGGTGCTGAAGCCAGACTTTGTACCAGACTCCACCCCCACTCCACCACTTCCTGCCCAGTTCTACCTCCTCCTCTGAGCATGCCATGTCCTGGCTCTTCTCTCCCCTTCTTCCCCCCTTCCCCTGCACTCCATGAAACAGCTGATCACAGCAGGTAGTAGGCACAGAATGGGGGAAGGTGAGGCACTGATCCATGGAGTCTGCTGGTGGCCACTGTGGGGAGTGGTGGAAGTGAGGGGGGCACCATTTTTTCCTCATGGATGCTCCAGCCCCAGAGCACCCACGTTGTTGAGACTTACGAACAAATCATTGCTTCTTATTGCACATGGTTCCATTATCATTTACGTGTTTAATAACTTTTTTCTCTCCATATTTGTTTAGTAGAAGACTTACACAGCTGGCCCTGGGGTGGCAAGAGCCACAGAGTAGCCAGCAGCTGCTCCCCCGGACAAGCCAGGGTGTCAGCTGCTACTGGCCAGTGTGAAACTACATGACAAATTTGGTCCTATTTATCATTAGGAGTTCTTGAATAAATGGACGCTCACACACATAGATAGATTCACATTTCTAAAATACATAGATTGTGTTACTGGAGACAGAAGCGAGATTTACAAAAGAATAATTGTCAGTATCACTCCTATTTATTTCTTGGGGCAGTACTAGAGATATTTAGTTGGGTGTTATCACTACATGAGGAGCTCAGATACCAATCATTAATGGATTTTATCCTCTCAAGGTGTCTGTAAGTTAGGGAATTATCTCTATATTAAAGAGAAGGAATTAGGCGGAAGGTAGATTAAGTAACTTGACAAAGGTCATACAAGGCTAAGAATTGAATGCACATCTCCCAAGTCTTCATCCTTACTACTTTTGGTACAAGCCTACTTTTCCAGGCCTTTATAAAAATACGGGTCACTTAAAATGATTAAAAGGTCAGTGTTTTTAGAAAGAAAGGACTAATTTCCATAAGGGATATTCTGGCACGTGCCAGCAATGCAATGTACAGGATCATGCAGTTCCAAAAGGGTGTATTATGGGATGAGAGGAGCTAGGAAGAAGGGAAAGTGCTGATTCAGTGCACTGATTAAGCACTTGTGCTGGCAAATTCCTTTTAAGCCACAGGTAGAAATTAAGCCATCCATTCTCTGAGAAATGGCATCAGTGCAAACATCACCAGCCTTCACTACAGTTATCCCCATATGGTGCAGTGGGCCAAACTAGTTCAGGGCAAAATGATTTAACCCATTCTGTGCCAGTGGGAATTAAGCTCGCCCCAACTATCTTATGAAATATTGTATATTTTATTAAGATGGAAGTTTATTCAGCACTTAAATTGTTTTCAGTTAGGCCCTGATCCAACAGTGGACCTGCATACTTAAGCCCATGTTGATGTGTTTACATGACCCAAGCTTTAATTCTGTGAATGGCATGCTTCTCCACCTGGATGTAGTGTTTGCAATAGATTGTAGAGTTCCAAAGAACTCAGCATTCTTCTTGATTAAGTTAAAGCAATCTAGATTTTATGTTGCTAGCAAATGAATGGACAGCATTGTTTGGATTCAGTATTTGGACTGCCAGATTTTATAATAAAATATCAGCTAATATTAATCTCTATTTCCATTTTAGAAAAATGCTGCAAAATAATATACAGTTAATGAAACGTGTCTGTACTCCAAATCCTGCTAAGAGACACCTTGTATAATGAAAATCCTTATGGAACATATTACAGCAGAAAAAAGTTACCCTCTTACAAAATTTCTCTGATCACCTGGCCAAATCTTGATAATCATCAGATAAGGACACAGAGAGGTCTAGAGAGATATTATGCCAAAATAAAAGCCAGTTCACACTTTGAAATTTACCAGAACAAATCTATTGTGCACATTGCATTGATCAGCAGTATTCTGATAGCCAGCAATGAAACTTAGCCTGTTTCTCAATGAATCTATTATTATTATTTGTTTGTGTTACAGTATTGCCTAGAAACTGCAACCAGTTCTGGTGCCCAATCTGATAGGCACTGGAGTCCCACAGCAATTAAGAGTATACTGTCTAAATAGACAAGACACAATGTGGTATAAAGGAAGTATCCTGGTTTCATAGATGGGGAGTTAAAGGAAAGAGAGAGAGAGAGATGAAGTGACTTGTCTAAGGCCATATAAGTGTGCATATGGTGGAACCAAGAAACTGAACCATGATCAGCTGTAACTAATTCTAGTGCCTTAACCCAGATACCACTCTCCTGTTCAGACTGTACTTTTAAAGCAATGTATAGAATTGCTTAATTCCGCTGTTCTCATAGAACAAGGGATGTGGGTTTTGTGCTAGTTCTTTCTTGGTCCATGATTGATCTTATGTGCCAATGTAGTAATTTATGTAGATGAATAATAATCATGATTATAATTTGTTTCTATGTGGTTGTGACCACATATTCACAACCAACAAGAGAGGACAACTCTTTAATACATTTAAAGTAAATTCTTCCTTGCATATGAATGTTCTGTTACTGGAGAGAATATTGTAAATTGAGAGTTCTTAGAGTGATCTTTTAAACATGTAATAACACTGCATAATCATTCATCCATAAGCATCTCTAATGTCTCTTCTGGTTAGAGAACAGAGCTCTTTATGGGCAGATGTAGTGAGTGATGATAAAATCTAACCTGGTTGCTGCAGAGAGGTTTTCAGAATTTGATTATATTGAAGGCTGCATGAAAGCTAAGCTAACTATTTCTGAAGGTAATAAAAGGAGTGTGGGGAAACCTGCTGGATGAAAAATGGATGCAGATGCCAATGATTTCAATGGGAATTGATCCCATTTACTCTGATTATGAATTTGGCCCAATGTTTTTATGTCACTCTCTAAATCAGACAGCTACTCACTAAATATGAATCATTTGCCAGATACCATTAACTTAAAAAGTTCAAGGTGTCCATTCCTATTATTTTTGTATACTTGGAGGGTCATGTCCTGGTTTAGATCTGAAATGTCTATGTGAACTGGCAGAAACTCTGCTCAGGGAATTTATTCCTGTACTCAGATAACTGAGATAAGCAAAAAAAAAAAAACCCAACCCAGCCTCAGATTGATCTAAGTGCTGCATGTACCTCACATAAAAAAACCCTTAAAATCATACAGCAGACTGGCTGACTAGGATGAAAATTTCTCTGGGGAATCATGTCTTTACAGAGCTGTGTAAGTAGTGATACAATAGGATATGGATCAAATTATTTGATTTACCTCTATAGCCATTCACAGTATCAACAAATCCTGTGTCAGGTACCCAAATCTAAAGAGCCAATTTCAGATCCTTTTCAATAAAGTTGAAATTTGAATCTTGGAAGTTCAGGAAGGGGCAGAGCCTTTATCAGTTTGTACTGCACAAATGACCCAGACAAACCCCATTAATGACAACTCCAGCTCCCGTCTTTTTCATTGCTATCAACTTATGAAGAAAGGATATGTAGGGTTGCCAACTCTCCAGGATTGCCCAGGAATCTACAGGAATTGAAGATTATGCCATGAGAAGAAAACTCCAGGAATATGTCCAAACAAAACTGGTAGTCTTCTGTCTCTGAGTATCTAAATGTAAACTGGATACTAGACCCGGATTTTGTATCTTGAAGAACTGTCCTTTTTCTGGATCATGAGATTAAACAAGTAATTCAAACACAGAAATGGGGATTGTTACTATAAAGCTAGTAAATATTAATAATACTGCTTTTTTCTCCATGGCAGTAAGTACCAAAAGGTTCAGCATTTTGTTAATTCAAAATATAACAGATATAATCTGGTTCATTTATGAAATAATTTCCAAGTAGTAATAAAAGAATGACTGGTCTTTTACTCTGAGAAGGTCTAAGGCTTTGTCTGTCCTGTAGAATTTGAAAAGAATACTTTGGGCCTCTTACCCTGCTTGTAAAACACCTTGAAATGAGTGAAGCTAGTTTCATTTATATCAGTGGAGGAGCTGGCCCCTTTAGTCTGTCATCAGTTAGGGGTTCCTGATGGCTTATGTTTCATCTTACTACATAGTCGATACACAAAGTTTTTCAAGTGATTTGTATGTGGGCTAACAACTGGTTTTCAGCAGGGCTCAGTAGTGGTTCAGATGGGATTGTTTCAGCCTGTACTGGTTTAGAACCAGTACAGACAGTACTAAGCCAGTGTAGACTTAAGTGTTTCAGTTAATGTCCCCCTTATTGTCCTACAGTAACTTCTCGTCTTTCAAGCCCACATGCCTAGAAGCCACTGGTTCTGGGAAGTTGTGCCAAGAAGTGCAGGATAAAAACCCAGGGGACACTGAAGCTAAAACTATTTGGACAATGCTAACATGGACACAGGACAAAACTATAGTGGTTCAGTATATGGCCCTGCACATGTATGGCTAATGTGGACTAGACACTATATTAAGCAAGTTCAGTTAATTCTGCATTAAACAGAACAGATGTATCAGCATAAAGACAAATTATTAATATATTTGATGACTCAAACTAAATACAGTTTAGGCATTTTTTATTAGGGTTTAAAATTCATGTTCCATTTTTTGCCAGATCTCCACGATAGCTATTTTTAATCTTTTCACCTAAGACTGAGCAGGCTATTAATGTGTCTTCAACTGAAAAAATGTCTCTGCTTCTCTGCCATATCTGCCTTCAGGACTGTTTCCTGTCTTTCTGACCAAGAGATGTTTGCTCAGACTGCCTGCTTATTCATGGGTGTGTTAATGCTAAAATGCTTCAGGCAGAATAACACAAAATAGATGGAAAATAGGAACAGATTCACTTAAAAATCCTATATTGCAGTCAGTAGTTAGGGAAAGAAATTAAGTAATTCCAACTACAAATTAAGTGACTACCATATGTTAATATTTATGTAGCCAGTCACTAAACCTTGCATTAAACATTCAGCTTTTCCGAAAGGATATATGTGTGTTTTATAATTATTTGTCATACAGGAGTATCATAAACCAACTCTGGTCCTTTGTTACTCTGTTAATGTATCTTCTTCTGATTTAAAACTAAATTCTGTAGCATCTTTTGCCAGTATGGAATTCCCCAAATGCATCAGAAATGCAGTGGCAGCATTGCATAAGCAGAGGGACTAGGAAACAAGAAGGGCTGTGCTGAGAGACTCCATAGTCCCCTGTGAGCTTTGGATCTGACTACGGCCCCCTAAGCTACCAATCATTATGTACCACTGCATGACAACCCTCTTCAGCAGTAACAACGAAAGCTGACATTGACCAAAATAGAACACTGAATAAAAGGGAAAGAAAGTTGAGAACAATGTAGGCCTATTGTTAATTCCACTCATTCTGCTTCCTGACAACTTTACATTTTTGGTACAGTTATTGCACCAGCAGCCCCTTTATCACTGAAGAGCTGCATTTTATTACCTGAAAAATATAAAGGCAGTTCTGCAGGGTGATTGTTTATTATTATCATGTTCAAAATAGGAAAAGGGAGACAGGTCTGACCAAGTGGCTGTTACAGAGTCAGATTCTGTTTTCATGTATTACACTGTAAATCCAGAGTAACTTTATTGGCTTTAAGGGTATGGTGAGTTCTACTAATTTACACCAGTGTAGCCTAGAACAAATTAGGATCACTCTGGTTACGCAGCTACTATAGTAATATCTGTTGTTTTATTTTTCAGAAAGTCAAGCAGCCCTTGGGGATGTTTTCCAAGAGGAATCTGAATCCATCCCTGAGTACACTGCTGAAGAAGAGCGAGAAGACAATAGGTTATGGAGAACGGTAGTGATTGGAGATCAGGAGCAGAGGATTGATATGAAAGTCATTGAGCCTTACAAAAAAGTTATTTCTCATGGAGGTACAGAACTCCTAATAGCATTTTAGAGTGAGGTGAAAACCATGCTTCATCCAGCAGTAGGAAAACTGAATTCCTTCCTTCCAGTCACTGATGTAAACAACCCATTGGTTCAGATCCTCACATTAGAGTAAATATCATAGCTAGGGGGCCAGATTCATGCCTGTACTGCTGTTGCCGAAGACCCGGGTGCAAAACCTCATTTGCTGAAAGTTCACCTGGAAGAAGATTACGATGGCTAAAAGCAGCTGCAAATTCATGTCCAGCAGACCACTTAGGGTATGTCTACACTAGCCCCCTAGTTCGAACTAGGGAGGCTAATGTAGGCATTCGAAGTTGCAAATGAAGCCCGGGCTTCATTTGCAATTTCGAATGCCTACATTAGCCTCCCTAGTTCGAACTAGGGGGCTAGTGTAGACATACCCTTACACAGATCCAACAATAAGTGGTATTGTCAGAAAATGCTAGTGAGTTCTGTGGTCAGGTTAACCATAGGGTGCCCTGACTCAGCACATCTTCTGAACTGCTTTTGCCACCTGGGAACTTAGGGTATGTCTAGACTACATGGCTCCATCGACGGAGCCATGTAGATTTGTTTTTTTGGCAAAGGCAAATGAAGCCGCGATTTAAATGATCGCGGCTTCATTTACATTTACATGGCTGTCGCGCTGAGCCGACAAACAGCTGATCAGCTGTTTGTCGGCTCAGCGCGGCAGCCATGTAAATGTAAATGAAGCCGCGATCATTTAAATCGTGGCTTCATTTGCCTTTGCCTATAACCCTAATCTACATGGCTCCATCGATGGAGCCATGTAGTCTAGACACAGCCTTAGAGTCCCCAGTGGAACTCAAAGCTACTCCCTGTGGCAAAAAACCCTTAGGAGAATAATTGTATAGAAACAGCACCTCCTAGGCAAAGGAACTAAGGCTATGTCTATACTGCACCTCTCCTGTGCAAAAGCCTATGCAAATGAAGTGCAGATTAGCATATTGCCATGATTCATTTGCATAATTAATTAGAGGACGTTTTTGCGCAAGAGGCTTTTGCGCAAAAAGGAGCTGAATTATTTCTGGGCGAGGCAATGAGCCTGATGCTGTTCTGACTTACACTGGGACAAATCAGAAGTAACTCCATTGAAGTTTATTGACTTCTGGAAGTGTAAAGCTGGCATAAAGGGAGATCTGCCTATGTCTGGCCTAATGTTTGATCCAACATGGTAGTGGTAGAAATGAGATGACAGGTACTTTGAATACCCAAGTATCTCGAACAGCAGCAAACAAACTAATATAAATGTCTTTTTAGCAGCAAGATAGTTATAGCATAAAGTTCCCTTTCAGTAAAGAGTGAATGCTTTTGTTTTTCTGTAGCCAGCTGTAGTGAAAAATCTACTGTGTAGGTGAAAGCAATAATAGTTTTGCTGAATGAAGTATACCATTGCATGGTTCATTAAACTACTTTTATTCTGTGCATGACTGCAACTGTTTTCCAGAGCCAAGGTGTAGTCCCAAGTAGGATGTGTGGTAAAGGAAAAGATGCCTGTAATGTTTGCAGTGCTTCCCTGGGGCTTCAGCACCATATGTGCCCTTGATGAACCTGGAACACCGCTAAAGTTATTTTTCATTCATGAGCATTAGCAGCCAGCTGTTCACCAGCAACCTGAGCCAATCTTTTATTTTGTGCTCCTTGCATTCTAACCTGCCAGCGGGGGTTGACAGAATTGTTCAGTTCCTGGGCAAGGTGGAGTGGGTGCTGTCTCCATGCTCCCAGAAGGGGCAGGGCCTCAGGTAGAAGGAGCAGAACTGGGAGGCAGCCAGTCCTCTGCAGTTCCTGGAGTGCATTGCGTTGCCTGCCCCCAGCCAACTATGAGAGCTGCCCAGTGGCAATGGCAGTGGCCAGGAGCCTCAGGACTTTTTGATTTGCTGGGCCATGAGGTAACTTCTCTTGCATTAGTGGGCCTGTTACTTGGTAAATATTAGACAATCCATCAACTTTAACTAGGAAAGTGACCTCATTACATGACCTAATTTAAGCTGTGTACTTGAAGTATTGGAGAGGCAAGGTGGGTGAGGTAAAATATCTTTTATTGGGTTAACTTCTGTTGGTGAGACACAAACTATTGAGTTACACAGATTCTATTCAAGGTCTGGTCTGGTTTTCTTCAATCCTGCTGTTCTGTAACAACCTAAAAATGTCACCAGTCTTCTGACTGTAGCTTAAGCCTACCCCAAATTATTTACCCCATTGGACTTGTTACTGTCGATACTTAAAATAAGAAAATTTAAAATAATTGAAAATGCCTTTCCATTGATATATCAGATTCATGATGTAAATGAAATTGAAGCTGTCATTTCCACTACGTTTCCAGGGCCAGATCCTCAGCTACTATGAGGCAGGGATAGCTCCTTTGAAGTTAAGAGAATTATAGATTTTTATCGGTTTCTCATAGACTTCAAGGTCAGAAGGGACCCGTCGTGATCACCTTGTACACTTGTACACTGCAGGCCACAGAACCTCATCCAGTTGAGGTTTGGTCTGCAAATATAATCATCTACAATGTGTAATAAAGTTCATAGAGACTCACCCAATGTACAAAAGGTTTAATCATAGGTCAATACAATCATTTTAACATTACAAAAGCAGTTTTCAATCATAACAAGACAATTTAAACTTATGAACTTCATGAAACCCCAGAATTATTTCAGAAATATCCATGGGTAATATAATTAAGGAAGGAAAAACAGGAATAATTGCAATTTTGCTAGTGGTATTTATAGGTGTGTGTATATATATATATAAATTGCTCTAGATGCATATACTTCAAAAACATTCACCTATCTTTCCAGATAATTGGCCTTGTATGCATTTACAATGTTTTTTATTAAAATGAAAATCAGCCAATGAAGTGACTGATTTCAAATGGGAGCTGGAACAGGCCCTTGTTCTCACAATTCTACTGTTGCAATTCTTGTTAACCTAGTTTTTGAGCAGGAATTACCTTTTGTCTTAATCTCTGGCTTGTCCTGTGATGTCTTTGTAAATGTGGACAGTTTTTCAATGGTGACTAGACCACTCAGTTTAGCTTTGTGTATAAACTAATTAGAATTTAAAATAAGTTCTCCAGGAGTGAGCGCCAAGTGGTCTAATCCTTTCCCCACCATGTAGATGCCTTGAGTCTTAATTCTTCATTACACCAGGTTTACATCAATGCAACTCCACTGAGCAAATGTTACAAAAATGATAGCTTAACTTTAATGAAAAAGGATGGTTGGTGTGCAGGTCTGTAACAAGTGTGAACTGTCTCATTTGCCGCATGCTTTCAACTTTATTATTCATTCTGTTCTTGCATGAAAGATCCAGTTAAATTAGAAGACACTAATGGAATCTGGAAAGCTGCCAAAAGCAGAAATGAGTGTCTGTCACGATAGCAATTTATGGTAATATTGTTTCCAAGAGAAGGCGCCCTGCTTTACCTCTAGTTCTTATTTTGGAATCGGTGACCATTTTCTTCAGGGTAATAAGCTGTTAAACTGACCCTTTGTTTTGCTTCTTCATTCTTCCCAGAGTGTTGTGTGCTAAGATATAGCACCTTGTCTTTGACATGGCTGATGCTATTGGTTTTATCAACATTATGATAAATATCTAAAAGGGTGTCACAAGGAGGAGAAAATTTGTTCCTCTTGGTTTCTGAGGACAGGACAAGGAGTAATGGGCTTAAAGTGCAGCAGGGGAGGTTTAGATTGGACATTAAGAAAAAATTCCTAACTGTCAGGGTGGTCAAATATTGGAATAAATTGCCAAGGGAGGTGGTGGAATCTCCCTCTCTGGAGATATTTAAGAACAGGTTAGATAGACATCTGTCAGGGATGGTGTAGACGGAGCTTGGTCCTGCCTTGAGGGCGGGGGGCTGGACTCGATGACCTCTTGAGGTCCCTTCCAGTCCTATTATTCTATGATTCTATGATTCTATGTGCATGACGTTCACCCACAAGAGCGAGCTGTGTAACACTTGGTGAATTTTGTCTGGCATCTTCTTATTCTTGAGACAGAGAGGCGTGACAAATGTAGTCATTCCTTATGCAAAATAACCAAAGGACATCTGAGGTGGAAACCTCAACTAAATTTTCAAGCCCATCCCCTTGAAACTGCATGATTTTCTTTCTATACTACTGCTGCTAAAATTGAACAGTGTAATTCTCATAAAGGAAATATAAGAATCCACAATACACACCCACACTATATTGACCAAGTTAGAAACATTGAATGAAATCCTGATTCCACTGAGGTCATTGGAATTACAATCTTTATTTATCAAGAGTCAGATCCCCTAATTGTGGATGTGGAAATGATGCATAGTTTATTGCATATGCCTGGGAGGGATTTGGCGAGCCTGAGCAATTAATCTGGTATCAAGACAAAGTCCACCTCCATTATGGTCCTTTGTGTCGATATGCAAGAGCTACTAGTGGGGCTTGCCTGCTTAGATAACACAGAGAGGTGCTTGAGAAATACATTCACCAGAGTTTAGATAGACCCAGTACTTTATTGATTCACTGGCCATACTCCTGAGAGGGATGGTGGGTTCAGAATGTGAGTGGTGAGGAATGGATAGTAGCTACAGCCCTACGCCCTAGGGAGGAGGTTTCCTGTTGCACCAACCCCTGGGAAAATTCCTCAGTGATCACTCTGGCTGCTTCCCCTGAACTATGGGCAAGGAATTTGTGTTAACTTTTGGTAGAACCACTGTCTCTCATGAACATTGCTTGTCTATGAGAGTGCATGTTAGAAGAGAAAATTTCACAGATCAAACGATGTGCTTAAAATGTCAACAGCACCTTATCGTCTTAGGTCTAGGGAACTGCAAGGTGAGACAATACCCGCCATTGTGTCGTGGTAATGCCTAGCTCCTGGGACAGTTGAAAGAATTAATGCTAGACTCCGTTGTGTTAGTTAGATAGGGAATCCCTGAAAATCTCCTAATTTATGGAAGCAAGGAAATCCCATCCCAACGTTCACAGAAGAGGAGAAAAATACTGCCTGTTCCTTAATATATCCCATTATGTAAAACAGCTAATACAGCTCATATTAATGGTTAGCTGAAGGCGACATTGTCTCTCTCATCAACAGAAACTGGTCCAAGCAAAGATATTATCTCATTCTTATTGTCTCTGTTGAAGGTTATGTTAGTTGTCACTCTCCCTTTTGAGATTTATTCTTTTGTCTTTTCAGATTTAAGTACCCTTGGGGAGGGGATTCAATGTTCTCTCCTAATTCCTGTTTAGAAGACAGGCTTATTCCTTCATGTCAAGGCCTCTGAGTATAAGCTGTCACAAACAAGAGAGTCAGTGCCCTTTCTCCAGTTGCTGCACAGAGAGAATTCCTCTTTTGTCCCATACCCAGCCTGTTTATCAAGTGTTCATTACTAGATTGAGGATAGAAATGTTTTTGCACGACTCCTATCCAGGGAAAAGTTCAGCCAGGGTTGTCCTGAGTAGGATCATCTTCTAATCACCTCTCCCCCACAACTAAATTTCTCTCAGCCTTCTTGTCTTCGAGCTGATATGTCAAAAGCTCTGGTGATTTCCATTTCTTTAAGTACAGCGATTAATTTTTGTCCTGAGCTATTGTTCCTTTCTGTGCATGCCAACTCATGCTCCCCTTGTGAATATACCAAATTTCCACCTCTGCTGGAGGCAAAAGTAACTGGGATTTTAAAAACTGGGCTTAAAAAATAAAGGGTTTACTTGCTTCCCATTAGATTTAAAAATTATATATATAAAAAAACACCCTATTTCAGACCTGCTGTAATTTTTTTTAAAGATAATCTTGTTAAGAGTCATTTACTGAGAGACAAATGCCTTTTTGTTTGTTCCACAGGATACTATGGTGATGGTCTAAATGCCATCATTGTGTTTGCTGCATGTTTCCTGCCAGACAGCAGTCGACCTGACTACAACTATGTCATGGAAAATCTTTTCCTGTGAGTGATGTATGAACAATGTACAGTCTTTTGAGTTAATACATATAATTACAAACTGATAGATAACCTGTCTTTAATTCAGAGGTAATTTAGAGTATTCCAGGAGGGTGACTTGCATGCTAGGGGGAAAAGCTATCTTAAATACAATGCTTGGTGTAGCGGTTATTTCAGTTGCTTAGACTAAACAAAAATTAAGGAATATTTGTCAGGAGAAAAGCCAAATGTAATTATTTTCCAAATGACAAGGATTAATAGCTTCATGCTCCTTAGCTCTAAAATTATTCAATCATTTCTCAAGGGAGTGCCAGTCCTACCTGTAGCCTTTCCTGCCTTTAACCTCAGTTCAGTTTTCACCACTGATATTATTTGTATTGCATAGAACTTAGAAGGCCCAGTTGTGAACGAAGGCCCCATTGTCCTTGGCACAGCATAGATATAAAACAAAAAGACTGTCACATAGGGGCAGCACTTCAGATAGAGGAGGGAGACCTTAATCGTGATTCCATGGGCTACTTAGACACCTGGAAACCCTATTTTATACAGATAAAAGGGGGCCACAATTAAAAATTATAGTCTAGGGAGAGGGTGCAACTCAGAAAGTTTGAAAATTGCTCAGGATGGAGGGTGGGAGTAGCTAGGGGCTGATACCAGGAAGGGTGGAACTCAAGATGAAGGGAGAGGCTGTTCTGCCCATCATGTATCCAAGGGGGTGCTGTTGTGAGACTAGCCATGTGTTCAGTCCTTTGTAAGCACGAGGGGGCGGGGGCAGATCCACAAGAAAGGGGTTGGAGTGTGGGATGTGCTCTGCCCACCTGGATACATGATGGGCAGAACAAAGGGGACTCACCATCAGCCTATGGCCAGCTTTGCACAGCAAATCAGGAGGCAGTGCAGGTTCCCTGTCCCAAACAGCATGGCCACTGGTGACTATATGGTGGGGAAGCAGGAGCAGCACAGGATACATTGGAGCAAGGAAGGGCAGGATTGTCCCTCCTGTTGGAAACTTTACCCAAATGTGGTACAAAACTCAGGGAAGGCATATACCTGGCCTGAATGGCACCCCTGCAGGCACTGCCCCAAAGTGTTTAAGACTTTTCCCAACTCTAGCTGCTTCTGAGTCAGTCACTGCAAATGGCAATTACCAGTGAGGAAGGATAAATAAGTTTGACGGAGTGAACCCAACTTTGTTTTAATTTTTAACCACAAAGGTCACTCCTAAATGGCATCTTGTTCTGGCAGCAACTAGATGGAGAAGGCAACAGCTACCCTGTGCTGTCTCCAGTCTTTGCTGCTGAAATCCTAACCCTGCCTGACCCTCCAAAGCCTCACAAGCCTGTTTAAAGTTCTGGTGAGCTTGCACAATTCAGAGGCCAACCAAACCCTGGCCTTGCACAGGCGGTTGCTTAAAGAAAAGGTCGGTAAGACCATTAGAGCACAATTCCTTGCAGTTCCATCCCTTGAGACACAAATAGTGGGTTCAGGAAAAATGGTCTCTGCTCAGAATAAAATATGGCCCATACAATATAAAGCTTAATGCTGCATCATATCCGCAGCATGCCTTAGTAAGGTAACCAACACACAAGGGTGCTGCCACACCACCTGGCTTGAAGTGGTGTTTCTGTTATATATGGAATTTACCATTTGGTTCAGGGCCTTTCAGCACCCTCACTGTACAGATTGTTCCAGCCATGCTGGTGCCTGCAACACCACCATAAACACAACAGTGAGTGAGTTAATTGATTCAGACCTCTACTAGTACTCATCTGAAAGTAGATGCTGCATCTAAATCCTACCTAACATCACCAGTAATCAATTGATCTACAAATGGAGTAGCACCTTCAAGATGTGAAGGGGGAAATATATCACAATATCTAGTTTAATATAGTCTTAAACCTGGAAAAAACAACAGAGCATAATTATGGCTCCTATTGAACAATTATTTTATGACCTAATTGAACCCCTCAGGTTTTAAATAAAGTTGTGTGTAATCAGGATAGACTATTATAGAGGAGTCTTTAAGGGTTATGGGCTGGATTCTTCTCTCATTTACACTACGGTATACAAAGTAATTTAATTGCCTTCAAGACTTCCCCGCTCAAGTCTATCACCGGGGTCTTTTTTTTTAATCCATTGTCTTCGCTGGGGTTACTTCAGATTTGCACCAGTGGAAATGGGAACAAAATTTGGACCTGTGTCTTCAACTTGTCTTGCAACTGGCAAACACCTCTTTCTTTCACACACAATAGTCATGAAACAACAGAGGAAGTATCTAGCCACTCATTTCTTTTGTTTGAGTTGCAAAAGGGGTATATGCATTGAACTAAAGAGGTGTCAATATATTGGTTCCCCTCCGCCTCCCCACTACATTAGGCTACAAATATCTGTACATACATTCTTCCTAATTAATCTTACAAGGAATTTCAGAGAGTCCCGTACCCCACATTTTATCATCTAGTGCTTTTTGGCCTTAAGCAAAGTACTGTCCATAGATAATCCTGCAGCTGCAGTGCTATATTCCCCCGATATCAGCTCCATATCAATGATTTACAATCACTAGAAATTGTGCATTTAGTTGTTTACATATTTCACCTAGTGCAGTTATGGTGCCCTGTGAGTCAAAGTGTTCTGTCATCAATTTGTTACCTTGACTAATCCTGTCGGATTATCTAAATCTGGGCCAAGATCCAAGCCCTGGGGGAGAGCAGCTGTTGATGCACTTCCCTGGGATGTTGCTGTAGAGCCAAACTGAAATGCCTGCTATCTCAGTTGTGGCTGCTTATTCCTCAGCATGAAAGAGGCAGAAATTCAAAGTTCTACACAAGCATCAGTCCACAACCAGCCAAAATTATTGTTGCTGAACGAGAGAGCCCTGGGGCAGGAGGCCCAGCAGTTGAGAACCTTGTAAAAGACAAGGCTGGGGATAGCGGGGCTGGCAGCAGGGTTATGCCTTGGAAACCCAATGGGGCTGTGTGCCGGTCTGGCAGTGGGGACAGAGCCATGACAGCCAGTCTAGCAGTAAGACCGGGCCACAGCAGCCCAGCGTCTGGGACCGCGGCAGGTCAGCAGCCTGATCAAGGCCATGTGCCAGCCAACAGAGGGGCCAGGTCTACATGCTGCCATGCCAGCAGTGGGGCTAGAGCTACAACTATCAGCAGTGGGGCCAGGGCAGCCATGTCACCTAGCCAGCAGCAGGGCCAAAGGAGCCAGCAGTGGGTAGGGGTGGAAGGCTCAGGGGTAGGAGACAGGGGACCCTCCCTGATCCGGAAAATTCCCTCATCTGGGACCACTCAGGTCCCGAGAGTGCCGGACCAGTGAGGTCCAATTGGTAGACGAAATTCTATGGCTTGTCTTATGCAGAAGGTCAGAGTAGATGGTCATAGTGATAGTCTCTAATATTAAAAAATGTATAAATCACTCTCTTTACTCTTATTTGTCAATGTTTATTATGATGTACAATTTGTATAGCACCCTCATTTTATACACATAAGATGACTTGCTCTCTTCTCTGTGGTCCCAATCCTGCAAAGACTTGCATGCATGCTTAACTTTTTGCCTACTGTGTAGTCCCACTGATTCACTGCAATAAGAGGGCCTCAGGATTGTTCACACTGTGTATGTTAAAGACATGTCTAAGTCTGCAGGCTCAAGGCTTAGGTAGGACAGCATACAAGTGCAAAAGAGAAGGGGGCAATAAAAAGGACTGTCAAATGACCTGCGTTAACGCCTGCGATTAACACAAGACAGGATTAACGTGTTAATTGCAGATGTTAATGCTGCACTGCCTCTTTCAAGTGCCACTTCGGCACTTCAAAGGGGCATCGCAAGCAGAGCCAGGGATCAGCTGGAGTGTCCAGCTGATCCCCAGCTCTGCATCGCAAAGCCCCTTTGAAGTGCCGCTCCAGCGCTTAAAAGAGGCTTTGCAGCAGCAGAGCTGGGGATAAGTCCCCAGCTGATCTCTAGCTCCGCTTGTGCTGCTGCCCTTTTGATGTGCCATTTTGACACTAATGCGCTGCCCCGTTAAAGGGGCAGCACAAGCGGAGCCGGGGATCAGCTGGGGACTCTAAACGACCCTTGCCTCCACCTTGAGCTGCCCCTTTGAAACACCGCGGCGGTGCTTCCAAAGGGCAGTGCTTCATGAAGTCCGAGGTCAGCTGGGAACTCCAGCTGGTCCCGGGCTCCATGCAGCTCTGCCCCATTGAAATGCCACTGCAGCATTTCAAAGGGGTGTTGCACGTGATTGATCGTGTGATTAATCACAATTACATTTTTTAATCGTGTGATTAAATTTTTTAATTGCTTGACAGCCCTAATAAAAAGTACTGTGAATCAGTAGTGAAGTGTGACACTACTCTGGATAGTTCCATGCATTTAATTTGATCCGTGTTTCCATATAGGTGTAAAGTGTGATTACAAGCACATCTGTGAGGTTAGAATTGGGCTTCAGTTTCTTGTTTGAAAGAATAATATTTTAACAAAAGTATTTAAAGGAGGAGAGTGGACTGTGAAATGCTCAAACACAACAGTGATGTGACCCATTAAATACATAGGTAAAGTTGGATTTGGCATTGTGGTCTTGAAGGTGTGTAGGTTACCAAGGCGTAGATCTGTGAGGTTCCACTGCCATTTTTATACAGACACAGATGGAGGAGTCCACACATTTTGGAGCAGATATAAAACCTCATGCTTCAGAATATAAGCCAATATCTAACTATAGCAGAGGTAGATGAGACCTAATGCGTGTGCATGTGGGGGAAGAGGTGATCATCTGCTTCTGAGGAGACCAGACTAGAATTTAAATCGCCCTTTTAGTGGCTACTTCCGTGGGGGTGAATCTGGCCAGCAGAGTGCAGTTCTATCATAATACTGTTGCAGGGGTGCAGATTCATATCAGCATCATGCCTGCCTCAGGGATTTTTATGTTAAAAAAAAGTACAAAGAGGTAAGAAGTACAAAGCGGTATTCTATCCCCACCACAAAAGCAGGTAAGTTCACACTGCTTGTTAGTTAGCTGGCTTAATAGTTTTGGAATTCAAAAGCTTAGTAATTTCCCCCAGTCACAGACCTACGTAACCTATACACCACAGACCTCAATGCAAAATCCGACTATACCTATGTATTTAATCATCAGATCACAGAAGATTAGGGTTGGAAGAGACCTCAGAAGGTCATCTAGTCCAACCCCCTGCTCAAAACAGGGCCAACACCATTCATCACTGTTGTTTCTGAATATCTTTAAATCCTTACTGTTCTTCCAAACAAGTATCTGTTGTCAACCTAAGCCTTGATCCCACAACGAATGTTCCTTTCTTTTTGGTCTTATTTCCTCTAGTAAACATGCCAATGACTGATGAGGAAGCTAAGTTTCTTTTACTCTGCATTAGTTAGATTTAAGCACCACCTGGAATTTAATTAGCATGGTCTCCCTTGTTGACTGTGTTGGCTTAGTGTGCTTAAATGAGGAGCGGAGGGGAGATAGGGAAGCCACCTGAAATGATGGAAGTATTCCAGACTCACGTTTGGAAAGGAAGTCTCACCCATTTTAATCTGTAACATTAGAAAAACAACGAGGAGTCCTGTAGCGTCATAGAGACTAACAAATATATATATATTAGTTTCATGAGCTTTTGTGGGCACAACCCACTTCCTCAGATGAAGAGAGAAAGTGAGTTTTGCCCACGAAAGCTCATGATACTATATACATATTTTTTGTTAGTCTCTAAGGTGCTATAGGACTACTATTCATTTTTTGAAAGGAAGTTTTCCTAAGCAAACTACTTTTTTCTGAAACTGAAGAGGTTAGCTTTAAGATTAAACTGCCACAAAGTAGCTTTGAGAGAGTTGTCAATGTCTGTTTTTAATTTACAGAAAATGAAATGCTATTTTATACTAAACCTGCTTGTAATTAATGAATTTATGCTTAATTATCTGGTTTCGATTAGGGATGAATTAATAAAGTAAAATTCGATTTCTCACTCATGGGCTTTTATTCTGTAATCAGATACGTAATAAGTACCTTAGAGCTGATGGTAGCTGAGGACTATATGATCATCTACTTGAATGGAGCAACACCACGGAGAAAGATGCCAGGATTTGGCTGGATGAAAAAATGTTACCAGATGATTGATCGACGGTGAGAAATATTTTTTCCTTTTTGACCATACTTTGTATTTTAATGCCTCTTCTCATTATTGCCAGTCTTCAGATACTTACTGATTCCCTCTAGCTCCGTGTCTCCTACCCCCCCTTTCTTTTTTTTCCCTCCCCCATCCTCTTCCCCTCTCCTATTTATTTTGGGTGTGCACACCCTAAACTCATAACTCCAATCATCTGAAGAAGTGGGCTGTGCCCACGAAAGCTCATGATACCATCTACATGTTTTGTTAGTCTATAAAGTGCTACCAGACCAGTTTTTGATTTCATATAGTCTTTCTATGTGACCTTCTTATTTTTAAGAAGCTGGAGCATTTTTCTTTCCAACTTAGGTTAAGGAAGAATTTGAAATCATTTATAATCGTTCACCCTTCTTGGTTTATCAGAACTATTCTAGCAGTGACACGACCTTTCATAAGGTATGTAATGCACATCAGTTTTATTTTCACTCGTGTCCCTCAAAACATACATGCCCATGAATGGTCACAAATGGCTTTAGCACAGGACTTGCTTGTATGCATACTTATTGTACAAGTCCCTGCATGCCACTTCCCAGGTTCTAAAAAAATGAAATATGTATTCAGGCATTTGCACACACTTAGATGACCTGCCTAATTGTGTGTGCAAAAAATCAATATACATGAAGTGGAGAAATTCATTGCATGCATCACAGACACACAACTGGATACCTTGTGGCTACGTCTACACTGGCATGATTTTCCGGAAATGCTTTTAACGGAAAAGTTTTCCGTTAAAAGCATTTTCAGAAAAGAGCGTCTAGATTGGCACGGACGCTTTTCCGCAAAAGCACTTTTTGCGGAAAAGCGTCCGTGGCCAATCTAGACGCGCTTTTGTGCAAAAAAGCCCCGATTGCCATTTTCGCAATTGGGGCTTTTTTGCGCAGAACAAATCTCTGCTGTCTACACTGGCCCTTTTGCGCAAGGGACTTTTGCCCGAACAGGAGCAGCATAGTATTTCCGCAAAATGCACTGATTTCTTACAGTAAGAAGTCAGTGCTTTTGCAGAAATTCAAGCGGCCAGTGTAGACAGCTGGCAAGTTTTTCCGGAAAAGCAGCTGATTTTCCAGAAAAACTGGCCAGTGTAGACACAGCCTGTGTGTTTAGATGGAACTTTCTTATTTTTTTAATTGACTTTAAGTGTTAAGGGTATCTTGGAGCATCCCTGCACCAAGCCTGAGTGGGTGTTTTATTGACATTTCTCAGTAAGGAAAAAGATTACTTAATTACTTATCGCTGTCAAGCTCCAGATCAGCACTTAAAAAAAGCCAGAGAGCAATGACTGAGCAGCACATCCAGCCTGACAAAGAAAATGAAAGCAGGCCTTTAGCTTTAGCTTCAGTTTCCTTGTAAATACCATCAAACACCATTAGAAATGGATGTATTGTCCACCTGCCCTTCTACTCCTCTAAATTCCTCCTCTGTTTCCATTTAAAAATAAAATATGGATCAACCCATAAACCTTACATATAACGTAAATTAATCTTAAGATTAACTCCTTATGGTTACAAATAAAGGTCAAACATACTATCAATTTGCACTATGATCTTTGAGACCTTAGTTCACTTGGACAAGTCACATTTTGTAAAAAAAATCTGTATCCTTTTTGATTTTTTTTGCATCAGCATCATGTTTGCAATACTTGCTTCAGCTGATATATCAAATACCACACTGATAAAAAGCTGTTTCTATATCATCAGTTACTAACTAAAAAAAGGATATTGCTTCTATTATGATCTAGACATTAGATAATTCAATTTCATTTTCAGTGTACCTCCTTCATTGTTATTTTAATGTCTTCCAATGGGTTTATTCCAATTCCTATTTTAGTCAATAAAAAGACTGCTTATGATTACAACAGGAGCTCAGTTAAACACAGTATTATTCTTGTATTGTAGTAAAAAAAGCTAAAGTCACTTTAGAAGAAATGGACCAGGAATGCACATTTCTCCTCGTCCAAAAAATTCAGGTTAAAGAAGTTCAAATGCTAGATTTTAAAACCTGTTACCCGTAAAAATGACTGACATTCCACTACACAATCAGTTTTTAAAAGCAGTAAACAGTCATTTAGCAGAATACAGGCCCATGTAAACAAATGAAATACCCTTTCACAATTTGAGCCTAAAATGAGCATGTCCATATATGAGGACAAAAATGAAAGTTACAATATATATTTCCTGATAGGGAGTCACTTTGAAAATGTAAGTGCAACAAAACCAAATATTTATTTAGTTACTATGTATGCCCCCAAGAATCTCAATATTGAAATTAAAGATATAATATAATAGGTAATCGCTCTGTGAGCACTCATAACAAAAGGAAAGGCTCTGCCCCTTTCTTCCACAGAGATGTGCTATTGGAGGGTAGGGAGCTCATTCCTTTTGTATTTTAATGCATGTCTCTCAAAATGTAAAACTAATTGCATGGTATAATCCATCTTAATCTCTAAAGCACTCCCCAGCAGTGGGTGAAATTTGTTCCTGTTCAAAGGGACAGCAGTAATAAACGGACTGCCACTTTAGTCCCTGAATCAGGAATCTTGTACATCTTGTCAGTCCCCATTCAGTGCATTAATAGTCAGAAGAATATTATGACTAAATTGAAGACAGGACTTTTAGACTTTTAGATTTTTTTTAATTTTTTAAAAAATTAAAAATGTTCCACTTTACCTACATTTTCTTGTGTGTGAGATTGTGAAGGGGGCAAATGAAATAGTCTGTGGATTTCTGTGTTTCAGTTCAAAATTCAGCAGCAAGATCCAGTATGTTGGTACATTGGCAGAACTCAGTGAGCTAATTCCAATGGAATATGTACACATACCAGAGAGTATTATCAAGTAAGTGAAGCATACTAAGAAAAAATCTAAGCAAGGTATTGTTATTTATCAGCTAGAACTGTAGCAGGATTTTGCTTCTAAATCTGATTTTCGCATGGAGTGACATGATTGTTTATGATGTTTGGAGAGAGAGGTTGCAAAAGTCTATACGGGAATTAGGAAACTTTTATTAAGAATTATTAAGAATCAGGCACTAATTCAAATATGTAAGCAAGAGAGAGCCAATTTCAGTTTTGCCTGGTTCCACAAAAATTCCATCCCAAACTGCAGAAGCAGCAAAACATTCACTACATTAAAGAGAGAGAGAGAGAGATATTATCTAATCAGAACAATTTCTTCATTCACTAATCATAACCTGAAGGCAGATCAGGAAAGTTTAATCCATTCATGAGTATCATCACATTTTGAATGATTGCTCTGCGGTTAAGTCTTACTATGCTTTTTTACCTTAATTGTTCTGTACTTAACACTGAAGCAATAATTCAAAGATACACAATTGATAAGACCACTGTCATTTGTACAATGGAATCCCTGGGGCTCACCTAGTACTTTTGCCAATGATTTGACAAACAATAACTCGTGAGCAAGACTAAAAGATAATGGGAAACAGCAGTTACCCTTGTAAAGGTTATGTTACTTTCATAAATAGTAGCGCGCCAATCAAGGAAATACCTTTCCTGGCTGGAGTTATGTGTGACACCTCTTGACAAAAGGTTCTTCATAGTCTTCCCTATGTGAAGATTTATTTTGCAAAGAAGGGGTCTTAGCACATTTCCTTTGTCTTGTTCAAACCTGGGTATGCCCAAACTAAGAGGTTTGGTTCAAACTAACGCGTCCCAGCACGCACTTCCTGGTTCAAATCAGCTGTGATTTGAACTAGCGCGCCGGCGAGATCATGCTAATGAAGCGCTGGCTATTTAATCCCCACTTCATTGACTATTTTGAATGACTGCATTTGCATCCCTAGTTCGAACTAGGGTGCAAGTGTAGACATACCCATACAGAAGAAAAAATATAATGCATGCCAAAAATAATGTAACTTTGCAACAATGATCTATAAGGAAACTATGATAGATTTCCAAGTTTTTTAATCTTAGTAAAATTTCATCCTCTCCCTCATTTTCTGTTCTACAGTAGATGCCAATCTGAAACGAGTATCAGTGTTGTCCTATATCTCACAAGCTATTCAGTTTAGCTGTCAGAGATGCATATAAAAATGCCTCAATCTGCAGGAAATGAGATGTTTTGCGACATGTGAGTTCTTCAGATTCAGTAGCTCTGAAGGGCATGGTGATACTGGTAATGACAGTGTAGTACCATTAAGGAGAGGGGTTCTGGGGAGAATGGTGAAACACAGATAGTGGATGTTTCATTATTTGTTCGACTACTTTGCTGGTAAGGTAAATGTGTTGATGAGGAGAAATTATAGTGCTCAGCTGGCAGTTTTTCCAACTGAAAAGTTGAAATGGAGTGATGTCCCAGACGTGCAAATGCTATCTACAGATGTCTGCCACCCTTTCTTTCCTTTCTCCTTCTGTACATCTTTGTTGTCCCTCCATTCTTGATCTTTTTTAGGATCATTGCCATTCCCCGTCTCTCTCCTTCTCCCTGCCTACATCTTCGGTACACGTTTCTGTACCTGTACAATGAATCTGAGAAGCTAGGAGATGTGTCTGAGGATATATACTGCTGCCAGCAGGAAGAAGATTAGCACAGCACAGAGTGCTCCAATATGCCTCTTCCTTGCCTGTCATGAGGAATCCTGCTCTGATTAAAAGAATTATTGTAGTGGAGAGTGTAACAGTTAGCATTCTGCAATGCAGGGTTTATTCCTTAACTAACAGCAAGTCTGTTGGACCTATGGGAAAAAAGAAGGATTCTTGTCAGTTTTTTTCTTGTTTTGTTTTTAATCATGAGGTATTTAGAATAGATTAAGTTGCATTGGGGTTTGGTTTGATTTGGTTTTCACTGAGGACAGTGAAATAAAGTTTGCTCATTTTTCTACTTGCATATTATTTGAATTTATAGATTTTCCCCCCTTCATTCACTTTTATCTTGTAAGGTATGATGAAGAGAAGTGGTTTAAGAGAAGAATGAGGTAAAACTCTTGCTCTGCAGCTCATGCTAATGTCCATAATGGATTGAACATTTGTGAACCAGCCTTTCACACGTAGGTGACCTCAACAGCTAATTGAGAGAGGTCTCCTGTTCATTTGCTTGTATGTAATTTGCTGTTTTACTTCCCCCTTCGAGCTGTTGAGATCAGCCTCCTTTTGCAATTAAAACCTACTAACCTGGAAAAATCCTTGACTTGGCTGAGGCTGCAGCTAATTTGATTGTATCCAATATAAAGATTGAATGTCCTCAGCTTCATAAGCAAGCATGCCTTAAAACCCTGCTACTTTTATGTGGCTGCCTCCAGATGAACTCAACAAGGAGCTAGAGTAAAAATGGGGAAAAGCTGAACAAGAAGAAATGATACACTATTGAACAGAAGACTGTTAGGAACAGTGCAGAAAATTGAGTGAATATTTTAGAAGCATGTACCTTATTTGTTCTTTGCTCTGCTATTGCTCTGCTGCTTTCTTATGCTCTGGTTGCTTCTTTGTTTCTTCTCTACAACAATAACTTTTACTCATGCAGACTGGATGAAGAGCTGAGGGAAGCATCAGAAACAGCTAAGTAAGACAGTTTTTGGCTAGCTGCTGGCATTACGTTCACCTGGTGTACAGGAATGAACTGGATTTTATGTTTTTCGCTGCAACCAGATTATCAGTGCTTAATTTGGAGTCCCGGCATCTTTAGGCTTGGCAAGCCATAGCTCCAAAACCACAGGACTTACTACAGCAGTTATGAATGTAAAACAATTACTTAAGCCCCGGTATCTAATTACTTGAGCCCTTTCATTACAAATTAAGCACTGCAAATCATAATCTGAATTACCATATATGGATGCCACATTTGAGAACCCACTTCCTCCTCTCTCACAAGGTTTTGCTATTGACTTCAAAAAGTGCCTGATTAGCAAGGATCCTAATTTTCCATGATAAAACGCCCAAAATTCTGCAATAAATACTCCTTTAAAAATCTGTGTTTTTTCACAATTGAAATGCACTGCTGGAGTTTAGTTTCCCTAGCCACGATACATACAGGTATCAACTGAACACAATGTGTTATTGATACAATGGAATCCTGTTTATATAATCTTTTGGGGACCAGTGTCTGGCCCAGGAGGCAGGACTCTGACTGTCAGTCGCAGTTTGGTGAATATGAAGAGCCAGATATTGGAGGTTCAGAATAACAGGGCTCTACTGTATATAGGTTTAATTTTTTAAAAATGTAAAAGCTAAAGATGCTCTGTAAAAATGCAAATTCCTTGTTTTTCCAAGGCAAACTGATTTCTAAGATCCCTGCTGATCAGTCCTTTAGAGTCCCTTAAATACTCCACTTATCTCACTCATTAGATGACTTATTCCATGTATAGTATCCAATGTGGACAGGTTGCTAAAACAAAAAATGTTACACTGATTTACTGGTTTAAGCTGGGCTACAATGTAGCCCAAGTGCCAGATGGGTTGGCTGACATACATTCAACTGGGTGCACAGTAAATGAGTGGTGTAGCTGGGGATAAGGCCCTTCTATCCTTCTGGTTCCCATATCTTTACAATGAGCCTATGACTCACTCAGACAGTATGGAAGAAAAGCACTGTAGAAATGCCTAGATAGAGGCACACAACACTTCACTTTTACCAGATTATGAGTGACGAGAGTGGATCCTATGATGACAAATCTTTGAAATGTGGCCAGTTCCAGATTTTAGCTGGGGTAAAGCAATTTTTCAGTGTTCTGGGGCAAATGAGTTTTGAATCAACTGCATGAGCTGTAAACAGCACAACCGTAAAATACAGTCCTAGTTTTCCATTTCAGATTTACGACTATAGATACGCTCAATGCTGACATTTCTGAAGAAGTAAAAATATATCAATGACATTAATTCACATTGTCCTTTGGTGATCCAACTGTTATTCTGGTGCTATTCCAAAAGAGAGATTCTAATGTATTCTATTTTACAGAGCATTTTTTTCATTTGAACATTACTCGTAGGCTGCATCTAGACTGGCAAGTTTTTCTGCAAAAGCGGCTGACGATCTAATGTAAGATTGTCAGTGTTCTTGCACAAATACTATGATGCTCCCGCTCAGGGATAAGCCCTCTTGTGAAAATGGCAATCGGGGCTTTCTTGCGCAAAACCGCGCCTAGATTGGCACGGACGCTTTTCCCCAAAAAGTGCTTTTGCACAAAAGCATCCATGCCAATCTAGATGCGCTTTTGCGGAAATACTTTTCCATTAGAAGTATTTCCGCAAAATCATGCCAGTCTAGACGCATAAGGTCTCTGGAGGAGGGAGTTACATCTGGAGTGCTATATGACTTCTTTCCCTACTGTTTTGGAACCAGCCACTATTTTTTTAAGATTCTCTTCAGTCTCCCCCTTTGGCTTTATGCAGTCTCTTTTTTCATCCATGCAGATTTGTGTCTCTTGTATGGGTTCCTGGTGCCTCCTCATTTGGGGTCAGACATCCCATCAAAATCTTTTGAGAATTCAGCCTTTATTGCCACTAAAGAGAAGGGCAGCATGTAAAAATCCAAAATACTTGTATTCACCCTATATACACAAGCTGTTAATCCTGGAGAAACTTGACTGGCTGAGTGGCTGTTGCCAACATTCACATTTAATCTCCCTTGTAAACAACAAATAGCTGGCATTTTGGGGCATGTGACAGGCATTTACGCAGGCACCCAAAAATAGAGATGGAAAAAGAATATGGTGGGAAATGGGACAGCGTCCAATCTATTCAAATATATCAGGATACCTGCAAAAGGAAACTGCATGGGAGAAAATAATCTCCTATATGTAGGTTGCAAATTATGGCACTGCGGGCAGAATAGAGCACGTGGGGGCATTATTGTTTGATGTGCAAAGGCAGGTGTACAGGTGTAGTACATGTTTCATCCACATTCCGATATGTTTAAGGAAATAGTCATAAAAAGTCTCCTCTGAGGAAAATCAGTGTCATATTACACACACACACACACACACACACACGAACTGTTGCATTCATGTAAATATTGTTCAATGTTTTTGCCCAATCACCAGCATTCATGACCATTGATTATATCCAAAAGTACAATTCCATATTTTAGGAGAGAGAGAAAAACACAGAGAAAATATTTACTGCTGTCTATTTTCTCTTGAACCCAGAACTAGCTGCCTCTCAAATGAGCCGGAAATGACTTCTATGGAGCAGGAGTAAGAATTCACAACTAATAACAATTATATTGTAATGTTGTATTATGACTGTGCAGTTTGACTCAGAGGGCTGGGTAAGCTTCATGTAGTTTTTGCAGAACTAAATACCTTTCAATTTTCTTTTTGAAAACCTAATCCAGGATTTACAAACAAAAAAACATGGTGTTTCATTGCGGCACTCAAGATGATTGAATTGTACATTTTTACAGTGCAGTGGAAAGTGCTTACTTGCCCTTGCAAGTCCTGTTTTAGTAGCAGTCTGTGAAGGGCAAAAGGTTCCACAGAGCTGCTGTGTGCCCTACCTGCAGAGAAGGCCACCCAGCCACTGCACTAGCAATGTGTTACAATGCAGGACCGAGGAAAGCCCTAGCACAGTTTAATACCTTCCTCAAAGCACTGGGAAGAACAGGGTGGAAGTTGGGACACTGAGGGTCACACTATCTCCTTTAGACTGCTCCAAGGGCAGCATAACAGCATGCTGCACAGGACTTAGAGTGAATTATAATATCCTGTCTTGTCTATAACGAGTGGGAAAGGCGCCAAAACAGAAAAATAATGAAACTTTTCAGTACTGTCACTGTTCCTTTTTATTTAGAGGTATACTTTTTTTTTGGGGTGGGGGGAGGAATAGAGATTTTACCCATAAATTAACCGCTTGCGCCATGAAAGAATTACCATTTTTGTTGGCATTTCATTTAAAATTTTCACAGATTCATTTTGGGCACCTTCATGGTCCCAAAATGTTGCTCGTCAATGATGTTTTGCAATGTTTCTTTGTGAAAACCTATCTTCATTGAAAAAAAGGTCTACATTTTAAAAGGTTTTCTCTCATTTTTTTAAATTACAATCAAGGAAATGAACACTTTTTTTAAAATTAAAAAAATGCAAAATACACTTATTAAAAATTTAGCGTAGATATGTTTAACACTTGGTACAGTTATATTGACTTACAGTAACTATCAGCCACTGAACTATTTACCCTATCATTGCTTTCACCATTTCACTTTGGACTAATTATACAAAATACCATATCAAAATACTCTATTCTTGTCTCATACGTTAGAGACAAAAATATGTCTCTTATGTACAAAATAGCATTCCTTGGGCATTATTTTCTAAGTCAGGAACCAATATAAATTCTTTTCTGTTACTAGCCTGATTATAAATATGCAAGCAGATAGGACTCTGACTTCCCATGGAAAACTGATATGTGGAAGAGTAAGAATAAAACATTTAATACAGTTGCTTTTCAGAATAAAACTATACTTTAAACAGTCTCAAAGTCATTTCTGGTATCTGTAGCAAAATCAAAAATGGACTCCTGGCCTGCAGGCCTCTCCCACTATTAAAACACACACATCTTCCTAGACACAGGATACCTAGTTAAGAGTGTGCTGCACAGTGCTCCAGGGGGTATTTAAAGGGCCCAGAACTCCAGCTGTCACTTTGGCAGGCCCTACTTGGACTTTGTCTGCACTACCAATTCGTTGGTAAAGCTTTGTCAGCCATAGATGTAAAAACCACACCCCTGACCAAGATAAGTTTCACTGGCAAAAGTGCTGGTGTGGACAGTGCTGTGTCATCAGGACTTTCCTACAGACATCGCTAAAGACCCTCATTGGGTGTGGGTTAATCATGCTGACAGGACAGCTCATGCCTTCCAGAAAAGTGTGGCTACATAGAAGACTTTACAGTGGTGCCAATAGACTAGTACAGCTAGCTGTGCCACTCTCAGGGCTGTAGTGCAGATATAGCCTCAGAGCTCTCTGAAAAAAGTGTGTCAAAACAGATTTTTAAAATAATCATGATTTCTTTTTGGTCTTATTTGGTTTGGCAAAAGGAAAAAAAAAACCTTTGTGACTTCACCAATATTTCTGTTTTCCACAAAATCAAAAAACTGTTCTTGCCACAAAAACGATGCAGTTCATCAGTGAGGACAGAGAATTTGCATTGGGACTAACTGAACACTTGCTATTTCTCATGCCAAAGAAATGTGTGTCCATTTTCCAAAAATGGAAAAAATTCACTCTTGCAAACATTTTCAGAAATCAGTTTTTCACCCATAAATGGACTCTCATTGACATTGATAGTTTTGCACAAATGTGGGCAATATTTAAAACAAAATACATAAAAAACAAATGTCGTCTGCTGAAACTTTTCTGGAGTCTGCCCAGCCCTTAGCGTGTGTGTGAAATTTCATTTGGAAGACTTGTCTGGTGGTGTGCGCTCATGTTTTCTGTTTGGTGATCTGAATGACAACTTTTTTGTTCTTTAAACAAAATATTTGGTACGCTGAAACAGTTTGCATGTTTTAAAATCAATTCTGATCTTTTGAGAACATGAATATACAGTAGGCCTCCAGGACAGCTTTATAGCAGCTTTATATTCTACAAAGAAAAATAGTGATCTAATGTGATGGCAGTGCCTTAATCTAAAGAATAACAAAACTAAGGCGTAGATTCTTCAGAGGCATAATGGGGAGATTGTTACAGGTAGAAACAGCATCATTTACAAGCAGGTGTGTTGGTGATTGCTGGGTGCCCTGAATTTCTTCTCCATTTGCAATGACAGAGGGGAGCAAAGCTTTGTAAAGATATGTACAAAGATATGTAAAGAACAAGCCAGAGCTTCATGGGATACTTCACATATCCAAAATCTACGGAGCAAGCTTCCTAAGGAACATTGTTGGTCCAGGGTCCCACAGGTTTGGCAGAAAGCTCATTCAGGGGGTAAGAGGGCAGTTTGGATATTGGAAACTTCAGCTCTCCATGGACGGTCCTCCAGCGACCCAACAGAATTCTCCTGCCATACAGGAGTCAGTGGCAGTACAAGCATCCTTTCTAGATTTTCTGTGCCTGCCTTTCAGAGGAAGAAATGTTCACAAAGGGTCTAGCCAAAGGCAGCAGTGGAAAGCATGGCAGTGGGAAGTCTGTCCTGCGGGATGGCTGGGGCACTATGGAATATACTATACTTTTCCCATGGATCCATCAAATTTGCAGGCTGCATCCCTGCAATTAACCTTGCTGTATTTTGTTATATTTATGGGAAAAGGCACATAAAAATACAGTAGAAAACATGCAGTTTAGCACGGAGAAAACACTGGCCTTTTACAAATATTGACATTTGGGAATAACCACCAGTCTAGTGATTGCTCTTTTTTCATGGCTGACAGTTCCATAAATAATGTCTGTCTATTATTCCTTTAAGGAATCTAGGCTTTCTGCTTAAAAATAATGTAATCATTTCCATTTATAAGCATATCATTAACTCCATATAGTATCTCTCGGATTTCAATAATCAGCTTGCTCAAGCAAATGGATGAGTTTCCCATCTGTGCTAGCCAGGGATATTTTGTGTTTGTATTGCAGGTTTATTTTCAATTCAAGTAAATACATTCACATGCTTCTTTATGATGAATGGAAAAAATGTGCTTCTGGAGATATCATCCTTAATGAAGCCATTGTGTAGCCAGTTCTCCCCCCTCCCACCATATAGGGTTCAATTCTACTCCTACTGGAATCAAAGAGAATTTGGCAAAGGATAACAAAGGGAGCAGCATCGGACCTTTAAATTTTCCATTTTAATTAGCAGTAAGTTAGGGCCCAAAGGGACTATACAAAGACTATTACACTGGAGCACTCAAGTCAGTGAGTGCTCAACACACAGCAAGGCTTTGTCTACACTTAAACTGAAAGGCCTGGTCTTTGCTACTTTAGAAGGACTAAGTAAGATACTCAACTCCAGCTATGTAAATTACATAGCTGGAGTTGAGTTTCTTACTTAGCCTTTCTGATGTAAATTACATAGCTGGAGTTGAGTATCTTACGTAGCCCTCTGATGTACATTACATAGCTGGAGTCGACATATTTTACATCGTGTCTCTTTGCCATCCACACAACAGGAAACTGGCAGGAGTACTGGCACCAATGGGGGCACCACTTGAGTTCAATCCAGCGGGTCTGTACTACAGCCACTAACTCGAAGCCTGGAAGATCGACCATGGCAGCATTGATCTTCCGTGTAGTGTAGATGTGCCCAAAGTGTGGCCATGACACAAGCACTGGGAAAGAAGTCTCTCCATGCTCTATGTAAACCTTCTGTGAGGGGAGTAGCTAACAGTGCACGGAGGGTTTTTCCCCCACACCCTTGAGCCAGAAAGTTTTAGCACTATAAAGTGCCAGTGTAGACTTGGATCAGGACTGGAAAAGGAAGTGTCAATGTATTGCATAAAACTAAATTATGGTTTTGTTTTGTTTATTTTAAGACTTGACATGACTCCACAAAAAGAAAAATCATAACTTCCTGGCACTTAGAGAAGAGGGTTTGCATCTCCCTGACACAGAAGGCCATGGAGGAAGAGGCAGTTTGGTTCATTTCCTTTTGTTTTATGGATTAGTTTGGTATTACTCAGAATTTTTGAAGAAACTAAGGGCCCAATCCTGTTGCCATAGCGACTGCAGGCTTTGGCTCTCACTTTGTAGATGATCTTCAGAAGTGTTGTTTGCCGTAAGATAATCGATTTAATTTAGCATCATTTTATGTAACTGTATATTTTTAATTTAAAAGTATCTTTAGATTTAACCAACAACGTGCCTCATGGGTAATTCAGTGAAACCCTCACAAGGTAGTAGTTTTGTTTTATCTTTAGTAGTTTAACATTTACTTCTAGCTTAAGGAAAGTGGTATTATTCCAATAAACACCATTAGCTTGTTTCACAAATTAGCTAGAACACTACTGTTTAAAATACTTCTAGATATGGTTCATATTTTTCTCTGTGTAGATAGCTCTTGCTGTCTGTGAAACGCTTCTTGTTCAAGTTGTGCAACAGATAACATTACATAATCATTTGCTTAGAGCGAACCCTATTTTTTTTAAATAAATATGTGAGACATTAAAGGGATTTATCAGAAAAAATAACTAATTGAAATTAATTTTATTTTACTAATTGAGTTCAGTGTCTTTATTTTTTTTTAATATCAATTTTTTAAACACAGTAATTCATCATCTAAATCAGTGGTTCTCATCCAAGGGTCCAGGATTCCATGAGGGGTCATGAGTAGGTTTCAGGATGTCTGCCAAGCAGAGCCAGCATTAGATTTACTGGAGCCCAGACAGAAAGCCAACTCCCTCCTACGCATGCAGAAAGCCAAATCCCTCCTACGTATCCACCAGGAACTGAAGCTGAAGTCTGAGCAACTTAGCTTCATGGGACCTCCTGTGATATGGGGCCCCAGGCAGTTATTCAGAAAATAGTTGTTGGGGCACAAGGTGGCCATGGAGTTTTTAATTGGACATTGGGAATGGGAGGGGGGGTTCCGCAAGAAGGTTGAGAGCCCCTTCTCTAAATGATTATCAAATGCCCTAACAGTGTTGGAGTTTGTTTTTTTTTTTAAAGCAAACTCAGTGCATCTAAAACTGTTTCCAAGCTGTGATTATTCAAAATGGTGTCATTGGCTGAAGTAATACAGGCTGATCATTCCATGTTTGTATTAACATTGAGGATTTTTTAAGGTGATGGATAAAATATACAAATCCATAGCTTGGTGTTACGATCATTAAATGCTTACATTGAAATATTATGAGAGTGTATTTTATATCAGTAAAATAATGATTAAAATGCAGTTTGAATTATGTAGCAAGATTACTCACCAGAATAGAAAAAAAAACCAAAAGTAACATTTATTCGTAGCTGCTTTACCACATTTTAATATGTAAGACAGTACAATATGACCATGTGCAAAACGTGGGAAATAATGGGTGTGATGGTTGTGGGTAAATGTTGATTTTTCTAATGGTGACCACTGTATTTTCATAACAGAAAGTAAGTTGATAAACTTCATTCTACTTGTCTCCTTCAAACAAAGGAGTCTGGTAGCAAATATATAGTTCTTTGAGATGCTATGGGAAACAGTTTGGAATAAATAAGATTCACCACTACGGATACATCTACACTATAACACTATTTTGAAATAACTAGTGCTATCCTGAAATAACTTAGTCCATGTCTACACAGCAGGCAGTTATTTCAAAAGCGTGTCAAAATACTGTCAAGCTGGAAGACTTCTTACTCTAACTCCTGTAACCCTTATTGTACGAGGAATACAGGAAGTCAGAGGAAGAGTGCTCTATTTTGAAATAAGTGCTGTGTAGCTATTTTGAAATAAGATATGCAATTGACGTAGCTCAATGTGCATAGCTTATTTCAAATTAAGCCCTGCAGTGTGGACATACCCCAAGAGTCAGTGTTGTGCACCGAAATTACAGCTGTATTGATTTGTAGGCAGCAAATCTAGATGCTTTGTTTATCTCAACTTAGATGTGTATTAATTGTTAGCATCCTGTATTACTAAATAACAAAAGAGAATAACTAGACAGAGGGAGCAAACAGATTTGGTAGGGTTGCCAACTTTCTGACCAAATAACATCGAACAACTGTGCCCCACCCATTCTCTGAGATCTCATGCTGCTCATTCCATCCCCCTCTCTCTGTCTCTTACTCTCTCCCACCTTCACTGACTCACTCATTTTCACTGGGTTGGGAAGGGCTGGAAAAAAGAGGAAGAACGGCTCTTGCACAAGAGGGGTTTTTGCGCAAAAACGAGCTGTGTAGACAACTCCTTTTTGCGCAAAAGCCTCTTGCGCAAAAACGGCCTCTAATGAACTATGCAAATGAAGCACAGCAATATGCTAATCCACTCTTCATTTGCATAGGCTTTTGCGCAAGGAGGATGCAATGTAGATATAGCCACGGTATGCCCATTTGTTCATCTACACTGATATAGCTTACGTGTCAGATGGACAAGAAATTGCCAAAATCTGACTTACATACTGACAAGCAAACTGAAATGTCATCACATTCATACTTCTTCATCTGTCCTGCCAATATCCGTTAAAATATTAATATTTTATGTACTTGCTACGAAATCCTGTGAATGTTCACAGGGAAAGAGATCTTATTAGGTGCTGATTATCATCAATTTGTATTAATTTCCAGTGACAAGACCAAAATTAGTATCTGGTAATTTACCCCATCTTCCAGATATTCAAGTCCTGGCTTTGATATGGCTTACAAAGGTAATGCCACTTAAAATACTGGAGATAAACATTTACTTAGAAATTAATATTTGTGTTAGTTTTCATATACTAATAACTTGTTCTGGATATTAATTACTAAAAATGCATATCAGCATGAGTTCATATCATCTGAAGACTGGTACCTGGAATGAGATTAATATTATATTCTGGGGAGCAGGAATGTTCATAGAGATAGAACTTCACTCTTCAGCAGGCCTCAACACAAATCTGATGCACCTATTTTCAGAACCCAAGTGAGGCTTAAGTGGCACATAGTCCTTGCACTGACTCTCTGCATAGGAGGTGAATTTTACTCTAAAGGCACTTTTATGGGAAAGGATTTGATCATCAGGAGCAGACTAATTTGATAACGGCATCTGGTGATGGAAAGGGCACATTTAAACCAAATGTCATGTTAAAAAATGCAGGACTATCAAAATGATGCTGTAAAAAATCAATATGGTTTTTTGGTTATCTTTGCGCATTAAAATATATTTTAAATAGATTAATGTTCTGATATAGTAACATTATACTAACCATTATATACAATAGCTAACCAAAAGTCAGTTATTTGATCAAAGAGGAATATTGTATTAGAATTGCACAAATGTAATCTTTTATATACAGATTTTTTTTCCCTACCAGGTATCAGAGTGCTTGGAGCAAGAAATAAATTAGCTTATTTGTTTTATTAAAAAAAACTATGCTTACTAAAATGTAGACTTAAGCAATACAAGAATATGTAATATCACTATGTACAATATGGATGTATGATTCAGAAATAAAAAGCTGTGATCCAGCATTAAAAGTGCCTTGTTTCAGCACTGCTCCAAGTTTTTTTGTAGTTTCCAATGTTACAAATTAATCTGATAGCTCTGACGCTTTCCCTCCAGCATTCACTATAGTCCATGAAAGCACTAGTGAGCTGACTCATATTATTGTAAGTCATTACAAATAGTTTACCTCTCCCCACTTCCTTTTCTTCCTCTATTCACCTCATTTTCCCCACCAATCATTTGCAAAATATTCAAGTTTGGGTTAACTAAAATTTCAGGTGCTCAGCCCACTCTCTTCCCAGGTGCATCTAGATCATTGTTGCACGGAAACCGATAACATTTATTCTCACGATTTGGCCTGGAAAGAAAACAGGCATCTCTCTGCTAAAGTCTTCATTTGCTATTGCCCCAGGAGACAGACAGGGGAGCACAGAAGGTAAAGAAATTGTCAACGAAGGCCCCCTTTTATCTAAAATACTAAATACTAAAATGTAACCAAAATATAGCAGCCCTTGGGGAATACAGTTATGCTTTAGGGTTTCCTTTGTTTTTGATGGTCCCGCTGTAGAATCTTAATTCCTGCTAGTATATAAATACTTTGTTTTCAATTAATTATTATTGAGATGTTCTAATTATTGACCAGCTATATACTAAGTGTTGTAGAGAGAACCCAGAAATAGTTTCCAAAGTAACACACTCTACAAATACTTCAAAATGTATAATGAGTGTTTATAATTGATAGCACGTGTGTATTGGTAGTTATAAAGGTATCAGAATGCTATTCTTTTTCTTTTCTTCTTCTCAACATCTAATATTTGACTCTCTCATAATTTTGCTAGTGTCAGGCCACTCACTGATGGATTTTGGGTCTCTGGACACTAGTGCAGTGATAATAATGGAGAACCAGAAGATGCCAGAGAGAGGAAGAGCAGAATCCTGATTATCAGGTTAATTAGCAGGAGATTTGATCAGAGTAGAACGGGTAGAAAACTATTAATTTTTATTAAGTCAGGCTATGCAGACATTTTGGCTGTGTCTAGACTGTGTCTAGACTGGCAAGTTTTTCCGCAAAAGCACTTGCTTTTGCGGAAAAACTTGCCAGCTGTCTACACTGGCTGCTTGAATTTCCGCAAGAACACTGACAATCTCATGTAAGAAATCAGTGCTTCTTGCAGAAATACTATGCTGCTCCCATTCGGGCAAAAGTCCTTTTGCACAAAAGCTTTTGCGCAAAAGGGCCAGTGTAGACAGCTCAGATTTGTTTTGCGCAAAAAAGCCCCGATCACGAAAATGGCAATCGGGGCTTTTTTGCGCAAAAGTGCATCTAGATTGGCACGGACGCTTTTCCGCAAAAAGTACTTTTGCAGAAAAGTGTCCGTGCCAATCTAGACGCTCTTTTCCGCAAATGCTTTTAACAGAAAACTTCTCCGTTAAAAGCATTTGCGGAAAATCATGCCAGTCTAGACGTAGCCTCAGTGTGCTGCTCAAACAGCTCAGATATTTGGGATTTTTCCCCCCTCTAAAACCTGAGGTGAATCTATTGTGAAATTTGTTACATTTGTTAAAATGTGAACACCATCTATTCTCGTTCCTTCAGAAGTTGAAAAAGCATGTTTTCCTTCACCACAATCTTTTCTTCGAAAGGATGCTTCTTGTGAATTCAATGTCCCATTCAATGTCAGAAAATAAAACCTGGTTGTTGAAAACTAGATATATCATGAGTACAGTGGATTTAACATTGCCATATTCTCTCCCTGACTGCATTCATTTTCTGCTCCCATGCCATTTATATTCCAGTTTTTTCATTCTTTGATGCAGTGACAGAAAACATTGAGCGGTGAATTTATTTCTGTGATGGACAAAGACTCTGACCTATGCTACACCTTCTAAGTCAGGAGCTAAGCAAGCTTAGGCTACGTCTACACTGGCAGCTTCTTGCGCAAGAAAAGCCGTTCTTCCGCAAAAACTTGCCGGCTGTCTACACTGCACGAGCATTCTTCCAAAGTAAATTTACAGTACAACGTTGTAAAACAGGGCTTCTTCCAGAAGAGTTATTCCTTTCCCCATGGCTGTCTAGACTGCAAGCCTCTTTCGAAAGAGGCTCTTTCGAAAGATACTTTCGAAAGAGCCTCTTTCAAAAGAGCGCGTCTAGACTGCACGCGGAATTTCGAAAAAGCAAGCCGCTTTTTCGAAAGAAAGCACCCAGTGAGTCTGGATGCTCTCTTTCTAAAAAGCCTGTTTGCTGTCAAGAACACCTTCTTTCGAAAGAGCACTTTCGAAAGAAGGCTTTCTTCCTCGTGGAATTAGGTTTACCACCGTCGAAAGAAAAGCCGCATTCTTTCGATTTAATTTCGAAAGAACGCGGCTGCAGTCTAGACGCAGGTGAAGTTTTTTCGAAAAAAGGCTACTTTTTTCGAAAAAACCCCTGAGTCTGGACACAGCCCATGAGGAATAAGTCCTCTTGTGCAAGAGCTCTTCCAGAAGAGGCCAGTGTAGACAGGCAACATGAATTTCTTGCGCAAGAAGCCCCTGTGGTTAAAATGGCCATCAGAGCTTTCTTGCGCAAGAGAGCATCTACACTGCCATGGATGCTCTTGCGCAAAAGCACATGGCAATGTAGACGCTCTCTTGCACAAAATAGTTCTTGCGCAAGAAGCCAATAGTGTAGTCTTAGCCTTTGCGAGTGGGAGGGGCATTAAGCATGAGTTTAGGTTCATTTTAAGTGTTAAGAAGACTGCTCTCAGTTTTCATTAAAAATAAAAATAAGTTTCCAACCCTCTTCATTGTGGAGATAGCTTCAGAATTGACAGGTCTTGTCATTTTATTGATAGTTTTTGTCCTAAAGCCCCAGCTAGTGGCATCATATGATTAGATCATCTTTAGCACCTCAGCTTTTTTATTATTTTTTAAGATAAAGTTACTCAAGCTCTCATGTCACATAGTAAAGCTCAACACAAACTCTAAATGCTCAAAAAAAAATCCCCTCAACTAAGCCAAAAACATGACACACCTAGATGATTTGTGATTTTTTTGGGGCGGGGGGGGAAGTGCTACTCAGGATATTTGAATGTCTAAATTTGCAATACTGCAACTTTGAAAATACAAACTGATTAGTGAGTGCAGAAGGTTTGTGAGAGGGCTGATCTTTCAAAGCTACAAAATGCATGGGCTACTGTTTTAAATTCTAAGTCCAGCTTAGTTGGTAACTGAGAGCAATGTTTCCCAGGCTGCTACTGATGACATTGCAAACTCTGTCCCTGACAACTGTCTATAATTGTACAGCCAACATGGCTTCTTGGTAGCAGAAGAAGAAACCTAGTGGAAGAGGCCAGGGCTCAGAGCATGAGGGGGGGTCCTTCATTCTAATCTTGGCTCATCCTCGGGCCCTAATTAAGTCCCATAACCTTTGTTTTTCCCAGCTGCAAAATGCATATTACTATTCCCTAATTTTTTTTTTTAGTCACATACTCACTGAGTGACTGACAATTACCTACCTAACATTTAGGAAGCAATAAGGACTTAAATCCAGTAGCATGCATCTAAAAGCCTCCACTGATTAGGGGCCTAACAAGCTTATTTGGGAAACTGTCTCATGATGTGAGAAGCCTCCACAGCTAACTTTATTTACACCTAACTTTATTTATCTCTTTCACTCTCATGGAACAGAAGTAGATAAACTACAAGAGTGCTCCAGTAGCCTCCATACTACCACTACCTTTTCCCTAGCAACTCCTTATTTTCCCAATACCTAATTCCTAGTAACCCTCCCTTCTGTAGAGATGCCCTTTTATATGATTTTTTTCCCAGCATGCCTGTCTGTGGGCTGGCTGTTTAAATTGAGCAAAGACAAACAGCTGCAGCCCTAAAGCAGCTGTTTTGAAATAGGCTGCTATTGCTTTATCTTTCCAATGATAAATGCTTTACCTGCCATTTTTTGCTTTTGTTTTCCCCTGTTTGCTGATAATGCTGTGACCTGTTCTCTTTTCCTTCTGGGGAGTATACTATAGATGAATACAAGCAGGGCTTTGTGGAGCATTTTGCTTTTCAGATTTGCAGTTAAAACATCAGCAAGAAGTTATATGTGCCTTTCAGTGATGAGGGCTTTTTGTTTTTTATTTTTATTTATTTATTTGCAGTGTAGGATTCCAGAATAGTTTTGCTCTTTCACTTTGCAGCAATATGACATGATGATCTGCAATAAGTGACTTAGAAGTAAGACCTTTTTTTATATCTATACAAAATGTCAGTATGTAGATGTGAAACTACTGTTCTGCATGACAAGTTATTTGTACTCAAAGGGACCAGGAGTAGAATAGTAGAGGAAACGCTGAGAACAGTGATAAGACATTTGTTTCCGTTACTCCTTCCTGCACTGTGCTTGGCTCAGGCTGGTGTTGTATTCTACAGCAGGATTTAGAGCCTTCAGAGAAAGTAGTTACTCTCATAAGTTACTTCTCAAGTTAACCTAGGCTTTCTAAAATGCCAGAGCTTCATTTTTCCCTTCCGTTTGCACATAGGGAACAGCCTGGACCAGCAGAAGTGGGAGTTTGGTGCCCAGGGCATGCTGCTGGCCCTTCACCAAACTCCCCTAGAAGCTCCTCCATGATGACCTGGTTAGTGTTCTAGCTGTCAGGGGCAGAAGAGCCAGCAGATTCTCCCCACCCTGCCCCCCATAAGGCAACTTGCAAGTAAAAACAGCCTGAGCTTGTACTAACTTGTGCTGCTTCCTTCTCTCTAGCTATTACAATGACCTTGGCTGCTCAGAGCTAGGAAGGCAGGAGTCCATGGGTGCCCTCAGCATGTTCCACGGGATTCAACGTGGAACCCTAAGTACCACTGCAGGTGGCAAATCATTCCTCAGAAGAGTGAACTTGAACCTGAGCTTTCCTCTCACCAGTGTTTGCTGTTCCCACATAGAAGGGGTCTGGATTTAGGCAGTATGTGCACCATATCCATTTGTATATGGGTATAAGTCAAAAAAGTTAGAAATATCAGTAGCTAAACTTCTTGCCTCTCCACTAGGTATGTCAGAAACCACAAGTGCTTCCCATACAACTTTGAGATGTAAAACTGTCTCCTCTGAGCAAGAAGCGAGACAATATAAAAGCATTAGCTTACTGTGACAGGCTAGCATTAAAGCCAGCAATACAAATGCCTGTAAGAGTTCCATCTGCTCCTTTATTACTGGAGGTTTTGGTAGAATTTACATTAAGCTGTTAACCCTGGAGGCATGGAGAGGAAAACTATAGAATATTAATGTATGGTTTGACCTTTTGGGAGTAAACAGGGAAGACTGCTGTACTTACCAGAGACTGGGGGAGGCAATGAAGGCAACTAGAGAGCAAGAAACAGATGAAGGGAGAGGAAAGATGATGTACAGAAGTGGGAGATAGGGAACCAAAACAAAAAAAACCCCACTAATAAGGCCCCCTCTTCACAGCTATGTTGACGAATGTTTTAGGTGGTGCTCAGGGTTATGCAAATGTACATTGACCTACCTACCACCTTGTGGAAGTTTCCTAAGTGTGGATTATTTTTATATTTCCTTCCATCAATGCAGGAAGCATCTATACTACAGCTGCAAATGAGAGAGAGAGAGAGAGAGAGAGAGAATTAAATAAAGAAAAGAAGAAGCAAAATATAAAAGATGTGCATGCATGAGGAAGAAGTGGAGATGGGCAGTTTTATGTAAAGACTAGATACACAAAAAACAAAGCAAGATCAGGAAAAGAATGAACGTTAGTCAGAGACACAGCAACAAAGGGACGTTGTAGCACTAATTAGCACAAAAAGTTAACTTTGCTCTGGCATATATTGAATCAACAGGCTTTTGTTGGACACCTCTGTTTTCTTGTCAGGAGAGTGTTCTGGATGTATATTTCCTCCTACTAACGAAATGATCAACAGGCAAGGAAACAAGGACGTGTCCCTTTTTGATTTATGAGCAAGGCGTGGTTTAGTCAACTCATCTGATACCTTCTACCTGAATCTAAACTGATCTCAGCCATAAGAAGTGTGCTTCACTGCTGTGTTATTTAGCCTGGATATTAAACCAGGACTGAATCCTGTCTGTGAGAACCCAGGTTCTCCACCCTTTCCGTATCTGTGTTACCTGATATTGAACAAGGCAGATACAAGTGACTGGAACAATAACTGTTTTATTAACAAAATACTAAACTTGGGAAAGAGTGAACATAAAATCCAGATGTCATAAGAAACAATGGCTGAAAGCCAGAACCCACAATATAAATGGTCTAAACAGGGGGCAACACCACAACAGGGGGTCCTACCACCATCACAATGTTCAGTGAGGCTTCAGGCTGGGAAAAGGGAACTCATGGAGACAGGAGGGAGTTGCAGAGACTCAGATCGGTGGAAGGTCTTCTTGCTTCTGGTTTTCTTTCTTCCATTCTTGACACGCCGTCCTGTGTGCAGTGTGCGGACTGAAAGGTGAGTGATGGTAAGTATGTATATGTGCATGACTGGTCTGCTGAAGTCTCCTTAACCTTAAACAAACAACCTCTGCACCTGCAGTCATTGTGAGAGCAGGGCACAGGGTTGCTGTACCACAGAGGTCTGTCCCAGACTCTCTCTCTAGTGGGGGCTGTGGTGGCAGCAACCCGACTTCTGCCTCAGATGGCCGCTTAAGCCAAACAGTCTGCTCCCTCGCGCTCCAGCCACACTGAGTTGTGCAGAGGGTATACATGCAGTCAGCCCTGAAGTGAACATCCCTTATAAGCCCTCTTGTCACTGGGTGGATTAGAGTCAGGTGACCCACCTGTCCCACCTTTTTTCCTCTTTTCCCATCCTTTTCGGGCAGGGGATGGTGACATGTAGGTTGACCATCATCTTTAGAGGGAAAACTCAAAATGGTGGACTTAAAAAGTGGCATCCCATCCCTTTCCTTCCTAGCTCAAAGGGCTTGTGCCCATTTGCTCTCTAATATTGATTATCATAGATAATTAATGAGCATGGAAATATCACCACAAGAATACTGAAATGCTGTACACATTGAATCCTGCAAGGATGGCAGCCCTGTCTCCCAAAACATTCTCCAGCCCCATAGGCCTTATAAAAAGGAACCACCTGGATTGTATATTGTGCCCTTCTGCTACACAGCAGCAACTCTTGTCCTTTGCTAACACCTCCTACCACAGTGTTTTTCATCATTATGATGTCAGGTTTCACTTTAGGCCTCATCCTCTGGCCACTTTGGCATAAGTCAAGGAGATGACTTCTGTGAAGGAAAGGAAATGTACTAAAAAGAGTTATAGAATTGGGCTTTCAGATTATACCTCCTCAGGGCAGGGTTGGTGTTGCAGTTTCCCCTGTGACATGCCAAGAACACCTAATAAAGAACAATAGCATTAAATCCCATTGGTCTCCGTGGGAGTTGCACTGCAATAATCCCCCAAAATAGCCTTGGTCTTTGATTAAATGTTTTATTAGTGTGATGTCAGTTATTTTGTGCTCCAGTATGAGGATTTTTTGATGATTCATTCTGGCCCTGGTTATAAGTTACTCCCACTCTCATCTCTAATACTCATTAGCCTAATGAATCCCATTCATAGCAATAGTATTCAATCTAGTAAGTGTTCACACTGGAAAAAAAACCCCACGTTATCACAGCTGCACAGCTGTAACAACAGCAGAGATTTATTTATCCTAAACTAGCAAAAAAGTTGGAAAGATTAATTACCAGCGTGACTGATGCATCATTTTCTTTGATGTTCTGAAATAATTAATTTTTTTGTATATTTGATTCACCTGTCAGTGTTTTGTCAGCCTGAAAGTGTCTGTGTTGTAAGTTATCTGATTCAGAGCTCCTCTGGGACTGAGACATTGGGGAACCCATCAGTATTGCTCCATATGCAGTGGCTCAGACCAGTTGTCTCCAAATGAGCAAAGACGAGAAAGCTCATGATCTCTGTTACAGTCTTTGGCCTACAATACCCTCTCTCAATTTCTGTTCTAACATAGAACATAAGAGCATACAGGTAGAACCCTGCAAATCTGCATCTGTGGATATGGATAGCTACAGGTTATATTTATAGATTGGAGATGGATGTGGAGCCAAATTTTACATCCGAAGCCCTTCAAATCTATGGATAGGTGGACCAAGTTAATGGATTATCAGCTGCAGATACAAATTTTGTATCCGTGCAGGCCTCTACTGTGTCTCTGGCTAACATTCATTCTTTTCATTGTCCTGTCCTCCCTGTGTTCTAGGTAAGTCTCTTTTCATTAAACTGTGTCTCTGGCCCACACTTCAGTGCTATATATTTGTGTTGCTATGAAATCCCCAATTCAGGAAAGCGTTCTTAAGCAAGTTAAGCACGTACCTATGTGCTTTCCCGAAGCAGGGCCTAAATTATACATTTGAACGGTGATAAATTGCACTCTGATGCAAAGGGTATGTACCATCAAGCACAATGTGATCTGCTACTGCTCTAAGCCTTTTTACACATCTCTTCCATTCCCTTTTATATGCGAAGAGTGAGTCATAGAAGGGGATCAACACCTATAGCATTGCAACACGTTGAATCATTCTATTAATTCTTTCTAATGGACATTGGGAGAAGTCCTTTTTGGGACCAGAGAACAGGTTGTGGGAAGACACTGAATGGCAGGTGCTAGCCTGCATCACTATTGCAGAATTAGTAGTTGATGAGTTGTGCTCACTCAACTTTAGCCCACTCCCCCCGTTAGGCCAGTCAATTCAAGTGAAAAGTACCACCATACAAATAAAGGGTTTTATGAGTAGGCAGGAGCAACCCTTAAGCCACAGCTTGAGTTAACTTTGCAGTAAAGACAAGACATAAGAGGCTGGATCAGTGATTAGGCATCAGGATGACCTGAAGGGTGTTCTCTAGCATGCCAAAGAGCCAAACATTATCACATGCTGTCTAAAATGGCTTTCCTGTGGGAGACTGTGAATAGTGTTGTAGGTAACCCTAATTTTTGTCACCTATATCAAAATAGAACTGCCCAGCACAGTCTTTCTTGACACTCTGATCTTACCCATTCTACTCTACAGCTAGATGCAAACGAGATCCTGTATTTCCATAAATACTTATAATTTAAAAGCTGATGAGCAAAATGCTCGATTTGTAGAACATGATGTATCCCTGATCAAGCCACTTCATAATAGTACAAACCTCTCATGGGGGCTTTGTGTGCATTAATTTTAGTAGCTGCTGTAAAAATGGCTCTTCTCATACCGTTCATGTGTCAGATCCACCTACACGGTTGATGGTTGTCACCAGCCTTCACTGTTTCACAACTTGTAACCACGGGTGCCTCAAGTCATTAGCAGAAGGAGCTTCCCACGCTGCTCCTTGGAATTTAACGAGGAAGCAATTCAGAAATGAGTGTTTGAGAACAGCAAATGCCTTAAAGCTATAAAAAGACATGTTTCTATTTAAACACTCAGCATTTAAAGTTTGGGTAGTTTGCATAAACCTGTCCATAGAACCTTAAAGACAACCAGAATAGAAATGGCATATAACGGCAATGTAAAGTTAGACTTGCTGGAAGCAAAACCAAAGAAGGATATGGAATAGTATTTGAGTTCTGATTCACAGAGCAAACTGGAGCTGAAATGAGTGACGGCAGGTTGGGGTCAGAGCACCAGTCTGCCTTTTTTACATTCTGCTCATTTTATGTTCAGAAGCTAGACGCTTGATCTTGTCAGATTATCTTTGTTGTTCAAGTGGCACTCATCAAGCAGGAATAGTGGGAGGTAGGTCTGCTGTTTGGTTTGTGGGGAATTCTGGCTATACGCATATGGCCAGGGGAAGCAAACTGAAACAAAACAGGTGCTTAAGAAAAAAACGGTTCCACTGTTAGATGTAAATATTGAGGTTTTGAGAGGGAATTTACTCCCATCTTGTCCCCCTGAATTTTAAACTGGAAAACATGAGTCTATTGGATATACCTTAGACGTTTTGTCACCTCATAAATAAGTGCAGCACTTATGTGTATATAGTCCCTTGAGCGTTACTCTGTTGTGTATTTGCTCTTACTCAAGCTAGAGTAATGTGAGAGAAACAACTTGATTGAGTGTAGATAATTCAGTGTTACAGTTAAGACAGATGCTTGGATTTCACTCAGTGTAGCATTCAATTTGATGTAAAACTGATGAGGCAGGTCTGACGATTCCTTTACAGAAAATCAAAGTACTTATTTATAAAATAAATTAATTCATTATATGGCACCTAAAAACACCACTGGCTTGTTACCAAACATTTCTGCATTAAGCTAAGTGGCACCACTTACCTTTTGCTCATCTTTCACTCTTGGGCGACGTCTACACTGGCATGATTTTACGCAAGAAGAGAGCATCTACACTGGCATGTGCCTTTGCACAAGAGATGTGCTTTTGCACAAGAGCATCCTTGCCAGTGTAGATGCTGTCTTGCGCAAGAAAGCTCTAATGGCCATTTTAACCACAGGGCTTTCTTGCGCAAGTAATTCATGTTGCCTGTGCAAGAGGGCTTATTTCTAAGCGGGAGCATCATAGTTCTTGCGCAAGAAGCACTGATTTCATTCATTAGAATGTCAGTGGTCTTGCGTAAGAACTCGCGGCCAGTGTAGACAGGCAGCAAGTTATAGCGCAAAAGCAGCTGCTTTTGCGCAAGATAACACCAATGTAGACACAGCCTTGGGCTATGTCTAGACTACATCCCTCTTTCGAAAGAGAGATGTAAATTAAACAGATCAAAATTGTAAATGAAGCTGGGATTTGAATTTCCTGCATTTAATTTGCATAATGGCAGCTGCACGTTCTTTCAAAAAAGGGCTTTTCAAAAGTGAAACTGCCAAGTAGACGCAGTTCTTTCGAAAAAACCCACTTTTTTGAAAGATCCTGTACATGTTTTGAGGAGTACAGGATCTTTCAAAAAACAGGGTTTTTTTTTTTTAAAGAACCCTATCTATATGGCGGTTTCACTTTCGAAAAGCCCTTTTTGGAAAAAACGTGCGGCCGCCATTATGCAAGTCAAACACAGGAAATTAAAATCACAGCTTCATTTGCAATTTTGAGCTTTCTAATTTACAACCCTCTTTGAAAGAGGGATGTAGTTTAGACATGCCAGTACATACAGCCCTCCCATCAGTCCATGCCCACTCTGCATTGCTGAAGGTGTGTTCCATTTTGCAGCCTGGTGAATCCACTGCTGCTATGCATTTTTTAAAATATTGTTATATCAACACACACCGGTTTATGTAGTTGGTAGTTTTATTAGGGGATAAGAAGTACATTTTCATTCTTTATTTTTCATTTTTCTACTCCAGTTTCTGAGGGGGGCCTATTTGTGCAAAATGTTCTATTACTACACAAACTGATTGACAAAGGTATTTAATCAAGGACCACACTGGCTTTTCTTAATGCTGTTGGGGGTCTCCAACCAGCCTTAGAGTCAAGTAATCTGTGAGGAAATACCTGGGAGGGGCCTGGTGAGTTTTCTCCATTTGTCCTCCCACACCTCCATGACTACTGATGTGGGAATCCTTACTGGAAACCAGGACTCTCTGTGTTGACTCTGTTCTCCTCCCCCTCCTTGAGTCCCATGGCAGTGCTGCTCAGTAGATGCCCTATTCCCCTGGCCTCTGTTTGCAGCTGCCTCCAAGGAAGTCTTGGGACTCTCACTAAAGGGAAGTAAAAAGGAAGTCTTATAGGCTGTGTCTAGACTGGCTAGTTTTTCCAGAAAATCAGCGGCTTTTCCGGAAAAACTTGCCAGCTGTCTACACCGGCCGCTTGAATTTCCGCAAAAGCACTGACTTCCTACTGTAAGAAATCAGTGCTTTTTGCGGAAATACTATGCTGCTCCCGTTTGGGCAAAAGTCTTTTTCCGAAAAACATTTGCGCAAAAGGGCCAGAGATTTGTTTTCCACAAAAAAGCCACAATTGTGAAAATAGCAATCGAGGCTTTTTTGCGGAAAAGCGCGTCTAGATTGGCACGGACGCTTTTCCGCAAAAAGTGTTTTTGCGGAAAAGCGTCCTGCCAATCTAGACACGCTTTTCCAAAAATGCTTTTAACGGAAAACTTTTCCGTTAAAAACATTTCCGGAAAACCATGCCAGTGTAGACGTAACCATAGAGTACTGGCAGATGGGTCATGTACCACAGTAAGGAGGTGATTAGACAGACAGTGTAGACACATGGCTTATCCCCTATTTTCTGCTGATGAGAACAATGCTGCCTAGAGTGAATTTTCCCTTTGAGTGTCTTCAGAGCTCGGCTGACCACTTACAGACACTGTAGGTGGGATATCTTTTATTGGCCCATCTTCTATTGGTGGAAGGTACAAGTTTTCACATTATGGGATAAGTTTGAATTAAGATACACAATTAACGTAGGTGAAGTTGTGTAAGTGAAGTCGAAGTAGCTTAACTCGGCTTTTGGCACTGTCTAGACTGCAGGAAGTTGAAGGAAGAACACTCTTCCTTCGACTTCCCTTACTCCTTATGAAAGCAGGGTTACCAGCATCGACTGGAGTGCCTCTGTCATTTCGAATTAGCTGTCTTAACTAGATCGCTAATTTGTACCCTGAAAGATTGACCATGGCAGCTTTGATCTTCCTCTGTAGTGTAGACCTACCCTAAGATGCCACAGGATTACTTGTTTTTAAAGTTACAGACTATCACAGCTACCCCTCTGATATTTTGCTAAGTGTGCATACCTTGTTTTCTTGTTACATTGTCCCTGAAGGGGTTACAGTGAGAAACTAAAGTTCCCACAGTCAGGTAAGCTCTTGGAGAACGTGTCTGAGAAAGCTTAGGAGGGCTGTGAAACTGAGACTGGGGACTAAAGTTGGCTGACTGTAGGGTCCCATAACCCCAAAAGGGTGTAAACATGGGATCTGCACCAAAGAGACCAGAGCTAAGAACAGTGGCTTGTAACTATCCAGACCTAGCAAGCTTAGAAGCACTTGGAATCAAGAAATTGGGTCCCCTTATAACAGACTGGTGTCTGTCCAGGGAAGGGGACTGGGACAGGTTGTGAGAATGGGCAGTGTTTATTTCTTATCTGAAGAAAAAGTACAATTGTGAAAGAAGTCTTCAAGAGTGTTGAGGAGAGCATAAGGTATCATGATAGAACAAACTTTAGTTTTTGTAAAGTTTTGCTGTTTCTTGCAGTGTTTGAAAATTGTTTCACAATCAAATAGTTTTTCAAATAGTCACTTTATATATGGCCCTCAAAACGATGCAGAGAACTTGATCTTCTATTGAAATGCATTTGGATGTGGTTTCTTTTCTACAGGATGACCAAGGAAGTAAACAGAATTACTTCTCCTTTCCTGTTTGTTTTCTGTTGCTCAAATAACAGTCTCTTTCTCATCCCTCTTTCAAGTGTTGTCAAAACAATTTATATGTCCCAACTCTAGAAAACTCAGTGACAAACAATATAGCATGCAAACCTAAAAAAGTCCTTATCAGAGTTTATATTCCACGATGAATCAGTCTGAGCTATTGAAGAACTGCAATTTTATGTCAGCCATTGACCTTTTTAGAAATGTTAAAACAAAACAAAAACAATTGCATAGCGATCCCAGCCTAAAAAAACAGATTGGGGGCACAAATGAATATGCTTGCAGCCAGATTTGAGTACCAAAGTGGCTACTCAGGTGCCTGAAAACTGTATTTATTTTGAAAACTGGTCCCGGAATCTCCATTCTGCAGTTTAATGAATGTTGTAATGAAACCATGTACTGCAGGCAACACCTGCAATGGATAAATGACTCAAACTAGATAAGTCACACACTCCTACCCTCTAATCACGTGGTAATTTACATGCCACAGAATAGGCATAAGAGTGATGCCAGCTAGCACGTCATCACTGCCACTCAAAGAAAGGGAAGAATGTTATCACACATGCTAAGCAAACATTCTGCACAGTTCACATTTTAGCAAACCTTGGAACCCTCCCTTTCTTTGTCCTGGACATTAGTGTTTGGGAAAGGGGTAGATTGAGAGCTGGTAGGTAGGTCCTTTCCTTACATAAGGAATAGAACGGTCAGCAATATAAGACACTTAAAATTACCAACCACATTAATTATAGGAATAGGGCAGGTTACACCCCAAAACTATTGGACCAGGATCTCTGTAAAAATCACACAGATCTCTCTACCTAAATCACACCTGGTTCACTTTTTCAGGGGGGTTTCTTCACAATATAAATGAGACACTTTCATTTTTTTTTAAGAAAGTGAGTTGAGACTCTGGAGAACAAGTTACTAGCACTTATAAGCTGCTATATCTGAGCTTGTTGGATCCAAGCCCTGATTGTAATAACCTGATAGACCAGGTTAAGATTCTCATCCTCCATCTGACCTGTATCAGATTAAAAGGGCTGGAGTGGGATGTAAAAAGCCACTAACATCTTGGATCCAATCAGGGAACCCTTTCTCTGGTGCTGGAACTGAGGAGGACTCCTATAAAGCTATCTCATGAGGACCAATTTACAAGCTCTGCATAGTGGATGTGTGAGAAGGGTTGGGTTACCATGGGACTACACTACAGCATGTAGCACTGAAGAGATTTGGAGCAGTGCTGCCAACAGGGCACTGCAAAGAGACTGCTATAATTTAGATTGGTTCCCAGGACGGTCCAATTATGACAAGGACACAACACAATTCCTGGATCAGAAGAGCGCAAAGGTAGCTTAAGTCGTCATGGCCCCATGCCTACTGAGTAGGTTGTTCTGTATTACACCTCGTTAGAGGCTCAGCACAGAATCTCCCCTCCCATGCATAAGATCTAAGTGGTTGAGCTTTTATCAATGGGGTAAGATGTAACCAAACAGCTTTTCAACATCCTATTTCCTATTCCATTATAAATAAGCCCCAAGACATGTATAACCTTCCATCCTCCCTGGAGAAGGATGTGAGAGGAAAAATGAATTAGATGTTCTAGTCTAGTGGTAGCTTACAATATCCCAGAGTACACGGAATTGGGGGACCACTGTTAGTGCTTTCTTGAAAGCAGAAGGTTATTTTTTTCTAAGATATGGGCTTGGAACAATGCTCAGAAAGGGAACCCCACAACACACACATAAATAAGTCCCTGCAGTTAGTGATGCAGCTCTCAAAGCAGAGATATTTTCTTTAACATATTTAATCAAAGAGAGGGGGAACCCTAACCAATAGGCTATGCTACCAGCTTCAAAAAAAGCCAGAAATATTTTTTAAGGGACAGTAAGCCCATGTGTCATTAAGCCATTTCCCTTCTATTCCTAATTCAAGATTTAGCCTAGTTTTCTGTACTCCAACATATGCTGGGCTAGTGGATTTGAAATATTGAAAGATTAATATAATGGACAATTGTGAAATGCAGTTAATGGTAAATTAAACTTACTAGCTGACCAGACTAGGTTCCAAAAGAGATGGAAAACAAGGAAGAATCCTAAACTCTGGGTCAGACTATTTGCTCCAGAAAATGCAGCATAAAGATGTAAGCTAAGGGAGATATGTAGTGTAATGTTGGCCATCCTGGGGGGTGGGGAGCAGCATAGGGTTGCATATGCTTGGCAATGCAATGACTGTATATAGGGAGTTCCCCCTGGCCTTTTGTGGGCTGTCTGTGGCCCTTATACGCAACCATATATGTATAGGGGGCAAAGGACTGAACCTCTCTCTGAATTTATTTCAAATTCCAAAAAGAATGATCATGCAAAAGGCTTCTGACCTAAGCAAAATAAAATGGGTCTAATTATTCAAAATGGGTTAAAGTCTAGAGTTAATCGTTAATGCCAAGTAATTTTGGAAGGGATATTGAATCTCATGCTTCAGGGTTTAAATCTATCTCACTGTTAGGGATGAAGAGGAGACAATTTAGGAGGCAGCTTATCCCTCGCCTATTGTAATGTGAGGTCACTTGCCCCTTCCCATGAAGCACCTGGCACTTGCCATTGTTAGAAGCAAGATGCTGTACTTGTAGAGCTTGGGCATTATGCAATCTGGTAATTCCTACGTGTCCCAATGCTGGTTAAGTGTATATTTATCAGTCATAGAGATGGTGACTTGCTTGTGAGAGTCTGACTGTGCTCTCCTCCCACCAACAGTTCATCCGTTGCCTCAAACAAACTTTCCTGAAGCCACAGAAAATGACTCAACTCTCTCTTGAAGCCAGCAGGTCTCTGTTTCCTCACCCACCACCTCTTTCCAGTACCCTGCCTATTGTGGAACTTTTACGTACACGGCTGGGTATTTATATAGATACTTCCACTGAACCTTGGATGTGCTCATCAATTTGAATAAGGGCTACACTATGGGGTATTTCATGTATTCCAGCGGGCTGGTGCCATGTACCTACAAAGCATTAGTGTCTTATTATGGCCTTGGAGAAGTGACATTTAAAAACTGTAATACTCTGTACAGTAAATGAAATGTACATTTCTGCAGCAAGGAGATACCGAGTAGGATGACAAGAAATAATGCCTCTTGCTGATTACCACAAAGCTCCTTTACTTAGTCATTTCACTATTTCTCTCCAAGGAGCATCCAGAATGCAGAATGCTCTACTACGTGTGAGGCCAAGTAGACACGGTACTTTCGAAAAAACCCGCTTTTTCAAAAGATCCTGTACATGTTTTGAGGAGTACAGGATCTTTCGAAAAAGAGGGTTTTTTTTTTGAAAGAACCCTATCTATATGGCTGTTTCACTTTCGAAAAGCCCTTTTTTGAAAAAACGTGCGGCCGCCATTATGCAAGTCAAACAAAGGAAATTAAAATCACAGCTTCATTTGCAATTTTGAGCTTTCTAATTTACATCCCTCTTTGAAAGAGGGATGTAGTTTAGACATGCCAGTACATAGAGCCCTCCCATCAGTCCATGCCCACTCTGCATTGCTGAAGGTGTGTTCCATTTTGCAGCCTGGTGAATCCACTGCTGCTGTGCATTTTTTAAAATATTGTTATATCAACACACACCGGTTTATGTAGTTGGTAGTTTTATTAGGGGATAAGAAGTACACTTTCATTCTTTATTTTTCATTTTTCTACTCCAGTTTCTGAGGGGGGCCTGTTTGTGCAAAATGTTCTATTACTACACAAACTGATTGACAAAGGTATTTAATCAGGGACCACACTGGCTTTTCTTAATGCTGTTGGGGGTCTCCAACCAGCCTTAGAGTCAAGTAATCTGTGAGGAAATACCTGGGAGGGGCCTGGTGAGTTTTCTCCATTTGTCCTCCCACACCTCCATGACTACTGATGTGGGAATCCTTACTAGAAACCAGGACTCTCTGTGTTGACTCTGTTCTCCTCCCCCTCTTCAAGTCCCATGGCAGTGCTGCTCAGTAGATGCCCTATTCCCCTGGCCTCTGTTTGCAGCTGCCTCCGAGGAAGTCTTGGGACTCTCACTAAAGGGAAGTAAAAAGGAAGTCTTATAGGCTGTGTCTAGACTGGCTAGTTTTTCCAGAAAATCAGCGGCTTTTCCGGAAAAACTTGCCAGCTGTGTACACCGGCCGCTTGAATTTCCGCAAAAGCACTGACTTCTTACTGTAAGAAATCAGTGCTTTTTGCGGAAATACTATGCTGCTCCCGTTCGGGCAAAAGTCTTTTTCCGAAAAACTTTTGCGCAAAAGGCCAGTGTAGACAGCAGAGATTTGTTTTCCGCAAAAAAGCCCCGATTGCAAAAAAGTGCTTTTGCGGAAAAGTGTCCTGCCAATCTAGACACTCTTTTCCAAAAATGCTTTTAACGGAAAACTTTTCCGTTAAAAGCATTTCCGGGAAACTATGCCAGTGTAGACATAGCCATAGAGTACTGGCAGATGGGTCATGTACCACAGTAAGGAGGTGATTAGACAGACAGTGTAGACACATGGCTTATCCCCTATTTTCTGCTGATGAGAACAATGCTGCCTAGAGTGAATTTTCCCTTTGACTGTCCTCAGAGCTCTGCTGACCACTTACAGACACTGTAGGTGGGATATCTTTTATTGGCCCATCTTCTGTTGGTGGAAGGTACAAGTTTTCACACTATGGGATAAGTTTAAATTAAGATACACAATTAACGTAGGTGAAGTTGTGTAAGTGAAGTCGAAGTAGCTTAACTCGGCTTTTGGCACTGTCTAGACTGCAGGAAGTTGAAGGAAGAACACTCTTCCTTTAACTTCCCTTTCTCCTTATGAAAGCAGGGTTACCGACATCGACTGGAGTGCCTCTGTCATTTCGAATTAGCTGTCTTAACTAGATCGCTAATTTGAACCCTGGAAGATTGACCATGGCAGCTTTGATCTTCCTCTGTAGTGTAGACCTACCCTAAGATGCCACAGGATTACTTGTTTTTAAAGTTACAGACTATCACAGCTACCCCTCTGATATTTTGCTAAGTGTGCATACCTTGTTTTCTTGTTACATTGCCCCTGAAGGGGTTACAGTGAGAAACTAAAGTTCCCACAGTCAGTTAAGCTCTTGGAGAACGTGTCTGAGAAAGCTTAGGAGGGCTGTGAAACTGAGACTGGGGACTAAAGTTGGCTGACTGTAGGGTCCCATAACCAAAAAAGGGTGTAAACATGGGATCTGCACCGAAGAGACCAGAGCTAAGAACAGTGGCTTGTAACTATCCAGACCTAGCAAGCTTAGAAGCACTTGGAATCAAGAAATTGGGTCCCCTTATAACAGACTGGTGTCTGTCCAGGGAAGGGGACTGGGACAGGTTGTGAGAATGGGCAGTGTTTATTTCTTAGCTGAAGAAAAAGTACAATTGTGAAAGAAGTCTTCAAGAGTGTTGAGGAGAGCATAAGGTATCATGATAGAACAAACTTTAGTTTTTGTAAAGTTTTGCTGTTTCTTGCAGTGTTTGAAAATTGTTTCACAATCAAATAGTTTTTCAAATAGTCACTTTATATATGGCCCTCAAAACGATGCAGAGAACTTGATCTTCTATTGAAATGCATTTGGATGCAGTTTCTTTTCTACAGGATGACCAAGGAAGTAAACAGAAATTGTTTTGACAACACTTGAAAGAGGGATGAGAAAGAGACTGTTATTTGAGCAACAGAAAACAAACAGGAATGGAGAAGAAATTCTATGTCCCAACTCTAGAAAACTCAGTGACAAACAATATAGCGTGCAAACCTAAAAAAGTCCTTATCAGAGTTTATATTCCACAATGAATCAGTCTGAGCTATTGAAGAACTGCAATTTTATGTCAGCCATTGACCTTTTTAGAAATGTTAAAACAAAACAAAAACAATTGCATAGCGATCCCAGCCTAAAAAAACAGATTGGGGGCACAAATGAATATGCTTGTAGCCAGATTTGAGTAACAAAGTGGCTACTCGGGTGCCTGAAAACAGTATTTATTTTGAAAACTGGTCCCGGAATCTCCATTCTGCAGTTTAATGAATGTTGTAATGAAACCATGTACTGCAGGCAACACCTGCAATGGATAAATGACTCAAACTAGATAAGTCACACACTCCTACCCTCTAATCACGTGGTAATTTACATGCCACAGAATAGGCATAAGAGTGATGCCAGCTAGCACGTCATCACTGCCACTCAAAGAAAGGGAAGAATGTTATCACACATGCTAAGCAAACATTCTGCACAGTTCACATTTTAGCAAACCTTGGAACCCTCCCTTTCTTTGTCCTGGACATTAGTGCTTGGGAAAGGGGTAGATTGAGAGCTGGTAGGTAGGTCCTTTCCTTACATAAGGAATAGAACGGTCAGCAATATAAGACACTTAAAATTACCAACCACATTAATTATAGGAATAGGGCAGGTTACACCCCAAAACTATTGGACCAGGATCTCTGTAAAAATCACACAGATCTCTCTACCTAAATCACACCTGGTTCACTTTTTCAGGGGGGTTTCTTCACAATATAAATGAGACACTTTCATTTTTTTTTAAGAAAGTGAGTTGAGACTCTGGAGAACAAGTTACTAGCACTTATAAGCTGCTATATCTGGGCTTGTTGGATCCAAGCCCTGATTGTAATAACCTGATAGACCAGGTTAAGATTCTCATCCTCCATCTGACCTGTATCAGATTAAAAGGGCTGGAGTGGGATGTAAAAAGCCACTAACATCTTGGATCCAAACAGGGAACCCTTTCTCTGGTGCTGGAACTGAGGAGGACTCCTATAAAGCTATCTCATGAGGACCAATTTACAAGCTCTGCATAGTGGATGTGTGAGAAGGGTTGGGTTACCATGGGACTACACTACAGCATGTAGCACTGAAGAGATTTGGAGCAGTGCTGCCAACAGGGCACTGCAAAGAGACTGCTATAATTTGGATTGGTTCCCAGGACTGTCCAATTATGACAGGGACACAACACAATTCCTGGATCAGAAGAGCGCAAAGGTAGCTTAAGTCATCATGGCCCCATGCCTACTGAGTAGGTTGTTCTGTATTACACCTCGTTAGAGGCTCAGCACAGAATCTCCCCTCCCATGCATAAGATCTAAGTGGTTGAGCTTTTATCAATGGGGTAAGATGTAACCAAACAGAGCTTTTCAACATCCTATTTCCTATTCCATTATAAATAAGCCCCAAGACATGTATAACCTTCCATCCTCCCTGGAGAAGGATGTGAGAGGAAAAATGAATTAGATGTTCTAGTCTAGTGATAGCTCACAATATCCCAGAGTACACGGATTTGGGGGACCACTGTTAATGCTTTCTTGAAAGCAGAAGATTATTTTTTTTTCTAAGATATGGGCCTGGAACAATGCTCAGAAAGGGAACCACCCCCTTCAACACACACACATAAATAAGTCCCTGCGGTTAGTGATGCAGCTCTCAAAGCAGAGATATTTTCTTTAACATATTTAATCAAAGAGAGGGGGAACCCTAACCAATAGGCTATGCTACCAGCTTCAAAAAAAGCCAGAAATATTTTTTAAGGGACAGTAAGCCCATGTGTCATTAAGCCATTTCCCTTCTATTCCTAATTCAAGATTTAGCCTAATTTTCTGTACTCCAACATATGCTGGGCTAGTGGATTTGAAATATTGAAAGATTAATATAATGGACAATTGTGAAATGTAGTTAATAGTAAATTAAACTTACTAGCTGACCAGACTAGGTTCCAAAAGAGATGGAAAACAAGGAAGAATCCTAAACTCTGGGTCAGACTATTTGCTCCAGAAAATGCAGCATAAAGATGTAAGCTAAGGGAGATATGTAGTGTAATGTTGGCCATCCTGGGATGGCGTGGGGGTGGGGAGCAGCATAGGGTTGCATATGCTGTGCAATGCAATGGCTGCGTATAGGGCGTTCCCCCTGGCCTTTTGTGGGCTGTCTATGGCCCTTATACGCAACCATATATGTATAGGGGCAATAGACTGAACCTCTCTCTCTGAATTTATTTCAAATTCCAAAAAGAATGATCATGCAAAAGGCTTCTGACCTAAGCAAAATAAAATGGGTCTAATTATTCAAAATGGGTTAAAGTCTAGAGTTAATCATTAATGCCAAGTAATTTTGGAAGGGATATTGAATCTCATGCTTCAGGGTTTAAATCTATCTCACTGTTAGGGATGAAGAGGAGACAATTTGGGAGGCAGCTTATCCCTCGCCTATTGTAATGTGAGGTCACTTGCCCCTTCCCATGAAGCACCTGGCACTTGCCATTGTTAGAAGCAAGATGCTGTACTTGTAGAGCTTGGGCATTATGCAATCTGGTAATTCCTACGTGTCCCAATGCTGGTTAAGTGTATATTTATCAGTCACAGAGATGGTGACTTGCTTGTGAGAGTCTGACTGTGCTCTCCTCCCACCAACAGTTCATCCGTTGCCTCAAACAAACTTTCCTGAAGCCACAGAAAATGACTCAAATGTCTCTTGAAGCCAGCAGGTCTCTGTTTCCTCACCCACCACCTCTTTCCAGTACCCTGCCTATTGTGGAACTTTTACGTACACGGCTGGGTATTTATATAGATACTTCCACTGAACCTTGGAAGTGCTCATCAATTTGAATAAGGGCTACACTATGGGGTATTTCATGTATTCCAGCGGGCTGGTGCCATGTACCTACAAAGCATTAGTGTCTTATTATGGCCTTGGAGAAGTGACATTTAAAAACTGTAATACTCTGTACAGTAAATGAAATGTACATTTCTGCAGCAAGGAGATACCGAGTAGGATGACAAGAAATAATGCCTCTTGCTGATTACCACAAAGCTCCTTTACTTAGTCATTTCACTATTTCTCTCCAAGGAGCATCCAGAATGCAGAATGCTCTACCATGTGTGAGGCAGGATTTTATTACATGGCTTTAACAACTTTCATTTTATTCAAGTCACTTTCCTTCATCGGGCTTGGGAGGGAGTTCTTCAAATGGGCAGGTGGAATTGCAGACGTAAAATTATTCTTCATAGTCTCCTCCTGACACATCAATATGTAATGAGGGTGTAGCTGAAGGTGTGGCTCATCATATAACATGCAGTTAATCACTAGGTGTCAGAAGTCAGTAACTAATGACAGAGTCATAAACTCCTCCTGCATTTAAGGGAAACGATTTTTTTTGGCTTTGTATCAATCTCAGCCTCTTCCGCCTTGTGCAAAGAAGTGTGGCCTCATTCCTTCATTCACTCACTCACATTTATTAGGCTCTTAATGTTTCAGTTACTATCCTTTCAACTTTCTCTTTAAAAACTACAATGTTATTTTTCTTTTGAATTAATTTACTCCTATTAACATAAGATGTGAAAGCGGGAGCGTTTGTGCTATATTAGTCAAAGTTAAATCAATGTTTCCACTACCATTCAACATTTAAAGAGGTTTATAGCTTGGCTGAAAAAAAATGGGCTCTTTGATAATGGTCGACTTGAGACCAAAACATACTTCTCTGGGGAGATGTTTAAAGATGGTTGATTCCCTTCATATGAGCAGGCCTGCTGGCAGAGAGGGCAAAGGTGCCAGTTTCCAAAGGGCCTGGAGATTCAAGAGGGCCCCGAGTTCCCAGGTATGGTTGTTGCTACTGTGGTAGCAGCTGGAGCCCTGGACTCCTTTGAATTGCTGCCAGAGCACTGCTCCATGTGGCTCTAAAGGCTTGGGGGAGGAGGTGCCTTCACTGCCCTTGCCCCACCTCTTCTGCCCAAGGCCCCATCCCTTCCAGGGTGTGGAACTGCCCCCCCCACCTTGCCTTGGGCCCCGTGGTGATTGTTGGCCTTGTTGCATATAAGTGTCACACTTTCTTGAGTGGCTCACCACTATGAGTGCCTACCTCAGGTCAGAAGCTTCAGGGGGTAGCCAAGTTAGTCGGTTACAGAAAAAAAAACCCAAATGGTCTGGTAACTTTAGATGGTAACTCTGTTCATCTGAAGAAGTGGGCTGTGCCCACGAAAGCTCATGGTACCATCTACATGTTTTGTTAGTCTATCAACTCCTACCAGACCATTTGTTGTTTTTTACCTCAGGTCAGACTGCCAAAAAAAACAGGGTAGACACTCTAACTTGGGAGTGTGCCAGCTATGTGATAAATGGTCACTTCAAAAAAAAGCAAACATTCCTGGTTACACCCCATCCAGAGAAACCACTCAGGTTTATTTGCATCCTGGATCTTGGGGTGTATTGGGTTGTAGATATAGATCTTGTTGTTATAGTAACTGAGTAGGTCACTGGGGTCAGCCCAGCCAGTCTGGGCTTGTGCTAGTGAGTTCTGTGCTATGCAATAAAATTTACACTTGAAACTATTCAAGCTCTCTGCATTTCCACTGATTTCTTCCTATACTGTGAAACTCCACACGACATAACAGATCTCTCACCAAAGAAGTTTGGAACCAATTTTATAGTAAGCAAACTAAATGTTTTAGCTAAGAAAAAGAAATGAGTTAGAGAAGTTAAAGCAGATACAAGTATATGCGCAGGTAAATCACCATAGCCTATAGTTTCAAACAGTACCAGGGAGAGTCATTGGAAAATTTCCCAAAAGTGTCTCAAGGTTACCTAGACTAACTCTGGAGACCTCTTTTATTCAGTTATTCTGCCCTGTTGGCATCCAAATGGTCCAGAAATGAAGAATTTTTCCTTGTGTCCATATTTATTTATAACTTCTGACAAAAGAAGCTGCCAAGGTAACTATTAAAGGATAAGTGTAAGTACCTACAGGATAATCTAGAAATCTTGATCTCAATCTGGATACAAAACACTACTCCACAAAATGTCCCTGACTCCCTTATGAACCCACAACCAGGTATAGCTGGTGAATCTGAAAAACATACCATTTCCTACAGTACAATGCTTACATTAAGCCCATACATTTACTTTAAGGTCTGGTTGAGACGTTTGCCATGCATAATCATGCTGCGGACAATTCTAGGTCTGAACATATTGTAAAAATTGTAATTATATTTTGTCATCTGTGCAATTATAAAGAATTCAGTTTAAGAGAGTACCACCTTGTTTTGTGTTGTTGGAAAGTGACTTCTGCATTGTCTTAAGTCTGTCTAAACCTGACCAAGCCATAGTGCAAGAGGAGTAACCTGGAGTTAGCATACTCGGCAGCATTCAGAAAAAGATTTTAATTGACATCACTAAATGTGGAATGTAACGAGTCACATAATTTCAATACCAATTTGCAATTAACAATAAAAAGAAAAAACACACCTGACCCATAAGTAAGTAAATATTTGTAAACATTTGCAGCTTAACACACATTTGCCCTAGAATGACAGGCTTTGCCTCCAAAACAATAAGTGGTATTAGGTAAATAATTAGTCTGTAATAATGTTTCAGTGTTCTGAGTTTTCTTTTAAAGAAAGATTGAAAAATGTTCAAAAATTTAAATGTAATAGTTTGTAAAAGTGTGAGGGACCATGAGACACCTTTTAAAGGCAGGCAATTCAAAGTTAAAGCAAATACACTGACCTTTTTATGTTGAGGGCAAAACAACAGTTGAACTGGAATTTCCTGGCATATGTTGGTTTGTGTCAACCTGAAATGTAGCTGAGCAGAATTATGGGCTTTTTTGTGTGTGTATGTGTGTGCTGTCTCAAAAAAGTCTATTCAGCATAACAATCTCAACATATACTGTACTAAGACTTTCTTGATTGGAAGGCAAATGCTATGATTGGCTTTATTACCTGACCTGTACTTTCATGTGAGTCTGAAACAAATCTGCTTTTATATGTATTAAACTAGTAACTTGAGCTATAGCCAAAGAACATAACTGGATCTTGGCTCCTACTAACCAGTTTAGATGCAAGGAATTTGAACAGAAATTACCCCTACACACGTGCAAATCAATAGCATGATTGTGTGCTGGGCTTACTGCAGAGAAAAATAATCCAAGGAAAAAGGAAAGCATTGAAGGAAAAATGGAAAAGGACAAAATTAGTACAGCATTCATTTTCAAGGACAGCAGCTCTGAGCATTATCCTGCAAGATGAGTAGCTAAACTGAACTAAAATTGAAGATTCTGAGACAGTGAACCTAGGCTAGTAAGTGAGCTGAATGAAAAGCCCTCCATCTCAGTGACCCACAAGACTGTCATAACTAAGGCAATCTCCTAGGACAGCGATAGAAATGTAGCCATGTTAGTCTGGGGTAGCTGAAGCAAAATGTAGCCATGTTATATATGTATATACATGGACAATGTATATGCAATCCTAGGACAGTGGTTCTCAAACTTTTTGGGCTCCGGAGCCCTTTATATGCGTAAAAATTTATGCGGAGATATGCATACAGAAACCGGCAGAATCTGGTAACACTGGGTGTGAACAGTGGTAAACAAAACGTTTCATGGGTCACACATGGAACCCCGCTGGGAAGCATGTGGCTTGCAGGCTGTCCACGACTGCTCTGGGAGCTGGAGCTTGTCAGCGCGGTGCAGAACGAAGCCATCTTTGTCTAGCTTGCATTATTTCAGGCAAGGCCTTCTGGCTTTATTATTTAACAAAGACAGTTTTTGTGTTGTCAAGAGCGGTGTTCCTAGACTTACAGTGGACCAAATCCTGTTTGCCTTAGGCTCATGGAATATTGGGAAGGCTAGAGAGGTTTGGCTCTGAATGCATACAGAGTTGTGCTTGTTTTCTAAGCAAGACTTTTTTTTTAAAATGTAATTCTGTAGTCAGAGCCATCACAACCATAGGCCCCTGGGTCCCACGCTGTTGAGAACCCTGTGGCAGCAGCCTCAACTGGCCTATGGGTGGGGCCCACGGTCGCCTAGGAGATTTTACCTGGGGGGCTTGGCATGGGGCAGTAGCCTGCTCCGCTCTGCCCCACTGTTCTCTCTGCTAAGATTGGCTTCATCTTAGCAGTAGGAAGCAGAGCAGATCAGCCCCAGGGCATTCTGCTTGCAGCCACTGTGGTGAAGCGGAGGCATGGTGGGCTGGGAGAGCATGGTTGGGCCGAGCAGAGCAGGCTGCTCTGGCTTCTGTTGCTGTGGTGAGTGGGGGAGGGGAGGGAAGGGTGGCCTCTGCTGCCACCCCACACCAGGCTCCCGATAATCCCCTGGCTCATGTTGCTTAAGGGTGCAGGGCTTCAGCAAGAGGGCAGGTCAGAGCTTGAGGAAAGAGGTGGAGCAGGGGCAGGGCTGGAGGCAGGGCCTGCGGGGAGGGGTTGCCCTGGGAGGAGGTTGCCCTGGGCTCTGTTTCTCCCCATCACAGCCCTGTCTGTAGTAGTTCATTTTTTAAAAATCTTTTAAATTACACAGTGTGGCTCGATTGCTTAAGAGCCCAGTTCTGTAATCCTTCTTTACATGAGTAATTATGTTTATTCAGCCCATGCTCCCAGGAAAGGCACAGTGTGTGACTCCCAGGAGAAGTGTCTGAAGTCACTGGGCTGCAGAGCCTCCTTGGGGCGCTCCGGTTTCACTCAGTAGGTAGGAAGGGGGTAAGAAGGAGCAATTTACTACAACCCATTTCGGGGTACAGTTTACTCCCACACTGCTAGCTGGAATGAGTGGGCAGAACCCTTCATCTGCCTACTCCCAGTCCTCTTGTTCCTTGGGAGGCACAGCTCTGCCCAGTGCCTAGAACTAAGATGTGGGTAGCCTTAACAGCCCTGCAGAAAGGAGGTGGTGTTGAAAGAGTTGGACTTACAAACTTACCCTGTGAGTTCAATTGTGAAAATGCATACGATGTCACAGTGACCTATGATAGCAAATATCGATGGGGAATGTTGCAAAAGGGAGACAGAGGATGAATTAGTACAAAGGCCTATGGCAAAAATTCAAAGCCTATGGTAAAATCATGCCTGGTAAACAGAAGTGTGGGACTGGAAATCAATGAACGAAAACTGATGTGTCAAGTATATGAATAAAGATACAGAAAGGATGGGCTGCTCTGCCCATCGTATGCTTTTGGGGTCTTCAAAAAGAAAACCAAAAAACCCACCAGACTTCAGGGAGCAGAGTGGAAACTGGTTGCTGCCATCCTGGCCTCCTAAGAGAGAAATGGAGGGGAAGGAACAAGCTTTAATCACCATGCCTGCCAGACACAGTCTCCTGCAATGCCATGATACCACTGTGCCTTTGTTCTCCTGGTCCTGAGAGATGTCTTTACCAGACCAGGTCAGGCCACTGAGAAGGACTTAGATAATATCATCAGCTCCAGCTAAATCTCAATCACCACTCAGATGTGAAGCTGTCGTCCCCACATCCTTTCCCTCACCCATATTATTTTCTTTTATTTCCCATTTCTCTCCTTATTTCTTCTGTGATGCTAGGGCTAAGTCTAGACTGCAAGCCTCTTGCGAAAGAGGCTTTTTCGAAACATACTTTCGAAAAAGCTTCTTTTGAAAAAGAGCATCTAGACTGAGCCGCTTTTTCGAAAGAGAGCACCCAGGCAGTCTGGATGCTCTCTTTCAAAAAAGCCCTGTTTGCATTCAAGAATGCCTTTTTTCGAAAGAGCACTTTCAAAAAAAGGCATTCTTCCTCGTGAAATGAGGAGTACCGCCATCAAAAGAAAAGCCACATTCTTTCGATTTAATTTCGAAAGAACGCGGCTGTAGCCTAGACGCAGGTGAAGTTTTTTCAAAAAAAGGCTACTTTTTTTTCAAAAAAAGGCTACACAGCCTAGGAGTCTGGGTCAGCTGTCCCACACTACATGTTTTATAGCTCTTCTGTAAGCCTGTGTCTACAAAGAGGCAGCTAAATGCCAGATGCTGCTATACGTGGCTAAGATGGCCATGGGCTCTCCTTTTGTCTTTCCAGCTTATGAGTGTCAAAGCCAGAGATGGAATCTCCATTTTATATCTTTGCTGTTCTTTTCTCTTCCCTTTCTTGTGTATTTGCCTGGGGTTTTCCTTCCAGGAAACAGGATCGGATTTCAATCTGCAGAAACAGCAACGATAGCTCCAGCCCACCACAGCTAACGTTCCCCCTCAAAGGACAGTTACCTTGGATGCTATTGAAGAGATTGTCAGACAGTGGGGCTTCCTTCTAAAGGCTCTCTCCAGCAAGAGGACAGGGGAAATTGTTAAATGAAAGTCTTATTTAATACTTCACACTTCAAATCCTTTAGCTGTTTTACCCTCTTTTAAATGAAAGCTTAAAAAGATTGTAATGATTGTTTGCCTTGTTCACTTACCACCCAGGTATCTCTTCATGGCTGCTTCTCGGCCTGGGGATTAGCTCTGCCTGGTCTGTTGCCCCATTCCATCTCTCAGCTGATGACATGTTTACTTTCCAAAGCAATAATTTCAGCAGATCCTCATTTTGGCTTGGCCCTCTCGACAGGTCACTGTCTAGTTCCACCTTTTGTACAAGTGTCACTCCAAGCAGTCTTTCAGTTCAAGACTATTCTACATTTCCAGAAGCTGGCAGCCCAGGGACCCTGCTGTTAATAGTCAAGATCTATAATTTCTTAACCCTTGCTTCTGTTTCCTTGGGTTTCTTCCTATGCTGCCTTTGGCAGGCTTCACTCTCTACCACCCTTTTGGGTAAACCCCTTCAATCAGGAGTCTGGGACTTCTACTTTCCTCTGGATTTCCTCCTTCTCTCCTTCCAAGGCCCAAAAAGCAACTGCAGACCTCCCCCTCACTACCCTGGTATGTACTTACTTCCTGGCTTTACAAGAGATTCCACTTACTCCTACCCACTTACTTCCACTTACTCCTATTCCATCTTCAATTAGTGCTTGCCAGTCAAGCCTAAGTATCCCCACAAGCCTCAGCCTTTTGGGTTAATTAGCCCTTTCTGAGTCCCCTTTATCTCTTCAGGACTGGTGTGGATTGAACATCGTAACACTCCAAGGTACAATCAGGCTGTATACCAAATCCCAAATGTGTTTAGACTGTTTAATGTTGAACAGTGTTAGGGTCATGTTAAGAGCTCTTTGACTTTTTGAGGTCAATTTGAACCTTTACTCCTCCCAGTCCTTTGGGCAGCCACACTGGTCACAGTCTTGCCTATAAATAATTCCACTGAAGTTACTAACACTAGTTTTACAGCTATAGCCTACTTGGGAGAGTAAGGATTTAATGACTTATCCTGAAGTGCCTATAAACAAATCACTAGGGCTACGTCTACACTGGTGGCTTCTTGTGCAAAAACAGCCATTCGTCCACAAAAACTTGCCAGTTGTCTACACTTCACACGTGTTCTTGTGCAAGTAAATTTATAGTACAGTATCAGAAAACGGCTTCTTCCAGAAGAGTTATTCCTCTTCCAACGAGGAATAAGCCCTCTTGAGCAAGAGCTCTTGCGCAAGAGGGCAGTGTAGACAGGCAACATGAATTTCTTGGCCATTTTAGCCATAGGGGTTTCTTGCACATCAGAACTTTCTTGCACAAGAGAGCGTCCACACTGCCATAGACGCACTCGCACAAAAGCACATACCAGTGTAGATGCGCTCTTGTGGAAGACATTTTGCGCAAGAACTCTTCCGCAAAACAGTTTGGCTACATCTAGACTGGCATGATTTTCCGCAAATGCTTTTAACAGAAAAGTTTTCCATTAAAAGCATTTGTGGAAAAGAGCGTCTAGATTGGCACAGACGCTTTTCCACAAAAGCACTTTTGTGCAAAAGCATCCGTGGCCAATCTAGATGCGCTTTTGCGCAAAACAAATCTGAGCTGTCTACACTTGCCCTTTTGCCCGAACGGGAGAAGCATAGTATTTCCGCAAGAAGCACTGATTTCTTACATGCGATCGTCAGTGTTCTTGCGGAAATTTAAGCGGCCAGTGTAGACAGCTGGCAAGTTTTTCCACAAAAGCAGAAACTTGCCAGTCTAGACACAGCCTTCTTGTGCAAGAAGCTGCCAGTGTAGACATAGCCTTGCAAGTGTTTTAACAAATTACTTGTAGGCAAAATATACAAATTGCATCACAAATGATCAATGCCAAAATGTCAGCATGCTGCTATCATCACACCTTTCATGGTTTATTACTGAATTAGGAAAAAACACCACCAATATGACATTAACCCAATGCTAACAAAACTAAGCTAGCCTGTCTATCTTCTCTGACAGCCACTTAGCTCTTGTTGGCAGACACCACTGGTTTTGAGTGCCAGCCTTGGAAACCCCCTACTGAGAGAGCAGCTACTGCACCAGGAAAGTTATTTTTTGTATTGCAGTAGTGTCTCAAAGCTCAGTCATGAACCAAAGCTCCTTTGCAGTAGGCTCTGTAACCAGACAGAAAATATGGTCCCTACCCTAAAGCATTTAGTTCTCAGAGCCAATAAGAGAACATCTCAGTGATCTTAACTACTTTGACGTAGTGCAGGAGGAGGGCTGGTATCAGGGATCTTTTGATTCCAAATAATTAGATTTTACAGTATTTATCTTTAAAAAAAAAATCTAGTAAGCAGAGTTTGAAAATCAGAAATGTGAAAAGCAAGCATGTCTTTCATAAATGACCACTATACAATAACTCCTCAGTATACAGGCAGTCCCCGGGTTACATATAAGATAGGGACTGTAGGTTTGTTCTTAAGTTGAATTTGTATGTAAGTCGGAACTGGTACATATTGTAGGGGAAACTCTAGCCAAACATTTCTCCAGAGCTCAGTTTTATTCTCCCACAACTCACTTCCCTCAGTCCTTTATTCTCAAGCTGAGGTGTCTGCTGAGAAAAGCCGCTCCGCGTCTCCCTGGTCTGCTGGGGGAGGCGCTAGCTTCACGTCTCCCTGGTCTGCTGGGGGGAAGCAGCTAGTGCGGGGTTGCCTCACCCCATTTGTAAGTAGGGTTCCGATGTAAGTCGGATCCATGTAACCCGGGGAATGCCTGTAGCCTACTTTTGTTGAGCAATTAATCACTCATGCTAAGTCTAGAATGCAGAGCTTTTCTGGGATGCTGGAGGTATCCCAAAAAAGCTATGCCGCGTCCAAGGAACTCATCCGCTTTTTTGGAATAATTTCCAAAAAAGCGGACGTGTTCTTTCACCAGCCTTGTAATCCTCATTGTATGAGGAAGAAGGGATGTGTCGAAAGAGGAGATTTTTCTGAAATTTGGCCCTAATTAGATGGGCCAAATTTCAGAGAAGCCTCTTCCGATAGAATAGCAGAAAAAGATATGCGAACTTGCAATTTGCGTATCTTTTTTCAACTTGTCTTTGAAGTCTAGACATAACCATCATTTCAAGAATAAGAACTTTATTGCTGGGAGGTGTCCGAGACAGAACATCAGAAATGGCTGCCCGTCGCAGGGAGCCATAGCCTGTAATACCTCTGAGGCTGGTATAGGGGGCTCTGTCTGTGAGGTGGAGTGTTTTCCATATAAGGGCATGTAAATTAATAATCTTCCCCTGCTCGCTCCACCCATTGCAGTAACAGATCAGCCAGTGGGCTGACTGGTGCTCAGGCCTGCTACTCCACCCACTGCAGCAAAAACCAACCTATGGGGTGATAAGTTCACAGGCAATAAAACAGGCAGGCAGCCCCTCTCTCACTGGGGATTTGCATTGAGTGAACGCCTGGCCTGATCACCCAGACGCCTTGCACCCCCCGCTCTTGAGTCTTACTGAGCGTACTCCGAGTTGGTCGACCCGAGTGGAGACAGTTTATGAGCGTGTGACCGGTACTTGTGTTCCTGCTGTCTCCAGAACTGGTATAACACCCCCCCCACCACCATCATCCCTATCCTAATTGATTTTTAGTTGTCCTTATTGCTTGCCAAGTGACAGTAGCTAAAAAGTTACTAAGTTAGTTTATAAATAGTTGTGGTTTAGGTTTTTTACTGTTTCCTTGTATAAAGTTGTGTAAATAATCAGCCCTATGGACAATACCAGTGTTAATTCAACTGTTCCTAACCCCTGGGCAGTTATTGGAAATTATTGTGATTTAGAAAAGCCTCAGGGAATTGTTTTGTGTTGTCTGGCAATCTGTTTAATTTTTGTTCTGATGATTGTCTGGCGCCATCAAAATAAAATCAGTTTGTGCTTTTTGAAACCCCCAGTTGTGGTCTCATCCTTTCCGGCATCCCTTCGAACCTCGTGTATTACGGGGACTGACAGGAGGAGGGGTAAAATTCTTGTTATTTGGCTGAGAGAATTCTGTATCAAGGTCATCTCTCACTCCTGGACTCATATGCTAGTTGTTGGAGATTAAAGGAAAGGAAGATCTCCAAGTCTTGCACTATTACTCACTTAGCAATTAATACCTTTCTCAACAGAACTATTATTTTGTGGTTAGTATTTTCTTAATTGTGTGACTATGTCCTGGATAAATATAATGGACCTTTATGATATGTTAGCGTTAAGAATCTGTAACTTGGCTACAACATTCTAACATTTTGGCATATCAAATAAAATATGCCTTTTGGTTTTACAGTGCCAACAGTAGTATTGTGCCCAATTCTGTCATTTCCTTTCTTGAAGCTCTCGTGAATACAGGCAAATTATTAGTCTTAATCTGAGAGTTTTAGTTGTAATTCTTTGATTTAAAAATATTACATACCTTTGTAGCTGCCAATGCTTTCAGTGCAGAGAAACAACCATATGGCATATCAGGGAAAAGACCGTTGTTATTTGGGACTGTGACGGGCCCCTCCCGCCTACCCTCTCAAGTCCAAGGCCCTCTGGCCTGAGTCTGAAGCACAGTTTAAAGCTGGCCCTTTAAGTCAAGGCCAAGGCCCTCCGGCCTGAGTCCAGGACACAGTTTAGGGTTGTAGCAGGGGCCTGTGAGCGACCGGGTAGTGGGTCACTCCCTCGGTGGGGCAATCCGGCCGAAATGCATCAAGGTTCTCTGGGCGGGAGAGGAGGTTCCCACTCCTGCCCTGGGCCACTTCCTACCTGGTTCCCTGGGGTTCCTTCCCCTGTACTCGCCCAGCTTGCTGCGACCTCCAGGCCGACGTCTCCTCGGCAGGCAGTCCCGTGGGTCGCACCAGCTCGCCTCCGCGTCCCTTCCGGCCTCTCCTGGAGTCTCGGGCAAAACTGTGCAGGTGCTCCCTTCGCAGGTCTTTCTCCTCCAGCTGACCTCCAAGACTGAGTCCTTCCCCAGGCTTTTATAGTGGCGCTACAGCCTGGGCATGCTCGGTAGGGCTGTGGGGGAGGAGGTAACCCTGGCTGGGCCCTTTGGGTTCAGTGCGGGGCTGCCTCGCCCCGTCAAAGGGACTCTCTTCTCCAGTATTGCCCTGCCATTATTGGGAGTAGTATATAGTTGTAGAACTAGGTGCCTTTTGAAGATGTCTGCCAGAATGTTCACTCTCTGAAATGGGAGATTCCGGGCTGCTGTTAGCTAGCCAGCCAACACGCAGAGACAGGAAAAGGCATACTTTGTGTGAGAAATAGGCCTTAGTACACTTAATCATGTGTGTGTCACCTAAGGTTGCACCACTGCAACATGTTCAACATGGGAGCAGTCCGATGCTCAAGCTAAATCATAATGTAACAACTTGCTTAAAGCAGGAATTCATTAAATCAGTGTGGGTTGCCTGTGGGTTCCTAAGTGGACCTTAGGACACAAACCTAAAAACCATAGGTGGGGAACATTTTTGAGCTGGGGCTGATGACCCACAGAAACATCTTGGGCCACACAAAAGTGAGAAGCAAGAGGGAATGTCTTTTGTCTTTCTCCTTCTTTGTTGGGAGCCACATCAGTGAGGTATGGATTTGTTTTGTTTTGTTTTGTTTTTTGCTTCTTACTTGTGTGCGGCCTCCAATTGATTTTTCAGTAGGTCAGTGGCCTCCAACCCAAAAAAGGTTCCCCACCCTAGAGTAAAAGTATCAAGCTTAAACTAATATTTCTACAATACACGGTTCTTCCCATACCTTGAAACTATTTTTGTTGGTTGTTCTAGCCCAGGGGATACAACTTTGAGCAAATCTATTGTCTTAACTAATGTGTTTTAACAGTTTGTGCTGTATTCATATTTCTAGTTTTTAAAGTCCTCTAATGGTAGTTAAAATTATGGTATTAATCAGTACTAAAAAATGGCGATTGGATTACATTACATTTACAGGAAGCTAGCCATATGCATTTGAAGGTATTAAAAAAGAAAAGCACAGTGAACTGGTAGCAGCAAACACCAAGGTCTGTCTGTATTTAGAACATAGAAAAACAGTACACGTCTATAAAATACTATAGATCCATCAACACAGAAGAGACAAAAAGTTAGATCACAATCTGGGCACTACCATATTAAACATAACAACCTAACAAAATAGAAACAGCCATGTAAATACACCTTTTGTTTGTTGAAACAAAGGGCTGAAAAATGTGTGCTTGCTGGAGGTCCAGATGCCATTTAGCTAGCCTTTCTTTGCTATTCATCCATTTTTCAAAGTCACTGTGTTACACTGCCCTGAATTTGTTCTTTGGCAATGCTCCTATTTAAATGGGCATGCTGATAGGGCTCTGCATGGAAGATTTTTACTTTCATTCACATCAGAGTTGGTGGTGATTGGAGCAAAAATACAATCCCATTGACTGTGCTAACTTTAGATTTTTGCAGACGTCCTTTGGAAAATTGAACACTATTTTAAAAGCTGTAGTAAAACTTTATGTTTACACTGTTTTTTGTTACCTTTTGATAGCACAACATTTGAATTTGGCAGCTGATGCCAGGGATGTCTGTATCCCCAGGCAAGAAATAATTTTTCAATGTTCTATTTTTCAATGTTCTATTAAAATGAGCATGCATGAACTTAAATATTCCAGGGCAGAGGAAAGGGAAAAAGTAACATTCAATGAAAAAAATATCAGATTTAACAAACTCCCATATTCCATCTTCATGGGCCATGTATTGGCCCCTCCCTTTTTTCCCCCAGTCTCTTTCTCCTGTTTACTCACTCTCCGATAGCTGCACCCCCACCATTTCCTTCCCTCATAATAAAAAAATCTAAAGTACTATGTAAGAAGAAGAAAGGGAAGTAACTATCCCCCTTATTCCTTTGCTGGTATTTTGTAAACCTTTGCCCCACACTTTTTGAGGATGGTTTCCAAGTGTATGCTTTTGCAGATGGTCCATTAATCATTTTAAGCTCTGTGTCCATCTGCAGAATGTAAATGTGCTGCGTGGAATTGAATAACTGGATAGCAACCAGAGTTCCTGTACTTCTAAAAACCACCGACTGTCAACCCTATAACATTTGAGCTTACCTGAAGCTTGAAGGCCAGTATTTGAGTTAGTCATTGGAGTACAGAAAAGGTGAAAGATGACATTATTGGCTGTCTCTTTCAGTTGATAGGGTTTAACTGGGTCAGCCACTTCAAGCTTATGGAGGACTGGCCAAGCTTGTGCTTGGAATAAATAAAGTCAAGACCCTCCACTGTTTCATTCCATCTCTTCAGGTAGACATTTTTCAAAAACACAGTGCTTCTGCTGTGTTTGGATCGTTGCTCTTCTCATACTCAAGTACTCCTGGCTTTGGCTACCAGCCCATGGGGCAGAGCTCGCAATAGCCACAGGGAACATGTTTTACCGGAGCTTTTTATCAGATGATGAGAAATGGGCTACACTATGAGCATTTTGTTTAACTCCTGCAGTGTATACAAGCCAGTTAATTTTCAGGAAATTCCAGTGCAGTTTTGGCATCAATTCAGTCAGTGGAACTCCAAAGCCAGCATGCAGAATTTAAAGTTTAGCATCTACTCCCTCACACCAGGCAACTTAATATTTACATACATAAAGTAGAAGTCTGATCATTTGTGCAAACTAAATCCAGACTGACAGAATGAAGGTTGGTCACCATTTAATAAAGAATGAACAATAACCTTCTTTATGATTAGATTTTAAAGAATGAAAAAAAAAATGACAATGAATAATAGGGAAGTAGGTTATAAGATTTTTTGTAACTATTGAAGCTCACCTGGGAGTTTGGAATTTATACTAAAACACTACACTATGCATAGAAACATCATACAAACCTACTGTCCATTGACTCTGGTATCCAATCTCTGGCACAGGTTAATATCAGATACCTGTTAAGTTTCTTGCAGCTTCTTAAATATAGAATAAACTGCTCGGTGGGTGAAGTTTCCTGTGAATAGCTTAGAGCTGGAAGTAGGACGACTTATGTCCCTTATAAATTTTGTTCAATATAATATGTGGCGGATTTCTCATTATCCACATTAATGTTTAATACATTCCTGGATTCATTAATATCTTGTGGTGGTAAAAATATATTTCTGCAATGATTTTTTAAACTTATTGTATTTGACTTGTACTAGAAACATCTCATTCTTGTGTAATATGGGTGTAAATAGGAAACTCCAAATGTACATCCTCTGTTCATTGTTTTCTATACATCTATTGTAGCCCCATTCACAGAGCTTCTCATCATTCTAAGTGTTTCCCACTCTCCTCCTAGCAGAAGTCTTGCTATGCCTCTACTCATTGTATTGCTTTTACTAGCCCTCTATCTTCATGATATGCATGCTAAGGCGAAATATTTCAGTGTAACTAAATTGAAATAATTATCACTCTGGCAAGTCAATTCATAGCATGTTAAAATTGATTGAAATTGATTGAGAGAAATCGTTCTCTCTCGAGCTCTGCAGTCATCCTGTTCTCACTTCCTCAGATATCAGCTGAGTGGGGCACCTCTAGACCTAAAAATCCCAAGAGAATCTCCTTTCAGAGTTTTAGTGGGAGTCAGAGTACCCACTTAAAAACTACAGGAGAAAAAAATGAAAGATGGATGGGAGCATGGTGCACTCACATGGAACCCCACTTGTGTCAATAGGGTTCCAAGTCCACACATAATACACAGGATCAAAGCCTTTGATCAAGGGTGAGGAACCTTTTTTGGGTTTGGTGCCACTGACCCACAGAAAATTAGTCAGGGACCAAAAGTGAGAAACAAAACAAACACGCGCAAAAAACCCAACTCACTGACATGGCCCCTGGCTGCGAAGCAGAAAGACACTTACCCCATTCTCCTCACACACCAGAACTTAGAGGGAGCCTGGCTAGAAGATTTTGTGGGCTCCCCAGGCTCTGGGATGGAGCTGAAAAGGATAGGTTCAGGGTGTGGGAGGGGACTGTCAGGAAGTGGGTTTGAGGTGTGGAATCTAGGTGGGAGAGAGGATGCAGGAGTGGGTTGGGGTGGAAGGGCTGGGCGGGAGATAGTGTGCAGAAGAAAGTGGAAGTGGAGAGGGTCTGGGCAGGTGTGGTACAGGAGTAGGGTGGAGGGGTGCAGGATTTGGACAATGGGGGAGAGGCACTTACCTAGTGCCTCTTCTGGGGATTCATGTAGCTCTGGGTCCCCTGACACTTCCAGGCACCTCCCCCTGCTATTCCTATTGGGCCACGATTATTGCCAGAGTGGCAAGGGAAAGGCCTCCAAGCAGCACCTTTCTGCATTGCCATTTCCCAGCTGAGGGAAGGAGGAAGGGAAGCAGTAGCACGGGAGCCCCTTCCTCCCTCTGACAGGAAGAGCCTGTGGGTCAGATCTGGCCCTGGTTTGCCCTACTCCAGCCACAGGGGCAGCCAGGCTGGAATACCAGCAATATCTCCCCAATGTTGGATGGGGCCTCAAGCCTCAGGGGCCAGATCCAGGCAAACTGGGAATGAGATTCTGCTAGATCAGACCTTAGGTTCCTCACCCCTGCCTTAAGATGGTAGCAGGGACTGTCTCTTACAATGGGCCTGTGCACCACCTATCCCAAGGGGCCCCATCATCAATTGTGAGTTAATGTTTTAAAAATATAGAGCAAGTTATAGAAACGTGTTTTGCTTTTATTCAAAGAGTATTTTTTTAATAGCAGCTTGATGATCTATCATTCTGAAAGAGCAAATCAGGTCTACATACTGTAATAAAGTGACCCTCATCTAACGCTAAATGATTCAAGTCAGTTTCATATAGATGTAGTTCTGGGAAGAACACCACCAACAAATATGGGACAGAGAACTGGAATAAGTCCAGTTGGCTGGAAAAATTCCATTGTTTTTACTTCCATTATCACTGCCAACAAGCACTTAGCAGAAACTGAAAGCACATTTAACAATGAGTACTTTTTAAAAAAAACCTAATAGCATGGCTGGCGATCAACAAGCCTAAAAATCAAATGTTCCAGATTTTCTGCCTTTTCCTAAAATTCATCATGTGTTAGAATGAGCATTTATACTAGCTGTAATCATGTGTGTACACCAACAGCAATAGTGTCATCCTTGTTTGTCACTAAACGTTAGGGCTACATACATCTACATTGCCCTCTTGTGCAAAAAAAATTCAAATGAGGTGAAATGTGGAATATTGTTGTGCATCATTTGCATAATTAATGAGGCTCCATTTTGCACAAGAGCTGTTCTTCCTAAAAAAAAAAAAAAAAAAAAAAAAGCGGAAGGACAGCTCTTGGGTAAGAGGGGGGGGGGGTTTGCACAAAAAGGAGCCTTGTAGCTGGTGCTTTTTTGCGTAAAAGCCTCTTGCGCAAAAATGGAGCCTAATTATGCAAATGAGGTGCAGCAATATTCCATGCTTTGTCTCATTTGCATATTTTTTGCACAAGAGAGGGCAGTGTAGACATAGCCTTGAAGTGAACACACTGTTATATTTACTGTGGAATGAATGGTTAGGTTTAGATAGTCAAAAGTTCTGCAGGGCATTTACTTGTTCAAATATATTTAAGTTCATACTCTCTTTGTTCCCACATCTAAGAACTACAGCTTTAACATGCCAAGTATTTTTAAACCATTAAACAAGTCTCTTGGTCCTCTGTCCCTGAGTGTGTCCTGTATGTAAAAGATGTAAGCAGTGCTCATAGAACTAGTCATGCAAGTCAACTTTTTTAAAAAAATGGCTCATAAAATGTGTTTAATAAAAAAGTCACAACTCATTTATAAGCAGTGCAAAGCCCTACCTATGTAATTATCTTTGGAATGTAGCATGCCAGCCAACTGTGTAATTACAATGTACTGTACTATCCCTTCTTCCAGTACAGCAGCACCCCATTTCTGTTCCCTGGAAGGAAGTAACAATTTTGACTGATTGAAGAGTGATCTCTGACAAGAGATAGTATGTATGCTCACTCCACCCTGCAGAAAGATTGTGCCAATAGATTAGTCTGTACATTTCACTTTGCAGTTACATGTACAGATCTGGTTTTAAAACAGAACCTGAAACCACTTATTTACAAGTTTGGGGAGTGGACTGGAGGACTTTTCTGCTCCAGCTGATGTAAGTGGCAAGAATCCCACTGACCTCACTGGGAGCAAGACCAGGTTCCAAAGTCTTTTGAAAGGTTTTCCAAACATGAGTAATAGGCACATGTAAATTTTTGCTACAAGTAAGTGTAGTGAGGAGACTGTCTGTTTCAGAATTTGATTCTATCTCTACAGTCCCCGCATGTTCTCACTTATACATTTCTAAAACTGTGTGTGAAAAACAAAATAGGCCATGCTGTATCTGGAAAGTTTCCCACTGCTTTCCATCTTGCTCAGTAGTTCCAATACAACTGCTAACACTCAAGTCAGAATGAGGAGGCAACTCCCTCCTACGCAAGGATATAGAACATAATATTTTTGCCTAAATATTCAGCTACCAATTCAAAATCTGCCCATTACACCCAAAATTAACAAAGTGGCACAGGACTAGAGACAAGCATTTGTTTCATTAAATAGAAAAAATATGGTCAGACTTTTCACGTTGAAAGCCAATAGTTTATTAGCTGGTTGGGTTAGAGAATTGTATCTGCCTTATGTGTTCATATTATGCCGGTCACCATGGAATTTTGGTAAAAATTAATAAAGGATGTTTCAGTCTGAAAGAGTCCTGCTTTTCACTCCTTGTCCATGTCACTTTCTTAATGGGCATTATCCTGTTTATCTGCAGGGTAAGTTTTGCCTGTAACTTCTACTAGCACTGATGGTGGAGAGAAAACCTTTACATACAAAATTTATTTTTTCCTCTGAAAGTAGAAAAGTTTGGGCTCATCCTGATCTCTGATGGTAGGGATTGCAACAGCTAGAGGTTTTACATAACAGTCAAGATCCTCCATAAGAATTATATCCCCAAGCCTAATTGCGACTTTTCCCCCCTAGGAAGTGTCTAGCTAGATTTTCTGAAAAAAACATATGAAAAAATAAATTCAACACAGAAAATACATATTTGATTATCTATCCCATTCCACTGCTTGTGGAAGGTTGTTCATTACAACACATCAGCCAATCAGTTTGTCTAATTTAATTTAGAACGCGTGCAGAGATGGCTTATCCACCATTACCTGCTCAAGACACTATTACTTCAGTTTTAGTCAACTTGCTGTGAAGTAGTTGTTTTCTTGTCTTTTCAGATATCATGAAAAGTGGGCTAGCCAAAACTTTGCTGAATACCAGCTATGTCCTTGTACAAGGAAACAATTGGCTAATTAATAGAAGTGGTTGGAACTGAATCCTCCCCTCCCGCTCAAAAAAGTCCTTTCCAAAAATAATTTTGCATAAAATGGTGATAGACATTGTTTTTTGTGAAATAGTCAATGAGATTGAGAGTTTCCTGAATTAGCCCTGCTTTGATCTGACCAATCAGAAGATATGTCCGCCCCAGACACCCTTCCACCCCATGCCGTGCCATGCCTTCTTTCTAAAGAAGCGTGTTCTATTTAAATGAGCATGCATAAGCTTTTAACACCACACACAATCGTTTTTAATGAGAATACTATCAAGCTTCACCATGTGCATGAGAGATCATTCTGTAAAATGTTTTTAAGAGCTCTTTCTAAACCTTTGTCCCCCACTGAATACTTTAATACCTCTTGCAATTTAGGAAAACCTTGCAATAACTTCTCAGGTTTAAAACCACAAGCCTTTAGTCAGAGTTAGTTTATAATACTGTAAAACTACAGCCCGTGTATGGGAAATCATAATATGAATTTTCTAGGCTTGTTTTAAGACACATTCAAAGATATGGTCTTTTTTATTTTTGTATCAAAATGTTAAACGTTAGGAGTAAGATAACTGTCCCCTCATACTGGATCAGAGTGACGTTTACTCCCCTTCTCCCAACAGAGATAATGTACAAGCTGTTTTACAGTGTGTTTTAAGAGGTACAGTAACTGTTTCTGAATTTCCCAATTTTTTTTTTTTTTTTTTAAAAACCGTCAGGGTCAGATTATAAAACTTTTTAATGACACTGATGTAAAGCTGCACTCCATGAATGAGAGATCATGATATGAAATTCCTAGATTTCCTTTTAAGTGATTTTTTTAAACCTTTGTCCTCCACTAAATACTTCTTGAAATGTTAAAAAAAAAAAAAAAAAAAAAAAAAACACACCACCCTGCAATAACTTCTTGTGTTTCAAACCACAAGCCTTTAGTCAGGGGCAGTTTATAATACTGTAAAACTGCAGCGCCTGAATGAGAGACCGTGATATGAAATTTCTAGGATTTCTTTAAAACACATGCAAAGAAATTATATTTTTTTATTATTGTATAAAAGTGTTAAATGTTAGGAGTAAGCTAACAGTCCCCTAATGGTGGATCTGAGAGAAGTTTATCTGCCCTTCCCCCTTAACAGTGATAAGGGAGGAGTTAGCTAAAAATTTCCTGAAGTTGCTTTACAGTGTGTTTAAGAGGTACAGGAACAAACTTGTTTTTACCAGAGGCAAGGCATGAGTCAGCTAGACATTAGCATGGAAAGAAAAGGTAAGTTTTTAGCAAGCATTTTGTATAAAGAGTAAAGAGAGAGCCCTTTTTACTTACAGGCCTGAAACTAACACACACAAATTTTAACAAACACAAAGTGATTAAGCTTTTAAATCTTTGTCCTCCACAGAATACTTAAACACTTCTTGCAATTTTAAAGAAAAACCAGCAATAACTTCCTCCCCAGAGTTACCTGTGAATTAGAGATGAACATTTTTTAATCACACACTTTTTAAAATGTAGCCATGCACAAACATTTTCTGCTTCAGGAATGTTAGAGATGAAGTATGGTAATAAACATGTTTTGTTATTTTAAGTTGTTTCACAGTGGCTGCGTCTACACTGGCATGATTTTGCGCAAATACTTTTAACGGAAAAGTTTTTCCGTTAAAAGTATTTGCACAAGAGAGCGTCTACACTTGCATGTGCTTTTGCGCAAATATTGCCAATGTAGACACAGCCACTAGTGTGTTTAACAGATACAGTAACTGTTTTTACCACTGAGATTGGTTTTCTGCTTTTGTAACTTTTATTCAATGATTAAATTAGATAGATTAACATTTATATCCTCAAATCAAAATTTAGACAGAATTTTCATCAGACATCTTTTGATTGGTCAGCCTAAAAGGCAGGGATACTTCAGGAGACACACAATCCCCATCATTTCTCTACAGTCAGCTGATGGGTAAGGGTGCTGCTGCTTTCTAGACTTCCTCACTCCCATTCTCCCAGGGTCTATATTTTATCCTCAGCTGCTTTTCTATACTTAACAGCTCTCACTCCCATCTCTCAGTTGTTCTCTAAAAGCCTTCCTTTCTAGTCTTCTCTGATACGGTTTTATTCAGTCATGCCCCTCTCTTTTCCACCAACATGATGCTGGACTGGAAACAGGGGGCAGTGCACCTGTCAAAAGAACACTGTGATGAAAGCTATTGAGCCATTAACTACTGGTAATAAAAGCACAGCTGCTTAGAAATACGTAGATTTTTTTGAAGGGCAGGGAAAGTTAAATATTTTCCTCTTTTACATGAATGAGAGATTAACATTGGGTTACAGGGAGTAGACTTAAAATCTCTAACCTTTTTCTTAGGCACGGAAGTGGAATTCCTGTATAAAATATAACTGTATGTAAGAAGTTTCCAGTGATATAATGATAGTTTTTAAAAAGTAGGTGAAGAGTTTCACAACTGTCTAGTAGTTTATCAGAGTACAATAAAAGCTGCATGAAGAAATAGTTTGAGCTTTACCATCAAGTCTACAATCTTGCTTTCATCATGTCTACCACAATAGCCACCCACCCACACACACTTTTTTGGATACTATTCAAAGTTGTTGCAGGTCCCTTTGGAAGACAGATCTAGTACTTCTCATGCCTTGTGTTTCAAGTTCCCCAATCACTCTTCCTAGAGCAGGCTTCTCAGCCCTAGTGTCGATGTCATGGGTCTAATTTTGCTAACAGTTATGTAGCTAACTTACTCGTATGAACAACACTGGTTTCATTAGGATTCCTCACATGAGCAGGATCATGCATCTGCACATATGTAAAGAATCAAAATAAAAAGTAGACCCCTGCAGAGTGCATACTGAGCTTCAATTTATGCTAACCTCTCTCCTTCACCCCCAAAAGGATCAAAATAATTTCAACAGTTAGGACTAAAAGGCTGGCTAATATTTATGGCAGTTCTGTTACAATGTATATGGAAACTACACCCTCCATTCTATTCATATAGGTAGCCCCACTCAATTTATTGGGACTGAGGACTACCTACTTGAACAAGGCTTAACATGATTCGCCCCAAGTTAGCAATTTAACTATACCAGTCAGTTATATTTACAGTGCTTTAAGAGGGGACATTCAAAAGTCAAGAGGAAACAGTTTCACTTAGAAAAATAATTTATTTTTCTGGATATTCAGTAAGTATTTAAATGTTCTGGGATACAATTGGGCAGACTAGATGTATGTTCACTCCTTCAGAAAGTTAAGACCCGAAGCTCTGCTATGCCAGAGTTGCAACATAAAATAATCTCAATCTTCATAGACTAGACTAAAAAAAAAAAAAAAATTACAAGTGTAGAAAAAGTGACAATGCATAAAAAATAAATTTGATATCAGCACTTATATTCTAACAGGCACAGAATAATAAATTTCCCTGAGAAGATGGACATTACAGATTAGAGCTATAATTTTTATTCCAAAATTAAAATGTAACTGTTAAACTTTAAAATAGTTTTCACAAACTAGAACACTCACACAAAACATTACTGGAAGATGACCTTATAGCTGGTTGGTGAAGATGTCAACTTAAAGTTTAAAGTTTTCTGAAGAGAGGATTCAGTCTTTGCTTTGGCATATTGCTCAATTCCCCTGTGTTACCTTTTAAAGAATCCCTAATATGTATTCCCTGAGATTATTTTGCATCAACATATTTGCACAGTCTAGCTTCTCCTCTACCCCTTGCCCAACTGGGGATGATTATGCACAGGGCTCGCCGAACCGCAGCGAGCCCTGCTCGCCAGCCACGCTGTCTGGCAACCTTCGCATGCGCAGATCGTTCTGCGCATGCGCAGGTCACCGGAACCCGGCTCTTCCGGGTTATAATCTACTCACCGTGGGCGAGTAGATTCTATAATTTGTTGAGCCCTGATTATGAAAAAGGATTGAGTAATAGATAAGATCAGGGAGTTCTGTTTTTAAGTCTGTGGATTAAACAGTAGCAGAGAACCAAAAAAAAGGAACCTGAAAGGCTAATGAAATGTTACACAAGAATAGCTGGACTTGCTGGAGTAGCTCTCTCCAATTATGCTCTTTGGACTGCTTCCAATAATAGGGTATGAGGTATGGAAATTGGTGTGTTAAGTGGTCAGGTGAGACTGAACATCTCATGTATACCCACATGAAGTTTGACGCTCATACCAAGGCAACGAGTAAGGTGAAACACACATATATTGCCACTATATAATTATTTTATCTACACAACAGTTTTATCAAGATGAGGCAGTTGTGCCAAAACAAAAAGGCATTTTAATTTTTGTGTTGGTGCAAAGCTTTGTCTCTCAAATATTCTTCCAAGCACTGAATTGCAAAGGGGTCAACATCAGTATCAAATTTGTTAGCAAATAAGTGGTGTTTCTGTAACATCCAGTTCAAGTCTCCCACTCCAAATACACACACAGAACGCACATGAATTCCATTGCACGGAGGATAGGGGGCACCTTTTGACACATCCCCCTCAAAATAATGCCACTTCACAAACCTCGCAAGAGCATTCATGTCAGAAATATCATACTTGTCACTGGAAGAAACGGCCCCTGGAACTTCAGGGATTCTTTGAATAGTAGCCCACAAGTATTCATCGGGGCTATATGTATCTTTAGCCCATTCAATAAACTCAAGGATTTTGCTGTTTTCTAGCACATACTCTACAAATCTCCTACTAGCAACAAAATAGGCACTGCCAGAGAAAACAGGTGTACTGAGAGGTGGAGGTTGTTTGTCTATTCCCATGTTCTTTAGTTTACCATCAACAATTTCATAGTGTTTTTTCCATCGTATTTCTTTGCTGGAAGGCATTTTCTCAGTTTCTAAGCTGTTTTCACCCTTTAGGGCTTTCAATTTCTCCACAATTTCCTGGTTGGTCTTAATGGGAAAGTCCATACCACATAAATTTATCAAATATTTCCAGTTCATACTTCTTCTGTAGAGATCTTTCATGCAGTTGAGGTCGGCCTGTACCCTGCTCCATGAAGCATACACTACACTTTCCAATTGGCTGGCAATAAAGACATTACTGAAACAGGACACAATTCCCTTAACTGCAGCCAGAAAAGATTCTGGAGACTTTTTGTCAACATGAATGCAGTAATAATTCTGAGGTGCATAGATTGATCTTAGAAGTCTATCAAGCATGTCTATTTTGTGATAGATGACTATTGAATAGGCAATTGGAAATTCAGCTTCCTCTTTACTGAGAGGTTCCATAATATACTTCCGCATTTTGGTAAAAGAGGCACAATCCATTGTCATATTAATATAATCACTTGCTGTTAGCTTAGGGCGTTTCTTAAATGACACCGTTAACATCTCAAGCTTTACGTTTTGAATTTCCTCTATATCGCCCTGCAGTATCTTAGAGCAGTTAATATTACTGGTGGGATCTTCATCAGTCAGCTCTAGATGTTTGTGATTCAAGAAGTCTGGCTTTTGATTATTATTTAGAACAAAAATGGTTGCTAAAGTGAAAACTAGAATGAGGAGTAACTTGGAGCGTAAGATTTGACGGAAACAAAGTTTTCTTAACAGCATTTCACACAACATCAGGGCTTCACTTGGCTCAAAGTTTCTTTATATTCATGATTTCAAACTCACTTCACCAGCTTCAGAGTCATCAGTTCTCATTCCTTGAAAGTATGCATATATGCACTGGAAATGGAAAGAAAAAACCTAAAACAAAAATGAAACACAAAATCATTTCTAATATGTTTTCCTGCAATTCAGGTCTACCTTGCAGCAGTGGCTTTTTAATCAAGTCTTTCCTTTAAATAGTGTATGGTTTACTTAAAAGGAATTTCCTGACATTTACAAAATGTAATAATTAAGGACATCAAAGTTTAGACTTTTGAAAGGTTAGATAAAGTTTGAATTTTCATGAAACTATTTTATGATGACCAACTCTAGCAATGAAACTATAAATTCAAATGTTATTTCCTCCCCATCAGATCTTTTCTACTACATTACTGGATTAAGTGTGTTAATTCTACATGGTGGGTCAAATATAGATCACTTAGATCTGCTGAGTCCCTTTAAAAACTGGTGGCATTTTAAAATGCAACAGAAAGAAATGTGTTGTGTGCAATACAGAGAATGTGAATGTGTTAGTGGCTTGAAGTATCTATAGAAATTAGCGTTATCTGCTTAAAGTGCAGTTTGTATCTCTGCGGCTAGTTCTCTCTCAGTCCCATAAAGTTTGTTTACAGCCACCAGTCCTGGCTCAGTGTTCTATACTACTATTTAGATCTAAATTACCCCAAATGTCCTCTAAGAGGACAGTAAGCAGTGGAAGTGCTGGTAATGCAGCTAAATATAGGCATTTTTTTATGCTTTATATATGCATTTCCAAAATTGGGTAACCCTTTATTATGAAGAGAGCTGATCAGCCTTGGCTATGCGTAGGCTTATATAGGGCATACATTATTAAGCAGCATTGCAAATGCTGTTCCATTTATTCACCTCTGAAATAAAAATCAAGAGACCCATTCTCTATAATATTGAGTGGACACATTCTCTGGTTTGGCACCTATCAGGTGTTAAGGTGGTTGGACTAGAAAGATTCAGCCTGTGTCCATAGTAATTATGCCAATCTAAATTTAACAGGGACATTTTACATACATCTTTTTAGGTTTTTTTTGGCATTTCAATTTACAATTCATTTACTGGGAAAACTATTCAGACATCCTCTCATTTGAAACATGGTTCACGTGCACATTCAGCATTTTATTCTTGTGATACAGACCCTTAAACATACTGAAGAATGAGCATTGACACAACTCTAGGGCTTCTTTCAGGAAAGATCTGAAAAAGATAAGGGGGGAAGTATTTAGTGACACATGGTCATCTAGCTTTCAGAAAGTTCCTGGAGACACCTTTCTCGTTGACATGATATTGATATTTTTGTGGTCTATTTTTAAACAGGCATTTAAATTGCATTTTTGAAGTGATCTTTCATATCATTTTATGCATAATTTAAGCCTTACTCAATTGTTAGCTCTCTCTCTCTCTCATATACAATATATAGAAATTGTCAGAAATATATATATGGAGAATCTTAATTTCTCCCATATCTCAATCTGGAAATGAAAGCATTAAAACTTTTTACTAGCTACTATTCCAGAGCAGTAGGAAAGACATACATAATAATATTTACCTTAAAATCAATAAAAATACAAGTATTACTAAAGCAGCTGATGTAAAAAGATTTCTGGGGAAAATAAACAAAACAAAACAAACACACCCCCCTCCCCCCCACACACAAAATTTTTGTTCTATGAAAAGGAACAGGAGATGTTCTGTTCATTCGCTATAGGCACCTGACACCGGCCACTATCAGAAGACAAGATACTGGACTAGGGATGTAATCAACTAGTTGACTACTTGATAAGCATAGGCTTACGGGTACAGGGTAGGGATGTTAAATTTGTTTAATCAACTAGTCAATGGATTTTCCATCGACTAGTCAATAAGCAGGGGAGCCACAGCAGGCTTAGCTCCCAGACCCAGGAATGAATCCCTCTGCGGCTCTGCCTCTTAAATAGCTGAAGCGCAGCTGGGGGGACCCAGCGCGAGCCAGGACAGCTGATTCCAGGTGCGTGTGGGTCCCCCCCGCTGCACTGTAGACTTTTTACATTTAAAAAGCAGAAGCGCAGTGTCTGGGAATGGGCCTGAGACAGGAATCAGCTGATTCCCAGTTCACACCCGGTCCCTTCTGCCTCCCCTGCAGAGATGGTGCTGGAGGGAACTAGCTACTCCATCCCCTCAGCACCAGATCCTACTCCCCGTCCCCTTGCTGCCTCTAACAGAGGCAGCAATGGGGGAAGGAGGGGAAGAGAGGAAGTGACTAGTCAAAAGACTAATCGACTGATATGCTTTTGCTTCTCGGATAGTTGACTAGTCACTTACATCCCTAGTACAGGGCATCCCCACTATACATCTGAGATCACTTTTTTTTAAAATGTGGACATATAGCAAAAGGACGTAAAGTGGGGAATTTTTTTTCCTGAGGCTGACTTTCATTTGTGCGAATTGGTGCTTTTTCTTTTTTTTTTTTTCGTGCGATGGAAGAGCAGGGAGCATCAATGACACTAGTACGGAACCAACGTATATTGGGGTGACAAATAGCAGACTCCCTGTAGTTGAGTCACTGCTCGACTAGTCACTTCCACCTGCCCTTAGCAGGAGTCAGTGCTGGGGAACGTGGCTTAAAAGCTGATTCCCCCCAGCACTGTCTCCATGTGGGGTAGGGGAGGCAAAGACACAGTGAGGAAATGGCTCGAGTGGGAACTCAAGCATTCCTTGCTCACGCCAGGTCCTGACTGCATCTCTGACTTTGAAATGTAACAGGAGCCCAGGGCTCTTGCTACATTTCAAAGGCAGAAATGCTGCAGTTCCCCGGTGTGCCTCTGCCTTTGAAATGTAGTAAGAGCCACCTGTGGCTCTTACTATTTTTAAAAGGCAGAGGCGCATCTGGGATAGCAAGCGCCCCATATATCCCTTATCGACTAATTGAATAGTCAATGGAAATTCCATCAACTTCTTGATTAGCTGATTAATTGAAATTTAACATCCCTATACTGAGCGGGGTGTTGCTTTTTAAACCTACCAGAATTCTGTCTCTCTTGTATTCCTGGGTTTTTCCTGTCCTGGCATCAGCTTCATGCTTGTTTTTTCCACCTATTAAAATAAACCAGTTAATTAAATAAAAATAACCAGGTCAACAAATTATAGTGCAGCTCCAAATTTATTCATACCCTCTTCCCTGATCATTTCATTGACTTTAAGTACAATCTTAATTATAGAATTTTCCCCCAAATAAATGAGGCAGTGGCTTGAATTAAAATACTAAATACAAAGACAATAAAGTTTGTACATAATATCAGTTTGCATCAAAATCCTAAATAGATTTTGCAAATTAGATATATATTGACAATTGCTTTAAAACAAGAACAAAACAGCATAAAATGCTAAGAGATACACTGGAAGAATTCAAATATGGAACAGAGTGGAAATATAAGATAAGTCTCCCCTTTTGGAGAACTATTTAAAGTGTTTAACCCATTTCAGTCATTGAAGTTTTGGTAAGAAACTGAAAAGTTCAGTAATTACACAAGTAATACGTTGGGGTTTTGCAGCTCACCTGGGAATGGCCCAAAACTGGAGTGAACATCCGCAGGAAATGAAAGTCATCACTAACTTCTCCATCTTCCATTCTACTTGCAAGGCACATTTCTGTAACCTTATCTTCTCTAATATGTTTCAACATGTTTTTTTTTTAAAATATATTATGTGCACACTCAAGTTCCAAAACCAAAAACACACTCCATTGCTCTTCTCTCCTCAGTGGAAGCTTGTGAACCAAAGCTCCTTAATCCTGTTGCTCAATGCACTGCTAGAAGGTGCCCAGATACCAGAGGGGATGAACCCAGAATAATACTCTCTCAACCTCCATACTCCATCATGTAATGCAAAGATGGGCAGTCATGAGTAGTGGGTGGGCTGCATGAGAGGCCTTCCGTCACCTCAGTGGATGGCAGCAGCCTGTGGGCCACTCAATTACATCTGAGGTACCCCTGTCTACCTCCCTCCCCCACACGGTTCTTGTGCACGCCTCTCCCTCTGCCTAGCGCTTTCACAGCCCACAAATCATCTGATTTGTGCTCTGTCCCCACTTCCCCTGCTCCCTGTCAGAGCTGAAATGCCACAAATCAGCTGTTCATGGTATTCCAGCTCTGGGAGAGCGGAGGAGTAGGGATGGATGGTAAATCAGGTGATTCACGGTTCCTCCGAAAGTGCGGGGAAGGAGGGAGGCACAGGAAGTGCAGTGCTCCGGTGCACGAGAAGCATGTGGGAGAGGAGTGCAGACAGGGGATTCATGGGACGCAGGTGGATCCGTGCCCACTTCTGATGTAACACATCATAAGAAAGGGGGAGGGATAGAGATTGGAGTGAAGATATCAGGGTTTCCCGCTGTGACAAACACCCAAACAGCCTTCTATCAGGTAAAATTCACAAGTCCAGCTCAAACTTTGAGCTATGAGGATGTATAGCTATGGAAGCTACTTCCAAAAGGCAGAGCCCCCTTGCGTAGCCACTTCTTATACACATTCCAGTACATGGTAGGGGATTTCACTGTCCAGGAGTTTGCAGAGGCCTTCTATGTATCTACTAATCTTAGATTTTCCTAGAAGTTCCAATCACAGTGATATTTAAGTACTTAATGTCAATAACCATAGAATAACTCAAAAAACAACAAATAGTCTTGCACCACCTTAGAGACTAAAAAAACATGTAGATGGTATCATGAGCTTTCGTGAGCACAACCCACTTCCTTCAGGTGAATAACCCATAAAATAAATTAGCTGCAATTAGTATCCAGTTTTTAGTCTAACAGCAAGATCTGAATTATTTTCCATTAACCATCTCAGTAAGTACTATTCAAAATTTTTACCTCTCCAAAACACTCACCCTTCCCACCACCAGGGTCCATGTATGACAGACAACACAGTCTACAGAAATTGTCAATTATGCTGAAGGTTCGGCATTGGGTCATAGTGGGATTAAATTCTCCATATAGCTTTCCCTTACTCAATTTTCAGAATAATTTCTGACAGAAAACCTGTTACATTTGTGTGTAGTGAATGAAACACAAACAAAGGGTTCTGATAACATAATCCCATGCTAAATGTTGGGTTAAAGAGCAAAAGTAATACTAGGCAAAATACACTGAGATTTGCTTCATAAATCAGTACCATAGAGAAATATTCCTCCAGCCTATGGTTATATTTAAGTAAGGCATTCTTTGAGCAACATGGGAAGATCTATTATAGAATTCAAGTTGTAAAAAGGCACAAAACTAAGTGATTTAGAAAAATAAGAGACATGATTTCACTTGGCTATGCTCCATAGTTCACAGACAGAAAAGCTTGTCACCACGTGTACAATAAAGCACACTTGTCAGTTGAACCCTATGTGGGAGGAAACTATTTTACGATCAGTCCTGAAACAAGTTGGTACTGGTTTCCTTTCAACTATCATGAGGAAGTGATTATTTAAGGTATATGTCTTTATCAAAGCCTAAACAAATAAGCTGCTTAGAGTCTTTCATAATGCCTCTCACTTCAAGTCTCTCTCCCACTAGTCATCACTTTTCAGAAGACTGTCACCTCTAGCACAAGGCTCTAGGACATCAGCTGTAATTAAACTTAAATACAATCTTGCAATTTGTTCATATTGACAAGAGCATCTTTACAAATATTTGGAACATTATGAGTAAAAGGATCTTAGCTTTCCTTTGACTACTCCATAGTCAAATCCGCACTTTGCTGAGAAGCAGGGATTGAAATGGCAGAAGAAACAAAATCCCTATCGTCTGCACTACATCCTGAGTGAATATTCACATTCTATGGGGGATTCTCATATCAAAAGATAATTTGCCCAACAAGGTATATCAGAGATAGGAGAATAACTCAGAACAAGTTATGGAAGCACTAGGTGCTGCGGAATAATACAGAGCGACATAGAAGTGCTTAGGAAAGAGAATGTAACTACCAAGGATCACAAAGAGTATGTCTACACATCAAAGAAAAACCCACAGCTGGCCCATGCCAGCTGATTCAGGCTGCAGGGCTGTTTCACTGCCGTGTAGACTTCTGGGCTCTGGCTGGAGCCTGAATTCTGGAACCCTCCACTCCAGCCAGGCCCCAACACCCTGTATTCTGAGACAGTCTCAGAGCTTGGGCTCTAGCACAACCCTGGAAGTCTGTACAGCAATGAAAAATATCCCTGTAGTACAAGTTACCCAGGGTTGTTCCATGCCTGCTATCTGGGTTAGGGATGCAAAAATCCTATTTAATTGGTTAACCAAGTGAGGGGAGCCCTCCCCCATGGCAACCAGAGCAGTGCCTGCCTGCTGGGTGCGGAGGCCCGCCACAGACAGGAGCTGCTCCAGATGACCAGAGCAACACTTCTCTGCTGCAGGCAGGGAGCTGCTCCAGCCCCCACCAGTTAACCTTAACCAGTAAGCTTCATCCTTAATAGGTGAGGCTTACCAGTAAACGATTCACATCCCTAGTCTGGGTATGTCTACAGTAGTTTGTTAATACACTGCAAAAGCTAATATCAATAAGGAAAACAAGCTAAATCAGAGGTGGGCAATAATTTTTTGCCGGGGCCACTTAAAAAAAAAATCTCTGAAGTGGCCCCGGGCTGCACCAGAAGGGGCAGGGCCTCAAGTAGAAGGGGTGGGGATGGGGCACTTCGGGGTTCCCCACCCCCAGATCATGATTGGTCTGGGGTTGGCAGAGCGCCTTTGCCCACCTGCCCTCCTCCTTTCCCCTGGGTGCCTATGCCCCTGGCTGGGAGGAGACTTCCCACACTCCCCGGCTCCCAGGCCAGTCAGGGTCTGGGGGTGGGGGAATGTGTGAAGTCTTCTCCCATCCTGCCAGGAGCACACAGCACTTCTAAGTGCCATGTGCTCCTCACAGGGCAGGGCCAGAGCAGAGGAAACTTTTTGTGCTCCTCCTGGGGGTGGGGGAGCATGCGAAGCCTCCTCCAGCACTGCCAGGAGCGCCTGGTGCTTCCAAGTGCTGTGTACTCCTTGCAGGGCAGAGGAAACTTTGTGCACTCCCCCCACCCCAGGCCCTAATTGGCCTGGGGGTGGGGGCACGCCAGGGCCTCCATGGGCCAAATCCACCCATTTGGTGGGCCGCTCGTACAGGCCCTTTTGCTCACCCCTGAGCTAAATACAGACCACAGGGCTAGTCTGGATGTTGGTAAGAGGAAGAGATGAAGTGGGGGGAGAGGAACATGATTTTGTGTAAGGAGATTTTAAGAAATCATCTCACATATAAAAACTTTTCTACTGAGAGTAATAGATTAAATTCACTATTGCTTAGTCCACTTAAACTACACCAGTTGTAGTATAACTGTGGGAAATGTGTGTGTACGTTCAAAGCTTAAGCATGTAGGTAGACTCATTTTGTGAAGTACAGAGTATACACAGAATACTCCATTGACATCACCATTTTTCTCCCTGCCTCTCCCCTGCCCTTTCATAGAATCATATGGCAAGAAGAGACCTCAGGAGGTCATCAAGTCCTGCCCAAAGCAGGACCAATCCCAATTAAATCAACTCAGCCAGGGCTTTGTCAAGCCAAGACTTAAAAACCTTTAGGGATGGAGATTCCACCACCTCCCTAGGTAACCCATTCCAGTGCTTCCCCACCCTCCTAGTGAAATAGTTTTCCCTAATATCTAACCTAGACCTTCCCCACTGTAACTTGAGACCTTTCTGGCACCTTCCTTATTTAACTGGTTTTCCTTTAGAGAGCAGATGCTGTAGTATTCCATGAGAGGCCATTCTGTGACCAAAATGAAACTTCTGCAGAGATCTGACATAATTATATGAACATAAGGACGGCCATACTGGGTCAGACTATAGGTCCATCTAGCCTAGTATCCTGTCTGCTGACAGTGGTCAATACCGGATGCCCCAGAGGGAGGGAACACAACAGGTAATCCTCATGTGGTCCCTCTTCTGTCATTCATTTCCAGACAGACAAAGGGGCTAGGCTCACCATTCCTACCATCCTGGCTAATAGCCGATGGACCTGACCTCCATGGCTCTTTTTTGAACCCATCCAACTCCACATTCTCTCTTATCCTGTACCTCGATCAGGCAGAGGAGCTAAGGTGGTAGAAAGAAATAATATAATTTGGTTCTTTTAAACTGAAAATAAAAGAAATGAAGCTAATATCTGCCCCTAGTTATGAGTACCCTGCTTCACAGATCTGCAAATAGGAGATATTGACCCTAGTTTAGCAAAGCTCTTTGGCACACACTTATCTTTCAGCACTTATTTAAATACTTCGTAGGATTACCCCAAGGCTGGGAATTAAGACAGGGGAATCTGCATGGTTATCCATAGGTGGGAATTAAATAAAGCCAAATCTCCTGCATGACTCCTGTATGTTACTGCTATTGCATCACTACAGATAACATAAGAATGGCCATAGTGGGTCAGACCAACAGTCCATCTAGCCATGTATCCTGTCTACTGACAGTAGCCAATGTTAGATACCCCAGAGGGAGGGAACACAACAGGTAATCCTCACGTGATCCCTCCCTTGTGACCCATTTCCAGACAAACAGAAGCTAGCGACACCATTCCTACCCATCCTGGCTAACAGCCATTGATGGACCTCACCTCCATGAATCTTCTAGCTCTTTTTTGAGCCCTGTTAAAGTCCTAGTCTTCACCCCATCCTCTGGCAAGGAGTTCCAGGTTGACTGTGTGCTGAGTGAAGAAAAACTTTCTTTTCTTTGTTTTAAACCTGCTGCCTATTAATTTCATTTGGTGACACCCAGTTCTTATACTATGGGAATAAGTAAATAACTTTTCCTTGTTCACTTTTTTCACACCAGTCATGATTTTATTGGCCTCTATCATATCCCTGCTTAGTCTCCCCTTTTCTAAGCTGAAAAGTCTAAGTTTTTTTAATTTCTCTTCATATGGGACCTGTTTCAACCTCTCCCAACAATTTTCATTGCCTATTATGTGGCACCAGCTACAGTCAGTGGTAGTTGTTTAATATCTGCAAAAACAAGGAGTCCTGTGACACTTCCTTGTTGTTTTTGTGGATATAGACTAGCACTGATATACCTCTCTGAGACTTGTTTAATGTCTAGCACTTTCGGAGGAGGTGGGAGATAAATCAGACTATCTATATCAATGTCTAAATATGGACATAAGAGGTTTGCTTTAGGCACTTATTTTTAAAAGTCTTGGCTGTCATAGGACATAATATGGCCCAGTTGCATATTTGAAGACAATGTATAAATGGTTCTGAAAGACTGTTTCAGAACACGGTGAAATTTTGTACGAGTCCCAAGTTATATTTATTCCCTACCAGCGTTCTCTGTAAATTGAATGCTTGGGCGGCCGCACAGGAGAGAAACAGGCATCGTGCAGCTGATTAGCAGAGTGCCCACAGTACTCATCTCTGGCAGCAGGTGCTTCTATTGGCAGTCCACATCTGCACATGCCTCAATGCACAGAACAAAATTTATTCTGCACACAGCTGAAAAAAGTTAGGCAGCAATGTTCCTTCTATGCTCCTAAAATACTCCGACGTGATCCATTACATATTCCTATTTTTCATTAGGAATATTTAGCACTTATACAGTGCTGCTTATTATTAATCCAGCTCCCTGAATACCCCTGGGGTGCGTCTAGACTGGCAAGATTTTGCACAAAAGCATCTACTTTTGCGCAAAAACTTGCCAGCTATCTACACTGGCCGCTTGAATTTGCGCAAGAGCACTGACGTTCTAATGTAAGAATTCAGTGCTTCTTGCGCAAATATTTTGATGCTCCCGCTCAGGGATAAACTCGCTCAGGGATAAGCAAGAATACTTGCGCAAGAGGGCCAGTGTAGACAGGCACCTTAACTTTTTGTGCAAGAAAGCCCGATGGCTAAAATGGCCATCGGAGCTTTCCTGCGCAAAAGCGCGTCTATACTGGGCACGGATGCTTTTACGCAAGAGCATCCATGCCAATCTAGACACTCTTTTGTGGAAATACTTTTAACGGAAAAACTTTTCCGTTAAAAGTATTTCCGCAAAATCATGCCAGTCTAGATGCAGCCCTGGAGTTTATATGTGACTTTGAAGGTTAACTGATTAAACCAGGCTCATTGGTTAATCATATACATGGGTACACTTTCACATCCTTAATACAAACACTACTAGATTATGGTCTCAATTGCAGAAGCTTATCTATACAATTTGACCACACTTACCAGCAAATTATTACGTATGATACACCGTTGAAATGTAAATAGGATTTTACATCCCTACAACATACGTCACAAATCTTTTCCTATTTACTCTTCTCTGGTTGAGGTCTCCATTAATGACTGGTCACTAAGGACTGCAAAATACTTTTGTAGTAAAAGTTAGGAAGTTATGCTCATTATATTAGGATAAGTAAAGTCAAAAATTGTTTATGTAGTGAGAGTATCATTCCATTCCAGGTCCCATAAGCACTTCAGCCTCAAGATTATATATGTTACACCTCCCTAAACCAGGGACTCATCTAGTCCATGTTCCCATGTCAGAGAGCCCTGGTGGCCAGGAGTCAGGCAGCAGGAGGGCTGGCTGCTAGGAGTCCCTAGGGGTTTGTAGCAGCCCACAGGGGAGCCAGGGCTGCAAGAGCAGGGGTCCTGGAAGAGGGTCGAAGCCATGCACAGCAGGGAGCCTGGCAGGGGGCTGGAGCCGAGTAGGGGAGCCGGATCCAGGGCCACGATAGTGTGGCAGGAGGACTGGGCTGTGGCAGCCTGGCGAGGTGGAGGGGGTGGGGATGGCAGCCCAGCAGAGGAGCTGGGCTGGTGCTGCACAGCAGCCCTCTGAGCTGGGACCATTGGTAGGCAGCCTGGCTTGGGCAGTCAGCAGGGTTAGCAGCCAAAGCCAGTGGCAGACTAGAAAGCGGGCAGTGGGGAACCTCCCCTGGTCTGGCAAATTCCCTCATTCAGGACCAGTCAGGTCCCGAGGGTGCTGGACCAGGGAGGTCTCGCCTGTATCCTTTCCTCCCCGCCTCCCACTATAGAGACAAAAGAAAGTACATTTAGCATTCAAACTGGACTCAAACTGTTCTTACTGCTGGAATAATCTTTTGGTACCTAGACAACTTAATGCAACAACAAGTAGCCAAAGGATTGCTCTAGCTCAAACAAGAGTCCAAACACAAAATGTAAAGGGGCACAAGTGTTGATGTTGGCTGTCTCATGGGAGCCGAGGAAGACATGTTGTACATTTCATTTGTGGAGATGCATGTGGCTCCGGAGCACACATGCGACTACAAATAGGGCATGGGATGCCAGTTGTCAGGACAGGAGAGAACACAGCTCTATGTAGTCTCTCACGTGCAGCTGTGAGGCGTTGGCGGCGGTCGTCCTCAAACTTTGTCACTGCTTTTCTCGTAAGGGAACACCAATTAGTCCTGTCTGCAGCAGCTGGTTCAAATTATCGAGGTTGAAGGCCTGTTCACTGCAAGTTGGTCTTCAGGTTATCCTCATACCTCTTCCTCGGGCGTCCATGTTTGTGACTACTACATACGAGCTCCCCATAGAACAGCTGCCTCGGGATTCTGTTCTCGTCCATGCGGAGAACATGGCCAGACCATTGAGCTGGATCTGAAGGATCTTGGCTTCGATGCTTGTGGAACTAGTTCTATCAAGCACTTCTTGGTTAGTAATTCGGTCCTGCCAGCATACTCGCATGATTGATTGAAGGGAGCACATGTGGAACTGCTCCATCCGCTTGCTGTACCTACGGTACAGGGTCCATGTTTCACAGCCATACAGGAGAGAGGTGAGGACCACGGCATTATATACCTTGAGTTTAGTTGACAGGCGAATCTCTTTGTGCTGAAGAACTTTAATAGGCACTTGGGAGATTGCATGACTGGCTTTCTGGATCCTCGCTGTAATCTCTTTGTCAAGGGACCCATCACTTGATATTGTGCTGCCCAGGTACTTAAAGCTGTCCACATACCTTCAGTTGTGTACCATCAATAGTGATACATGGCTGTGGAGGAGCACTGTTTGATGCAGGCTGGAAGAGGACTTCTGTCTTTCCGAGGCTAATTGTGAGACTGAATAGTTTAGATGCCTCAGAGAATCTGTCAATGATGGTCTGCAGGTGGTCCTCTTGGTGGCACAAGTGACGTATCACTTAACAGCACCAGCCTTTTCCCTCAATTCTGCTGGAAGTAAGCCTGGGCCATACATTTTAGTTATGACAGCTTTTGGAACATTTTAACCAATTAATATGTTTTTTTCTCTTTCCTGCCAGCTCACATCGATTATAGACCCCACACTTAAGTTCAACCACAACAGTATGTAAGAAAAGTGAACACATTTTGAGAGTATCAAGCTCAAGTTTGTATGTGACCTTGCCACATCCTGCAAGACAGTCTATGATGGTGGTTCTCTTTACTAATTTAATCTGAGTTATTTATGGGCATTGGGATAGAAAGAATTGTTCATCATTCTTCTCCACGACTATGTCCCTCTTCCTTCCAAGGTTTGTACTCTCAGAGTTCACAACTCTGATTATAACTCCTTATTAATACTTCATCATGTAAATAGAAGACCTTATGCACACAGTCTAGGTCAGAGTTTTTTAACCTTTTTTTTATAAAGTACCCCTAGTAGCTATAATTTCCAGACACACAAACATTTTTTCTACCGTTGCAACACATTTATTTAAACAACTTAATTGTAGCCAGGCGGGCGATTTAAATTTGTGTGTGTAAAAAATACAAAAATAATAAAATGCTGTAAAACTTAACACGAAAATTCAGTTGTCTCCAAATTTCAGTTGTGCTGATGTACCTCTCCCAGACTTTACTCGTACCACTGGTTGAGAAACACTGGCCTAGGTCCTGGTAGGTGTTTTCTGGCTGAAAATTATATACTTAGTAGGGATGTTAAATTGCATATCATCTGGTAACTGACAAATATTTTGTTGGTTATACGATTAACTGTTGCAGCTGTGCATTGCAAGTAGCTTGGGAGCCGGCAGCCTGGCTCAGTCCTGGCACGCACTGAGAGTTACTGCCGCTGCAGCTCTGCACTAAGAGTAATTTAAGAACCAGCTCCTAAAATAATTTATCTGCAGAGCTGCAGCTGGGGTAGTTCCCAGGACCAGGAGTGAGCTGAGACTGAACCAGGCTGCCTGCCCTTCAGCTCCTAACTTACTCTTACTGCAGAGCCGCAGTGGGGCTAGCTGTTGGGACCCATTGTGAGCCGGGACTGACCCAGGCTGCCGGTTCGCCCACTAAAAAATTTAGTCACAGAGCCACACGGAAGGGGAGAGGGAGGAGGCTACGTGTAATGCCGGTAGCATTAGCATCGCTTATTGGTTAATCATTTAACTGTCCACACCATTACATCCCTAATATTTAGGTAATTAACTTTACAATATTTATACAGTAAATACAGTTCATGCTGGGCAGGCTAAATGCCAACAGTCATGGTTATGTTCAGCTTCATTTATTGCATTTCTCCATCTATACCAGGGATGTTAAGTGTGTAATTCGCTAATCATGTAGGCCAGTGATTCTCACATTTTTTTAAACACGAACCAGCAAACCCATACAGAAACTTTTGGCATCCCAGTAACCTTTTATTTGCATATTCATTATTTACATATTCAAATAAAATGCTTCCAGTCCACCTCCAGCAGTTTGTCACATACACACACCCCACCCCTGCGCTGGCCGCACGGCTGCAGCCACACCCTGTCATGCTGTAGGGACTCAATCCTCATTTTCCCCCACTCGTCCCTCATCACCGCCTCCCCGTCCACACACAGGACTCAGCCTGGCAACTGCTGGAGCCACTGCTCCTCCTGGGTCAGCAAGGCTTTGGCTTTGAGCAACATCCTTCCCCCCCTGAAAGGCTCCGCCCTGCCATTACTTTTTTACTTTGTCTTCCCAAAGCTGAAGAAGGGAGATGGGGGAGGGCCATGTCACAGCAGCAATAGTCTTTCCCCTCCCCTCACAGGAGTGACACCACCACGCAGGTACCGAGTGAGGAAGCCCAAACGGGGGGTGGGGATGAGGCAGAGACTATGCAGTATATATGTTGGGAAAGTGCACACTCAGCAGCTAGACGGGGACTGCCTGTTTGTTTGGGCCATGCACGGGGAAGGTGAGTGCTCCCCAGCACCAAGGCTCCCTTGAAGGTGTGCTGAAGGGGGGAGGAGGGGGGGGGGGGGGGAGAGAAACTACAACCAGACCAGCCTGGCAGCTCAGCCACGTGCATCTCTCCAGCCCTGCCCCCAGAGCCACATGAATGGCCAGTTTCAGCCTCGGCAGCCACCGTGGCCCAGCAGCCAGTGGTGTGCAGACAAGCAATTGGGAACCGCTAGTGTATGCAACAAAAATGTTGTCGGTTACATGATTAATCAATAAGGGTTAGCACTGCAAGCACTCAGTCATAGCTAGTGCCAGGTCCGGCAACTAGCCCCGCTACAGCTCTGCGCCAAGAGTATTTTAGGGTCCAATGGGCAGGCAGCCTGGCTCAGTCCCAGCTCATGCTGGGTCCTGGGGATACCCCTGCTGCAGCTCTGAAGGGAAAGTATTATTGCAGAGCCACAGTGCGGAGTAGCTTCCAGGACTCAGCATAAGCAAAATTTACTGCCAGAAATGTGGGGCGGAGGGCTGGGGAATACATGTAGTTGACAGCATTAAATCGATAAGCTTTTTCTTCTCAGTTAATTAACTGACTACACTATTACATCCCTAATTTATACATTGTTGCTGGTTGCCAACCCCTGATAAAGGATGCCAGTAGTGGATCTGTGCAGACAATTCTCAAACCACAGCATTTACCCAGTCACAGTCCATACAAAATGCATCACACTTCTCTGTTGGGCCAAAATTCACATTGCTTTGTAGCCAGTGGTTACGAAAAAATAAATAAGCGATGAAATCAAACTGTGAGCTAAAACATGGAAATGCCACCTTAGAAAGAGCAATTAAAGAGAACATTCTGTTCTACATCACTTTTAAATCATTTCATGAGGCTATCAAGGCTTATGGGACACTGGCACAGGGACAGGTGAGTGGTTAAAATCTTTAAGTAGCCAGTTTGTTCTCACACCAGCAAAAAAAATAATGAAATTGATGGCTCATTACAGGGCACTGTATTAAATGCCAGATCAACATCCCAACCCACCAAAGACCATGACCTCTGGAGGTCAGTACACCATGAGGTCAGACCAGACTCATGGCAGCCAGAGCATACAGAAAGACCAGATAGCCTGAGAGCTGGGACCTGGCAGATCCTGAGCTTAGCAGAGACTTGCCTGTTGCTGGAAAAAGGCCAGTAACTAAAGTACATAGTAACATTCAGGCAAGAAACTGTGAGGAGGTGTCCCAGTTAGACACCTGTATGGGACTGGCTTAAAGTTCTGTTCATTTATTGTAACCACTGAAGAAGCTGTACCTATGAAATTCGCGCTATTTATTTAATTGGAAACTTGAGTTTTTAGAGGAACTCACCAAGGACTAGAACCCATTGAATACAGCATTTGCTGCACTAATAGAGCTCCACTCTGCACTTGTTACACACCTAGCATGCTAACTTGCACCAAGGGGACTACTGTATTACAGCACACACACTGGAAATCCTGCAGTGATGCTGGTTGCGGTGTATTATAGAGAACATTTATTCCTCAGGAGGGGAAAAAAGATTCAAGCCACAGCTATTGACTGGTGAACCATGGCAGCAATATTGTCTGATGGGATGTGTTGACAGCACAGAAAGGAGATTGTTAATACACCTCAGCATTTTTCATTACACAAAAGAGAGGTGAACGACCAGGAATTAGGCCTGACTTTAGAGAGATAAGCAGTCCATTATACGTGAATGTGTTCAGTTACGCAAGTTTCAATCTCCACTAGGGAAATACAAATATTAGCCATAACCCTAATAGTACATGAGTTACTATTAGGTCCCAGGCCTTTAATGAGATGTCAGGGCAGATCACTCAGAAGTTGGCTAGTTTCCACTTCAGCACCTAGGTCTTTCCCCCAGCATCCCACTGCAGAACCAAGGGCCCTAGAGTTTCCTCAAAGTGGAAAAGTTCAAGGATTAAATTAAAACTCCTTTTTTCAAACTTTAGCATCTAACAATTTTTTACAGTCAGCTGGAAATCAATTTGGAGTCTGGAAATCCATTGTGAGTTGTATCTCACAAAGGTTTATGCCCTCATGCCCAATAAATCTGTTAGTCTTTAAAGTGTCGCTGGACTTGTTTTTGCTGAAACAGACTAAGGCTGCTAACCCCGCTGAAACTGATCATTGTGTTGGGTAGCTGAGCTGTCATACAAACATGCAACCTCATTAATTGCTTCCTGCTATGCAGTACCATGACCCTTTGCAATGTGAAGGGATATAGTAGATGAGGTTCCCAAACTGCACTAAAGGCATACCTACCCTTAGCTTGGCACCAGACCACCTTGCCAGATTGTATATCCACAAGGGCTATTTTTCTGTGAATATGCAAGCACAGGATATCAGGTACACTTCACTGACATCAACGTGGGCTGATAAGGTCCAGTGCAAGTTTCATGGTTTCTTGTTTGGAACAAATTGTTACAAAATAAATGCTAATTTTCACTCCTGCTTAGAATTTTTTGGGCACAGTATTGGTCACAGCACCAGCCCATTTTGAGTATGGCCTACTGGGGATAAGGGAAATGAGGTGTGATTTGCTCAGTTGGCCCTAAATATCGGCACTTTCCACAGGAAGGGATGATTTTAGCAGATCTCACTCCTGAGGGTAAAGGCAGAGAGAGCACAGCTGCTGCTAGTGTCCTAAAGTTGCCTGGACTGGTATGCTGGAAGCCTGTGTACTGCAATGGTGCCTGATGAAATTGTCACTGAATATTATGGAAAAGCACCCTACTACGTAGGAAGAAATAAGGCTGCCATCCCTAGAAGTCTTTGGCAAATTATTGCCTACTACTGTGAAATTTTTTTTACATAGAGTTCTCATATGAGGATTCAAGGGACATCAGTATACAAATTACTCCTTACGGTTTCTCCTGCCTAACTCTAGAGGGGACTGAAAAGCATATAGCAATTCTCTCCTACTTACCTCTTCTAGCACAAATCAAGTCAAAGTATGTCCTTTTATCTTTGGAAGGGCATGGGGGTGCATTCCGGTAATGGAAAATTTATGTCTACCTTTACCCAAGGTTCTTTGTACTGTATCAGCCTTGCCTGTAGTGGACAGGTAAGACCGACTGGACTGCAGTGCAGTGAGGATGTTAAGAAGCGGGTATTTGGCTAATCCTGTAGTCGATACAATTAGTATCGACTACATGATTAGTCAATAAGAGGAGGCGCTCTGCAGAGCTGCAGTGAAGGTAGCTCCAACTCCTAGAGCCAGCATGAGCAGAGACTGAGCAGTCCTGGCTCGTGATGGCTCTAGGACCGCTGCAGCACTGCTTTTAAAATGTACTAAGAGCCACCAAGCTCTTACAACATTTAAAAGGCAAGAGCCACAGTGGGGGTAGGTCTAGGACCTCTCTGCTTCCCCTACCCCTCCTCCACACCGCGGAGACAGTACTGGGGGAAACTCACTTTTAAGACAGTTCCTGCCCCCACCTTGCTGCCTCTGATAAAGCAGGCATGGGGGCCACTACATGAGGAGCGACTTGACTACCTAATAAGACTAGTCACTTACATCCCTACAGTAGAGTCAAAAACATCTTGCCTCATTGTATAACTAAATCCCCTGCTCAACTTGGGGTTCCCAATCCCATCCTTCTCCTCCTCCTCTTCTTCCTTGTACAATTCCTTTTCCTTGCTGTTCACATCTGAAGCCTGTGACTGGGGGGTCCTCAGAGTTATTGGCAGGAGTTATGCAAGGTATTAGTGGAGTATCTGCCAAGTATGGCATGCAGCTTGTTGTAAAAGCAGGAAGTATGCAGCTCCTCACCAATGTTCCCTCTAATATTTTCCATCTATGTGTGGGTTGAATTCTGTTGTGCAGCAACAATATCCAAGTATTGTGTGGATGTGCACCACAATATAAACAAAAAAAATGTGGATACAAAATATACTTTTAAGCAATTTATGGAAGAAAAAAATACAAGAGAAAGTCAACAAGATGCACTGGTTAAGATATTTGTTTCATATCAAATAAAAAGCAGATAAAATACATGCATGCCAAGGGTAGTATCAAGCCTAACAATTCAAGCTAGTAAACACACCAGAATGTGGCATTCTGCAAATAGCTATATAAACAGCTATATAAATAAAACAGTCATGACCATTAAGTATAAGCATAAAATATATGCACCAGAAGTCCAATTTAATAACCTATTCCTATCATAGAGTTGGACCATTAAATCTTCAGGGAAAGCTGCTCTAAAAAAAATGAAGCACCTGCTGATATTCTGGCATATTACAGACTCAGTTCACAAAACTAGCCCTCTTGCATGCAGATTACGTGCACTCAACTCAGTTTTAAGATCCTAAACAAATCTATGAATCGATTAGAAATAGTTCTGCTATATAAATACAATATTTTCTGATACTGGAAAGGAGAGTACAAGGCATTCACTCAGGATTATATAATTTCTCTGGGATGTCAACTCTTAATTTGATTAAATACTGCCCACTCATAGAACAGTAAAGTAAAAAAGCATCACAGACAGCAAACAAAAACAAACAAATAAATGACAATACTGAAAAAACAAAGGGAAGTGTATAAAGACTGGTTAAGAGTATTTTAAGTGTAAGAACAGGCACTGTTCTTGTTTGAAGCTTTCACATTTGTGCGTGTCCCTGAAAGAAGATGCCCTGGAACACATTAACACATGCAGACAGATTTGCAAGTAAGGTCTTCACCCTACAAAACTTTATCACCGCACCGAATGCTTGCTACTTACTAATCATTGGGAGTATTCCAAAGAGCCAAAACTATACCAGATAGCAAAGATCTGCCCTTAATCCAGTACCTCTACTAGGATGTCTGATTTTCAACCAGGATGCCCAGCCAAAAAGGTACCCCGGCAGCTCCGGTCAGCACCGACCAGGTTAGAAGTCTGGTCATCAGTGCTGCAGAGCTAAGGCAGGCTAGTCCCCACCTGTCTTGGAACTGTGCTGCATCCAGAAGGTAGCTAGCAGGTCCAGCTAGTAGGCGAGGAGGCAATGGGAGCTGGGTGGGGGGAGGGAACAATGCCTATGGGTGGGAGCATGACAGGTATGGAGTCTCCTAACTACCACCAACCCGCTGTAGGTTGAGCTAGCTGCTTCTCAGGCACAGAACAGAGCCAGGATAGGTAGAGAGCCTGGCTTAGCTTCACAACACTGTTGATCAGGACCCGCCTGAGGTAAGTGCCCAAACCTTAAGCACCAATGCCCTGCTCCCCCAAATCTGGAGCTCCTCCTGCATCCCAGCTTAACCTCAGATCCTCATGCACAGCCCAACCCCAGATCCCTCACCCCAACCTCCTGCCCCAGCCTGGAGGTTGCCCCTAGTTTCCAGCCCCACCCCAGACTCCACATCCTCAGCCAGAGCCCTCACATTGGGTGTGCCCTTTGCCAGCTGGCATAAAGGGACTCTGAGAGTCACATATATCTTGGCAAAGATAGTTTTCCAGATGTAAACAGAGTATAAATCAATGTAATCCTGTTTGCCGAGTCTGCAAACAGAACACTGTGGTGCTTCTGCTAATGTCTCAGTGAAACAGCAGTGAGGAATTGTTCTAGAATAGCTATTTCAGAAATTTAAGTATGAACAAGTCCTAAAAAATGGTAATTTCCATTACTGTTCTAAAGCTTTCTGAATAGCAACAATGAAACCATCATGTCAGTGTCAAGCTGCTGTTACTTAAATAGCCCCCATGCTAGAGGATGAACAGACCAAAAAGGAAAGAAAGTCCATTGCTGTTCTCTGAATTATACCAAAAGCTGTTGTATCATTTCCTCTAAACGCACTTCAGATGTCTTGTCAATAACAAGTGAAATTAATTTTCATAAATATTTGATTCAGGAGCAGGAAATCTTATCTCCCCCTTTGCCAATTATTTCTGGGGTTAGGCAATTTTTTTTTACACACTATGTCGAGATGCTTCAAAACTAGAGCTATTCTTTGAAGATATTCTCTTTATCACAAGGTAAATCTAAGTTCAAGATTCAAGCCAGACAGAACTACTTTTGACTTATGCATTCCAAGATAGTTTATGCATTTTCTTGTTATAGATGTTTTACTGAACTTTTTTAAAATTGAAGATAATAATAAGAGAAAATTGACAAGGAGCAAGTATTCTTAACCTAAATCCTATCAGATCTTCTATGAATTACTACCAGGAAATTAGTTGTTATAGTTTTCTTCAACTTGGTTTCTATTTGCAATACATATGGAGGAAAGACCTGACCTAATGTTGTCTGACTCTTGTCTGCATATTTGCATTAGGTAGTGTCTCTGTTAGAAGACAAGCCCGTGCTTCAAGGAAACCATATTGTAACCAGAAACCCCTCCCAAACTTTATATTTTGAAAAAAAAAAAATTGTAGCTTGAATCTCACAAGCAAACCATAAACTTGAGACTGTTCAGCTAATGTGCTAAATGTCCACAGAAAACAAATTGAGATACGTTTTGTGTTTAAAACAAACTAAAAATAGCAGCAAAGCTCAGTGGCCTCTTATCCACTGACAGATTACGTTCATTTACTATGTTGCTCCTCATGTGCCTGTTTAAATCACTAATGCATTAGTAATTAAATGCAATATATTAATTTAATAGAACAAAATTCTATTTTTTAAATTAATCATCTTCTTGGGCTAACTTTAGATGAAAAATATTAGGAGACACAGTTTCACTGCTCCAGGGAAAGCAGGAAAGAGGGTTGATTTGGAATCTGCTACAGCGTTGATTCTAAAGCTATATTTGAACACCTGTTTTCAAATGTTAGCTTTTTGGAACATAAGTGTTAAAGACAGCTTCACATACTATATTACCTCCCACAGCACCAGCTCCTGCCTCCCCACCCCACCGCCTCTGAGGGAGGCAGCAAGGGGGAGCAAGCTGGTCTGAAGAGTCAGCACATGCGGGGGGGGGGGGGGGGCTGCTTAAAATCTGGCTCCCCATGCATATTGGCTCCCACCTACCCACCTCACCCTGCACACGGTTGCTTTTCAAAGGCAGCTGCACAGGAGAGAGCGGGTGGGGAGGAAGGCAGATTCCATGCTTGTGGGGAGCCAGCTTTCAAGCCAGCTCCTGACGGGCACTGGCTCCGGCCCTCTCCACCCTTGCTGCCTCTGATAAAGAGGCAGGGGAAGGGGGAGAAGGGAAGTGTATAGTCAACAAGATTATTAACTGATATGCCATGTCTTATCAGTTAGCGTACACGTTGACATCCCTTGCCCCATTAGCAAACAATTGCCCACTGAAACAGTTGAGATTAGGACACCGTTATCAAAATAAAAAGTAGGATTAAAAAGCTAGCCACGTATTATTAAAAAGGGTCAAAGAAAAGCAATTCAGTTTCAGTTCATTTTATTGCACTTGGGTAAATATTTATTCTATTTAACATATTTGCAGCAAATAAGTTAACAACTGAGTGCAAGTTGATAATGTAATGTGTTAAGAACATAGTAAAAACACCCAGCATTGTAATATGTGCTGCGCAGAGCCCCAGGAAACACATTAAAATGCCACTTGTGGGTCACAAGCCACAATCGGAGTACCACTTTTCCAGCCCCTACCACAATATGGCCTTAATTCTGTTTATGGTCTCTAGGCACTAACTCAAGACAAATTACTCTACTGGCAGTCAAAGTGTATAATACTGTACAGACAAACCTACAGCTAAACTAGAGAGACCGGGGAAAGTGTTCAATATATTTTATTGAACCAACTTCTAATTACACATTTTCCTTTTAATTTCCCATTCCTGCAGCTATCAGTGAACATAAGAATAGCCATACTGCTCAAATCAAAGGTCCATCTAGCCCAGTATCTTGTTGCTGGTGCTAGGTGCTCCCAGAGGGAATGAATAGAACAGGTAATCATCAAATGTCACCCCTGTCACCCATTTGCAGCCTCTGATAAACAGAGGCTAGCGACACCATTTATGGACCTATCCTCCATGAATTTATCTAAATCTTTTTTGAACCCTGTTAAAGTCCTGGTCTTCGCAACATTATCTGGCAAGGAGTTGCACAGGTTGACTGTGCATTGCATGAAGTACTTCCTTTTGTTTTAAACCCAAATTCATTTCATTTGGTGACCCCTAGTTCTTGTTATGGAAACAATCCCCTAGCAGTTGTGAAACTCCACTAAGAGCAGCTAAGCCAAAAGTGATAAGATACAAGGAGTCAATTAAACATTACATCATCTGATCCTGCTCAGAATAGGTCTAGATAACACCAAAGTTAAAATGTAGTTACCATTCTTCTCTACCCAGTCCTGTTCATGCTGTTAAGAGAGCTCTACCAACAGAACAGTGAACAAGATGCTAGTGGAGACAAGGTCATATCAGAGACTAGTCCCTGTATTTTTTTACATTTCAGTATCAATTGTGTGAGAGCTGTCTTAAAATCAGTGAAAAAAACCACAGTGAAGACAGAGTACCTTAGTTTTATCATAAGCTAGAGGGGCTCGTTTTCACTGTCCTTTTTACTTCTGGATTTTTTTTCCCCACAGTAGTTACAAGGTAAAAGGATATTTTTCACAAAAAATGACAAGGCGTTAATCTTTAAAATATAAATATTGACTGTCAGGCATTGGCCATTATGCACATGAACACCTTTCACTTACATATACATAAAAGAAATTACTACCAAAAATATCACTAGTGGGAGAGCTAGGACAACAGTGGTCACTGATATTTTAAATACAATGCTGGGTAGCTTTTTTTTTTTTAAGTTAGATGACAAAACATTAGCTACCTTTACAGGGTATTTAAGACTTTTATATCCCAGTGCTTCGACCATTGGGGCTGCACCAATTGTAGAAACAGTGGGGATTTTTTTCCTTCCCCAGAATTCTGAATGTAGGTGCCGCCAACAAGTAGTCCTGTGGCACCACAGAGACTAAAAAAAGCATGTATAGTATCATGAGCTTTCATGGGCAAAACCCATTTCTTTAGATGAGCTGGAGTGGGGAAAATAGACTTTAATTACAGCAATGCAAAAAGTGCAAATGTCATAGACAAATCCTTACACCCAAGGGTTAAGCAGCAGATATGACAGCTTTTTTAAGTTAAGATTGCTCCAACACGCAAAATCTAGATTCTTGTACTGTGCCTATCAAAATATCTGGAGTGAAATCCTGGCTTCATAAAAATGAATGCTATTGACTTTTTACCACTGACTTCAATGAAGTCAGGATTTCACCCTTGATGTGCAGGACCATTAGCTAGTCCCTGCCACAGAGCAGGGATCCAAACCAGTGAATTCCTTATCTCAGGTAAGTGCCCTAATCCCCTCTCAGTGGTCACTCGATAATGAGTAGGAGGTCTTCCTGACACCCTCCTAATTGTAGATTGGTAGATGGCTAACCAGCCTGATTCTGGAGCCGCAGGTCTTATCACAGAAGGGGCAGGTGCTGGTGGCTATTGGAGGGACATGGGGCAGTTTTTGCTGCTCTTTTCTCTTTCTCTGCCTCTTCTCATCTGCCCTGCAGCAGGACCTCTCAAATTGCACCACTCCCTCACGGATTACCAGTCTCCACTGGGGACGGTTCTCCCAAGTGTCGACACTGATGCCACAATTTTTCATGTTTGCCTTCAACATGTCCTTAAATCGCTTTGTCTGGCCCCCAACGCTCTTCCATACTTCCTTCAGCTTGGAAAACAGAATCTGTTTTTGGAGGCACTGATCAGGCATCTGGACCACGTGACCAGTCCAGCGAAGTTGTGGGTGGATGATAACTTCAATTCTGGTCATGTTGGACTCTTCTAGGAGGCTAGTGTTCATGTGCCTGTCCTTCCAAAGGATATTTAGTATTCTCCTAAGGCAGCATTGATTATATTGTTCAAGTGCCTTCAGGTTACACTTATATGTTGTCCAGGTTTCACGTGCATACAGCAGTGCCGGAACAACCATTGTGCGGTACACAAGGAGCAGTGATCATATTGTCATCCACGTACTAGTGCTCCATGATCAAAGTTATGGAAGTTTTGCTTTTGGCCTTCAGTCTCCTGAAGTTGAAAAGCTTCCCATTTGTTCTGTAGACAATCTTCATGTCATCTGGAAGCTTGCTGTCAATGAGATGGAGGGTCATGGCAATGAAGATGCAGAACAGTGCTAGGGCAGTGACGCAGCCTTGTTTGCCTTCTGTTTTGACCTCAAAGGGGTTGCTTCGGGATTCGTTGTTACTCAGCACTGTAGCAGTCATATTGTCATGAAACAGTCTCAGGATGCTGATTAATTTTTTGGGGCAACCGATCTTTGAGAGAATGGTCCACAGAGCGCTATCATTGGCTAGATCAAACACCTTGGTCAGGTCAATGAAACTCATATATAAGGTTTAATTCTGTTCGCAATTGAGGAGTGGTGAAAATCATGTTCTTCAGAATGGTTGGAAGCCACACTGGGACTCTAGAAGAATTTCTTCTGAGAGTGGCAGGAGGCGATTGGCAAGGATTCAAGCTAAAATTTTCCCTGCTGTTGCCAGAGGGAGATGCCATGATAGTTTCCACAGTCTGATTTGTCACCCTTCTTGAAGAGACTGACAATCAGTGTGTCTCTGAACTCTTGTGGTATTTAACCACTAGGCTACTGGATATACAGGAGAGAGGTATGGTACCACCACCATGTTGCTCAGCCCAGTTCTTTTTTTTACTTTTATTTTTAAAAAGGTTAAACTACTCCAAACCTAAATGTTTTTGTTTTGGTTGAATAAAATGTAATGTTTTGATTTGCTGAAGAAATCCAAATATTTCAGTTGGATCCAGACCACTCCCACTTCACCCTTTTGACTTTTTGGACTGCCAACAAACTAAATAAATCAGTTATTCATATAGGTCTTTCATCCACTGAGATCAATGGAAGATAGTTTAAATATAGTGTCAGAAATAAAAATCATTTACACAATAAGAAAGCACTGCTTTTCAATTAAGTATTTTATGTAACTTACCCATCTCTCAAAGTATTTCTTTGAACACCTGATTACACATATCTGTGTTGGCCCATTCTTCGCTTCCTCAAGCAAACCCCACTCTAACCAAAAATTACCTGAAAACTTTACTCTGTCTATATGGAAAACAGTGCTTGCCTTTTTATTCCTATCCCCCGGATAGACATTTACAGCGTATTTCATATGCATAAGTGAAAAAAGGCTGAAAATCTTACAATTATGATTAAATGAAATTTCAGAAAATGTTATTGTAAAGCTATCCAGATTTTTCCAGCATCACATTTACATCTTTTACAAAGCTCTGGCTCATTGGATATTATTGGCATTCTGAAAGGCTCTATATTCTGTTGAAGGGTACGGAAATACTTTTCTTCTTTCAATCTCCCTCACCATTACTTGTTTATTTAATTAAAGTCCCTAATTAGCTTCCTTATATGGAAAGTTACCACAGTAAGGTTTCCTGAAACTAAGTAATGCTGATGAGTATCTGATAAACTGCTATTGATGCTCCTAACTGGCATGTTGAATTCCTGTGCAATTACATCTCCTATACAGTATCTTATCTCAGTAGAAGCAACAGGAAGTCAGATTTCCTGAGCTCACAGGCTGCATTTGGAATAGAGCATATATATTTGACGGAAAGAGGTGGCAAGAGGAAGATTTTAAAAGCTGTGTGTATAAGGTAACAAAATTCTCCACTGTGATGTAAGATTTAAATAACTGAATTTTGCTCCAGCACACCAATGTGAACTCTGCAGAGGTGTTTCCTTTCACTTTACTCACACTGCTAAATATTTTTATTCACAAAATTTCAGAGAAAGTAGCCATGTTAGTCTGTAACTAATAACAATGTCAATGAGTATTCCTGTGGCACCTTAGAGACTAACAAAAATATACAGTATCACAATCTTTGGTGGGTAAGACCTACTTCTCATCTGATGAAGTGGGTCTTATCCATGAAAGCTCATGATCCTGTATATTTGTTAGTCTCTAAGGTGCCACAGGAGTCTGGACTATTAGTTATTTTTATTACAGCTAATCCTACTGAGCAGTTCACACTGAAGTTAGTGCTTGGTGTAAAAACAGCAGATTTTGGTCTCTCATTTTTGTCATACTCACCAGGCTAAGGGAGCCTGGGGAAATTCTGGAGATGTGCTTAGCCTCAGGGAAAGGAGTGTTACATACCACACAACTAAAAATGCAGCAACTAAAGTTTGTCACTGATAGTATAAATTCTTTCTGGCACCACCTCATTACATTCAGAACTGACAACTAAAGACCCCAGAGAGGTTAAAAATAGTTGTGAATCTTCCAGGGCACTAGAGACTCCTAGAGGATAGAATGTTAAGTAGCAATGTACATAGTGCCAAAATATTTACCTTCCAACATTTTCTGTACCATAACTTGATTTCCATCAATAGTATATTTTCCCTACTTCATAGAGGCAGAAATGGTTTCTTTTTTTTTAGATGAGAAGTTTCAACTCTGACTAAATATCAAACAGCAACAGTGCTAAAAACCATTTTCTGATTCTACAGAGACTCTGTTATTTCTTGCCAAACCTGAAATTAGCTACCTGAAACCCACTATTTAAGAAACCTGTTTGGAATTGCAAATACTCCAAATAGGTAATTCAAACTGCTCTTTAAAAAAGCACTGACTTCACCTCCTTCCAACAAAAGATTTACTTTTCAGAACAGCCTTGAAAAGGGGATAAAATGCCAAGTGTACACTGAGATGCCTGTTAAAAGTTTGAAACCACTCACCAGGCTTGGGTCCCAGAAAACCAGGTACAGTCTTCTAAACTGTTGCTGTTCTCAAACACAGACTTCTCAGGCTCTGCTCGGTTTTTGCAACTTTGAAAGATCACAGATATACTAGTCCTTAAATAGAAAAAAAATCTGATTTCCTCTAATCCATACCCATTGCCAAGGTGTTTTAGCACTTAAATAATATTATGTAGATGTGGTTCAAATAAAGAGCACAAAGTAGACAGTAAGGCTTGCAGACATCCCAGAAATAAAAGTATTGTTTTTGTTTAACTCTTGAAAAAAATCAGGTAAAAGCCTGTTGTATCTCTGCAAGGTTCATATGTGGAGAAGACAGGGTACAACAGAGTCCCTTTTAATTCATTCAAGTTGCTAGCAATGCGAGCAGCAGCAGCAAATGGTAGAGACCCAATAGTTAAAAGAGCTAAAAGCACCTCTATCTGAAACAGAACAAAGTTTCCAGAAGTCTTCTGGGGCGTTACGTGGAGGAGGGTGTCAATAGCAAATGAACAATCTAGTAACCTTTGATCGAATTAACACCGTTACTCTACAGCACTATGAGGTACAAGCTGGGTTATTTCCTCAAGGTAGAGTAAAACCAGGAAGAGAAAGATATTTGGGAAAGAAACCGCAGCAGAGCCAGTTATTAACATAGTGATAGAAATGTAGCCATGTTAGTCTGGGGTAGCTGAAGCAAAATGCAGGACAGTGTAGCACTTTAAAGACTAACAAGATGGTTTATTAGATGATGAGCTTTCGTGGGCCAGACCCACTTCCTCAGATCAAATAGTGGAAGAAAATAGTCACAACCATATGTACCAAAGGATACAATTAAAAAAAATGAACACATATGACTTGTGACTATTTTCTTCCACTATTTGATCTGAGGAAGTGGGTCTGGCCCACGAAAGCTCATCATCTAATAAACCATCTTGTTAGTCTTTAAAGTGCTACATTGTCCTGCATTGTGCTTCAGTTCTTAACATCTCCCTATTGCTCTCACACACCTCTGGGAGGTGGCTGCGGTTGCTACCAGTACAAGAGGGAAACAAAGGTGTTACGGACCTGGCGGAAGAGGAAAAAAGCGGGCAACCGCTAGAGGCTTCGTAGCATGCGAGCAGCAAAGGAGATGGAGAAACACTGTCCATGACACTCACCGCCACCTGCCCCGGGCAAACACACTCCCTCACGGAGCTGCTGCTTTGCTTCCCGCCCCCCCACCCCTCCCGGGATGGGGCTCGCAGGAAAGGGCTGCGTGCAGTGCAAGGCGGGGGAGCGACGCCCTCTAACTAGACCCAGGCTGGGCGAGGTAAGGGAGAGGGTCTGGCTGGGGTAAAGCAAGGGCCGGGGGCAAATCCCCCTCCCCTCCAGCAACCCGGGGGGGGGGGGCGGACCCGCCTCCTCCCACCGCGGCGTAGCCCTGCGGAAGGTTGGGCTGCCAGACCCCTTGGGACGCGACTGACCCGACCCAGCCCACAAGGAGCCCGACGTGCAAGGGGGCCAAGCAGTTACCTGGAGCGAGAGGCCACCGCGAGCTGCCGCTGCTCGGCTACGAACTGAGCTGGGTGAGCATCCGCAGAGACAAACTCCCCCACGCGCCGCCGCCTCCTGCCCGAGCCAGGGAAGCGCGAACGCTCCGCCCCAGCTGGTTGCTACAAGCCCGCTGGGAGGTGCCTGCGAGCGCCCCGCCTCCTGATATCACGCGGAAGCGCAGCGGCTGGTAGCCGAGCAAAGCGCTTCCCCCAAAGAGCCTTCTCCGCTCCCTGGCGCCCCTCACAGCCAGTGCTGCTCCCACAGGCCTCTGCATCGCTTCTCACAGCCCCCCCGTCACAGGTCATCTCGTCCAACGCTCTTCTCCAAACAGGACTAACCCCACCTAAACCGTCCCAGCCAGGCTTTGTCAAGCCTGGCCTTAGAAGCCGCTAAGGATGGTGATTTCACCAGCTCCCCAGGCAACTCATCCGGCTCTTGGAAAGCCAGTGACCGCACCCTCTTCCCGCAAAAGATCAGCCTAGTGTCATCCACAAACTTGCTGAAGGTGGAAACCCATCCCATCATCCAGATCATGAAATGATTATATGGTTGTGACAATTTTCTTCCACTATTTGATCTGAGGAAGTGGGTCTGGCCCAGAAAGCTCATCACCTAATAAACCATCTTGTTAGTCTTTAAAGTGCTACATAGGCCTGTTTTTTTGTTTCATTAAATGAAGATGTTGAAAAAACAACCCCTGGGGCACTCTGCTTGATACTGTCTGCCAACTAGACATTGATCGCTATCCTGTAGGTCCAATAATCAAGCCAGCTTTCTAGCCACCTTTTTAGCCCATTCATCCATGTCACACTGTAATCTTCCTTATGTTAGGAGGGTTGTCCCGGACCTAACCTGGGCTGGGGAGGTCAGGTGGCCAATTGCACTCCCCTCACCAGTTGCCTCTATATCTACCCTTATGGGTTAAATCATATATCCCATTCCCTTTGAAATGTTATAATTGTCAATGATAAGGTATGTGGTGGATATCTGCAAGAGGAAAACAAGATATGGTAAATGTGGAGAACATTCATATGAGAACTGTCTGAAAGCATGATGAGGTGAGATCCTCACACACATAATTAGGTTGCAAACAGGGGAGAGGCTTGCATGTGAAGGAACACACAGGATGGTATAAAGCCAGGAAGCTGGCCACTGAGAGAGGAACGTTAGGAGACTGCTGGGAAAGGCAGTGGGAAGGTAGATACCAGTCATTTCCTGGAAGGAGGATTCTAGGCTCTAGTACACCCAGAGATAGAAGCAGAACCATATGGCTGTGTCTAGACTGGCAAGCTTTTCTGCAAAATCATCTGCTTTTGCGGAAAAACTTGCCAGCTGTCTACACTGGCCGCTTGAATTTCCGCAAAAGCACTGACGATCTCATGTAAGATTGTCAGTGCTTTTGCGGAAATACTATGCTGCTCCCGTTCTAGCAAAAGTCTTTTTCCGAAAAACTTTTGCACAAAAGGGCCAGTGTAGACAGCAGAGATTTGTGTCCGAAAAAAAGCCCTGATCGCGAAAATGGCAATCGGGGCTTTTTTGCGGAAAAGCGTCCGTGGCCAATCTAGACGCGCTTTTCCAAAAATACTTTTCACGGAAAACTTTTCCGTTAAAAGCATTTCCGGAAAATCATGCCTGTGTAGACATAGCCTATGTGTGTTGCCCTAAAGACAAGGGAATATATTTTTGGAGCTAGATTACTATGTCCTCCCATGGTAAACTCAGTGGGGCTGATTAGGGGATAATGCATGTCCCAGATAGATCTCTATGGGCACACAAACTGCTTGCCTCTGGCCCACTCTGTCTCTGCCTACTCTCTCTGTGCTGACCACAGTCCTACAAGAGTTCTTGAAAGGGGCTGGGGAAGATAGTGTCGTGGAATCTAACAGACTCCTCCCTTTATACAGTGTGTTCCTTTCAGGTAGATTCTGGCAGCACAAGCCAGTCCTAAACAAAGACCTTGGGTTCTGGACCTGCATCAGTGCCAGATTAAAGTCTGGCACTAGAGGCCTGGGCCCAGTTTATGAATCATTTGACTACATCAGAATCTCAGCTTTTAAAAAAAATGTTTCTAGTCCTCATGTTTTGAAATAACATATTGAGAACATGAATTCAGCATATACCAATGGAGTCTGAATCTGTAGATAGTCCAAAATAATATTTGAGCAAGGTGTGACCCTGACAGACTGTGACTCTGATAATGACACCTCAACAGAGGACGGTGTGCAAATAAAAAGAATGTTACCCCTACTCTGTCCAAGCAACTACATCCTAGATAATGGGGTAAATATTGGGAGAACCTTGTCTTCTCTCCAAGGGTACATCTAAACTACATGGCTCCGTCGACGGAGCCATGTACATTTGTTTGTTTGGCAAAGGGAAATGAAGCCGCGATTTAAATAATCGCGGCTTCATTTAAATTTACATGGCTGCCGCGCTGAGCCGACAAACAGGTGATCAGCTGTTTGTCGGCTCAGTGCGTTAGTCTGGACGCTCCCCTGCCGACATGAAAGCCCTTTATGGACCTCCCTGGTAAACCTCATCCTACGAGGCATAACAGGGAGGTCAATAAAGAGCTTTCAGGTCGGCGCGGGAGCGTCCAGACTAGCGCGCTGCGCAGACAAACAGCTGATCAGCTGTTTGTCGGCTCAGCGTGGCAGCCATGTAAATTTAAATGAAGCCGCGATTATTTAAATCGCGGCTTCATTTCCCTTTGCCTACAACCCTCATCTACATGGCTCCATCGATGGAGCCATGTAGTTTAGACACAGCCCAAGAGACAGAGTTGCCCTCTGCTCCTGGGGGAGATGATGAAGGTACCAAGCTGCTGACCTTGTATCCTTTGGAAAAAACAGAGGGGGATCCTGGAACTCCAAGTGAGAGCTAAATTCCTCCAGAATGTGTGCAAGGCCATAGGGTGAGTGTTGGTTTAGGATGGAAGCCCAAATTTAGGCAATGATGAGGGCCATGAGACTTGTGGATGCTTGCCATATATCTAGTTTGCTTGCTGTGTCAGTAAACTTTATATAATTCCAATAAACTTGTCTCTTGAACTTCTTTCTATAGAAACAAAAATTAAAAGATCTCTTCTGTAAATCAAAACAAGAATATCCATAGTTTGACAGCAGGAAGAATGGGAGGCATGAGGAGCTTTATCCTGAAAGCAAAGGGAGTTTTGCCATTGACTTCCTATGAGTAGAATGAGAACCAAATTAAAATCTAACATTGTTTTATGTAATTGACAAATGTGTAGACAAGCCTCTATGCAAGAGATCTTTATATTACATGTGTCATAATCAGAAGTGCTGACCAGCACCTGGTGACTAAGGGGTTAACTCAGGTACCTAGCAAAGGTGTTGGGCAGTCAGCCAATAACAATGTAGGTAGGGATTTCAAACTGGGAAAGAGGGGTTTTTCTCTCCCTCTTTTTTGTTTGAGATCAGAGCAGTTTCTCCCAGGGATTGAGGGAGATGGGAGACGCTTCTCTCTCCAAGAACGGGCTTCTTAAAATGTGTAAGTAGGGAAAGTTTAGATAGTCCATCAGGGGTTATTGTTTTCGTTGTTTGGGGGGTTGGAAATCATGTCTGAGCTTGTTAATTGTTTTGTTACTTTTTGGTAACTAAGCATTACAGCCCAGGAGTTTTCCCTGAGAATTTATATTAAATGGTGGCTCTTTCCATCTAGCCAATATACAATGCTTGCAACTGTAGTTTTGTTTTGATAATAAAAGATTCTTTTTCTAATTAACCAATCCCACCTCTGCCACCATGTCAAGACTGTTCCACACTCTGGCATGACGAATGCAGAAGTTGGGGGCCTGCAAGAGCACTCAAAAACCTTGTCTCTACAGGCTCTGGTATAAAAACTTCCCCCCGCAAAATCCTAATACCCAGATCTTCTTGCGGGCCCCCAACTTCTGCATTCATCATGCCAAAGTGGGGAGTAGCCTTGACAACATGTTTTGTTCTGCACAGGTTTTTTTCAGATTAGGTTTGTGGCCATATAATATTATGGAATAACTATGGGAAATAAGGGTATGTCTACTCTACCGCCCTAGTTCGAACTAGGGGGGGTAATGTATGCATACCGAACTTACTAATGAAGCCCGGGATTTGAATTTCCCGGGCTTCATTAGCATAAAGCCGGCTCCGCCATTTTTAAAAGCCGGCTTGTTCGAACCCCATGCCGCGCGGCTACACGCGGCACGGGCTAGATAGTTCGAACTATGTAGCTATTCCGATCTATCTGTACACCTCGTTCCACGAGGCGTACAGATAGTTCGAACTATGTAGCCATTCCAATCTATCTGTACGCCTCGTGGAACGAGGTGTACAGATAGATCGGAATGGCTACATAGTTCGAACTATGTAGCCCGTGCCGCGTGTAGCCGCGCGGCACGGGCTAGATAGTTCGAACTATGTAGCTATTCCGATCTATCTGTACACCTCGTTCCACGAGGCGTACAGATAGTTCGAACTATGTAGCCATTCCAATCTATCTGTACGCCTCGTGGAACGAGGTGTACAGATAGATCGGAATGGCTACATAGTTCGAACTATCTAGCCCGTGCCGCGTGTAGCCGCGCGGCACGGGGTTCGAACAAGCCGGCTTTTAAAAATGGCGGAGCCGGCTTTATGCTAATGAAGCCCGGGAAATTCAAATCCCGGGCTTCATTAGCAAGTTCGGTATGCATACATTACCCCCCTAGTTCGAACTAGGGGGGTAGTGTAGACATACCCTAACTGATTACATGGCTGGCATTTATCTATAATCCTTTGAATCAGTTTGTACACATAGCACTCACTTATTTTTCTTTTTTATGGGTGGGGAGAAAGAGTTAAGCACTCAGCATTCCGGGTGAGTATTCCTCAGTGCTACTAGAATTCTGGGAATTAGAGTCAAATAACCTCTCATGGTTCTGGCATCCCATGATTGTTTCTTGCAAGCCAGTGCCATTTTTCAAACTGCTATCAGTAAACAAGGAGGAAACATTGCTTACACCATTGTCCTGACACTTAATACACAGACGCTGCACATCCAAGTTCTTTGAATGTCAACCATGATTCTGAGCTGATTTTGGTGGAGGAAGATGAAGTTGGGCATGAACAAATTTTTCCTGAAGCAGCTTCATTTGTGCCCTATTTCTGGGCTTCCAAAAGTAGCACTGACTGGTAGAGAAGGGTAGTGATGAAATCCTGGGATGGCAGCACTGGAGACAGAATTTCAGGATAGAAAAGGGAACTTTCCTAGAGATTGGCATGAAGCTCACCTTGAAGCTGTAGAGACATCACACTAACATGAGAGCTCCCCTCAGCCGGAAGCATGCGGCCACTACCACTGAAAGTTTACCATCCTTCACTGATACTGATCAAAAGCTAACTAATATGCTATATGTAGATCACTGGGATGGTGATTGTGGAGTGTGCTGATGATGGTACTGATGGCACAGATTGTAAACATGGGCAATGCACTGGAGGTTATAGATGGATTTGCATGACTGGAGTTCCTGCATTGTACTGGAGGTATTGATGGGACCGTTAGGTCTATTCTTGGTCCCTTGTACAAGGCCTCAGAGTTCATAAACAGAAAAGGGTCCTCTAAGGCCTGGTTGGTAACTCAGGTTTAGCAACATTACTGTGGGTTGTCCAGGAAAGGTCCATGATGCTAGAATCTTTTGGCACCTGAGCCTGTTATAATGAATGAAAAATGGAATTTTTGCTTCCTGCGTCACTGCGGACATCACTAATGATGTTGTGATGTCCACTCTCATTGTGGGGACCAATGGGACCAATGTGACCCTCTGCTTTTCTGGATTATGGAGCCATTTACTCAGAGGATCTAGCCCCTTTCCCCTCCTGCCCATAATGTTTCAAAGGGCCATGTGCCCCTTCAGGTCGTCCATGCATCATCCTCTGTTCATGGCTTTAATACAATAGCAACTTATTTTGATTTCAAGTGCCTTATGCAACAGTATTTGGGAAGGCACTTTATTGGGTTTGTGGGATATGTGGTAAGTTATGAAACTATAGTGAACTTTGGTGAAAAAAAAAGTCCCTCGGGTTGAAGGACGCCAAGCAGGTGCCACAAACCGTCTGCCACTGGCCCCGCTCTCCGCATTGAGCCAGGGTTGTGACCGCAGATGTGCGGGGCTTAGATGCCCTGTCACACACCCCCTCTCCAGGTTGGATCTAACCCCCTGCTCCCTGTCCCCCTCCTCTGGGGGCGCCCTTGAAAAAAAGTCCACGTTGTTATGGGACCTGTCTGGCCGATGTGCCACTTCAAAACAGTACAGCTGCAGCAACAGGTACCGTCTCATGATCCGGGCATTCATATCCTTCATGGAGTGGAGCCTTCTAAGGGGCGTGTGATCGGTAATCAATTGGAACCAACTTCCTAAAAGATAGTAACGTAGCATGTCAATAGTGAGAGTCTCTTTTTCAATTGTCAAATACCTTAATTCACGGGGAAATAGTTTTTGACTTCCATACAGGATAGGGTGCTCCTCCCCACCCTTTTCCTGGGATAACACTGCCCCTACTTCAGAAGCATTGGTTTGTAATATAAATGGTTTTGTAAAGTCTGGTTGTGTCAATACTGGAGCATGGGTCAGCTGGATTTTCAAAGCCTGAAATGCTTGCTGTCCATTTTATCTTCTTTGGTAGGGAACTCCTCGTAAGGTCCGTCAAGGGTGCAGCAAGGGTTGCAAAGTTGGGGACAAATCAATGGTAGTACCCCGCTAGGCCTAGAAATTGGCGCACTTGCCTTTTAGTTGAGGGGGTCGAGTAGTCTCTAAGTGCACTCACCTTGTCCACCAGGGGCCTCAACTTACCCCGTCCCATGGCGTACCCCAGATAGGATGCTTCTTGTTGCTCAAAGCAGCATTTTCCTGGGTTCACCGTGAGGCCCACATCTTTCAGTGTTGCTAAAACAGCCACTAATCGTTGGAGGTGTTTGGAGCTATATATCACTATGTCGTCAATATAAGCAGCAGCATATCATTTGTATTTTTGCAGTAGCTCATCCATTAGCTGCTGAAAGGTCTCAGCTGCCCCGTGTAGGCCAAATGGCATCCTTACAAATTGATACAGCCCAAATGGAGAGGAGAAGGCCGTCTTAACTTTAGAGGCTGGTGTTAATGGAATTTGCCAATAGCCTTTAGTTAAATTGAGGGGGGATATATACCGTATGCTTCCCAATCGCTCTAAGAGTTCATCCAGTTGGGACATAGGATAGGCATCGAAGCGGGATATGGCATTTACCTTACAAAAGTCTACGCAGAAGCGTTTCAACCAATCTGTCTTGGGCACTAGCACTATGGGGCTCCGCCACTCGCTATGCGACTCCTCTACCACACCCCAACACAACATTGCTTGTAGTTCCTTCCAGACAGTGTCCCACATTTTCTGGAGAAGGGAGCATACGGGGTCTCATATCCTTTTACTGGAGGGCATCACCACGTGATGGTACGTCAGTGTTGTTCACCCAGGGTGTTCTGATAGGACCTCCAAAAAGCTCTGTAGCAGCTGCCGCAGTTTGTCTTATTGCTCAGGGGTTAATTCTTCCCCAACCTGCAGGGTTAATGAATTAGTACTTCCTCCTCTCCCGGGCCCTAATTCGGTGGTGGGGGGAAGGGGTAAGGAGTAAACTTCAGCTCTTCCCAGGCATTCCATCTCTTCAGGAGGTTGATATGGTAAATCTGCATGCCCCGTCGCCTCCCAGGGACTCATATCTCATAATCGACCTCTCCCACTCGGCGTAACACCTCGAAAGATCCTTGCCATTTGGCTAGCAACTTGGAGTCTTGGGAGGGTAACAGGCTGTGGGAGCGTGCAGTGGGTTTGGGCATTAAGAATGGATGTTTCCTTGAGGCAGGTTAATAATTGCATTCACTCCTCTTCAGGCCTCTTGCTGACTTATAAAGGCAATGTTATATAACATAAGGAAATTATGTTATATAACATTGCCTTTATAAGTCAGCAAGAGTCATTGAAAGGGCTTGTTAAACAGGCAATGAGCAGACTAGAAAGGTACACAGTGGTATTCACCAGAATGGACCCCCTACTGGCCCCACAAGAAGTGCCACAGAACTGGAAGGGCAACCTTAGACAACCCCAAGAAGGCTCTTATGTCTTGCAATGTGCCAGAATAGTGTTGTCGTCTATTTTGCACATATCTTCAGATGATAAATAGAAATTAAGTAAAAGTGCTAGAGTTTTGCTTTAGCTGTAAGTAGTAATCTCTGTGGAGATAAAATTTTCTGGTGTAGATGCCATTTTGAGCCTGGAGGAAAAGGGTGATACTAAAAATTGTGCAAGCTCAGAATGGCTTCTAACTTATCACTACCTAAAGCATCTGACACTCAGAAAAAAGAAGTCTGAAACTACTTCCTCAGTCTTACTGTAAATTATGACCTCATGCTTACTAGCAGAGGTCTCTTCTCCAACACTATAGTATTTGTTGTCAGCCTATGTTTCCAGAGCTACCTGTTCTGGCTGGTCTGTTAGGCATTTGTGTGGGAAATTTGTTAGCCTTTAGGTCAAATCTCCTCACATAAGTCCCGGTCAGAGACTGTTCTGATGCCTTCAGCATTTTCCATAGCATTTTTTGATTCAGTAATACCCTCTTTACCAAAAGTCCAGTGCACCTCGTCTAAGTCCAGGTACTTTGAGCACACACAATAAGTTTATTTGTCCATTTATTTTACCATTCTGTCAGAGCTTTGTCCCTTTGTTATGTGATGTCATAGGAGTGACCCTGTCTTACTAATTTGTTTTGCTATATAGTCATATTTATGCACTACAGTGTAACTAGTCCCAGGACCAGTCAAGGAAATAACCCAGACAAAGAGTGAGCTGAAGCAACACTAATGCTAGTTTATTAATACAGATTCTTAAGGGTAAGATGATACTCACACACACATTGCATTCATAATGGCAGTTGAAGGAAGGCTGCAGACGTGGTGTAGATAACTTCTGATTTCAGAGGTAGCTAAAGCTGGCCAGGCATCAGTTTCCTGGAGACTGACCATGAGGCTCATGGCTATCCCTGAAGCCCTTTGGATCCACCAGAGGGCTACTGCCTCTGATTCAGTCCCAGGTTTCACATGCTGTTGCATCCCTTCCAAAAGGAGATGATCTTCTTGGCCGCTTGTCAGTTAATTAATCTACTTTTAGGGTCTTTTCTGCCTTAAAAGGTCATGGATCCTAAACTGCCCTTCTGGTTGGGCATTTCTCATTCACACCTCACACACGTTCCATAGGTTACATACATATTCATGAACAATATGGTTTCTAGCTAAAATTCAACTTTATGGCCATAAGTAATCTGAAACCTGCCATAATTTGTATTAGTTGACATACTAAAAGAACCTAATGTAAATACTATGGTTAACATACCAAAGGCATAATAAGGACTTAACATAAATTGTAACTAAGAGAGGTAGGGTCAAGGGAAAAGGGCAAAGCAGAGGAGTACATCCAGTCAGCTAGACGCCAATGGAGAGGGGAGGAGGGGTCGTGTCTGACTGGTTACATTCCCTCTTCAATTGATAATTCGAACATAACAAAGTTTGTCGGACGGCGGCCCTCCATAACAACTGATGGAATTTGGTGACTCATTGAACTAGCAATCTGGTATAACAAGGCAAATACAGAAATACAATGAAAAATAAACTAAGAATAAAACAACAATGGGGTGCATGAAAACCTTTAGAATTCCCGAGGCTCTGGGGGACCAGCATTTGAAAATGTCCCACTATTGGTATTTGTTCAGGTAGACTACTTTGTTGCTCAATTGTTCAATCTGGCAGCCTCTAGCTAAAACACGAATGTGTGTGGTTGCCGTGGACCGAGCTACTCATCTAGTCTTTTGAACCAGATTGGAACTCTTGTTTACAAGTTTGGTTCAAATGGATCAATTTTGGGGAGGAGGAAGTGGTAGGCTGGGTATAGGGGCCAAAACTTCAATGATTTGGGGCAAGGGTGACATCCATGCACTATGGATGGGTACCATTAACCAGAACACCTGACACATTATGGGTACATTGGGTATAACTGTCAGTAAAATTACATTATTGGCCCGAAGGCAACCAGTAACGAGAAACATTTTTAACACACTCAGGCTACGTCTACACTATGAGTTTTGCTGCAAGAGCTTATGCAAATGAAGCACAGATTAGCATTTCTTGCGCTTCATTTGCATACTCTCTTCCGATCTGTTTTTGCGATAGGGGTTTTTGCGCAAAAAACGGTCCCATACTGACACAATTTCCTGAAACAGTTTTGGCTGCTTGGGCAGCAGAATGGGATTTCATAGGAAAAGCCTCTACCCTCCCACTAAAGGAATCAATAACCATGAACAGGCTGATCTATCTCTGGTGGCCACCCTGTGCACTTCAGTTCATCTGCTATTTATGTTTGAAAATTATATTTTTACTAGCTTGGACAATTACCACCGTAAACTCTTATCAGTTACAAACATCTGCCTGCACTTTTTCTTTCACCCCTCCCACTAACTCCTCTCAGAGTTGCTGTTTGTCTGGGCTCAATCCTTTTTTTTCTTGCTGAAGTGTTTTTTTTTTCCTGTCTCCCTGCTCCTGCTTCTCTTTTACTTACAATATCTTCTCCTTAAAAGAAAAAAAAATGCACAACATCAATGCTAGCAAGTCACATATCACAAGACAGACAGACAAACACAGAACACAATTTTTTGTCATGACAGTAGAAC